>NC_139026.1:39479932-39825155 GCF_964662115.1 Mustela nivalis
GGGAGATGAACCATGAGAGACTATGGACTCTGAAAAACAATCTGAGGGTTTTGAAGGGGCCTGGTGGTGGGTATTATGGAAGGCACATATTGCATGGAGCACTGGGTGTGGTACATAAACAATGAATTCTGTTACTGAAAATAAATTAAATAAAAAGAAAAAATAATAATTACAGTAAAAAGTAAAAATAAACCCAAGAACTAAAAAATGCAATATACAATATTTTAACTTCCCTACTTTATACTAGAAAATACCCAGAGCTAGTTATCTACTTCCATTAAACAATGTAATTTTTTGCCTCTTTGAGTCGGAGATAAAAGTAGCTGAATCATTTCAGAGCCATTCTATCATTTTCATTTAAAGTGATGATCTCTCACCTGTCATGTGCAACTGTATCAGACAGAATCTAATGGCCACAAAGAGATTATAATAGTAATAATGCAGTTTCATAAACCTAACTTCTAAAAATGTTCTTTATCTTCTTATGAGATAGGGAATTCTCAAAATTGAAATGATTTTATTGAGATAGTATATAGTGCATTGGGTAAGGTCATAAAATGTAAGATGATATAGAAACTGAGGGTTTTGGAGGGGAGGGGGTGGGAGAGTAGGGGGTAGGGGAGGTGAGGCTGGTGGTGGGTATTAGGGAGGGCACATATTGCATGGAGCACTGGGTATGGTGCATAAGCAATGAATAAACAATGAACCTTGGAAAAGTGAAAAAAAATAAACTAAAATTAAGATGTTAAAAAAATAAAAATAAAGAAAAGACTGCCTTTTTTCCATTGGATATTCTTTCCTGCTTTGTCAGAGATTAGCTGACCATAGAGTTGAGGGCCTAGTTCTGGGTTCTTTTTTCTATTCCATGGATCTATGTGTCTGTTTTTGTGCCAGTACAATAGTGTCTTGATGATGACAGCTCTGTAATACAGCTTGAAGCCTGGAATTGTGATGCCTCTAGTTTGGTTTTCTTTTTCAACATTACTTTGACTATTAGGGGGTCTTTTCTGGTTCTATACAAATTTTAGGATTATTTATTCCAACCCTGTGAAAAATGCTGGTGTTATTTTGATAGGAATTGTATTGAATGTGTAGATTGTTTTAGGTAGTTTAGATATTTTAACAACATTTTTTTCTTCCAATCCATGAGCATGGGATGTTTTTACATTTCTTGTGTCTTCCTCAATTTCTTGCATAAGTATTCTGTAGTTTTCAGAGTACAGATCTTTTTACCTCTTTGGTTAGGTTTATTACTAGATATCTTATGGTTTTGGGAGCAATTGTAAATGGGATTAATTCCTTGATTTCTCTTTCTGCTGTTTTGTTTTTGGTGTATAGAAATGCAACAGAGTTCCCTGCATTGATTTTATATCCTGTGACTTTACTGAATTCCTGTATCAGTCCTAGCAATTTTTTTGTAGAGTCTTTCGGGTTTTCTATATATAGTATCATGTCATCTGTGAATCCATTTGCTGTTTTTATCACCTTCCAGATAGGTGATGACCCACTTCAAACACACATATTATCTGTGAGGGAGGAGGGAGAGAATGGAAGGAAAATTTCCCTAGTGTCTTCTCAAGCTGGTCTGCCTCATCAACCTACGACTAGCTGGATTACTAAATTAAAAAAAAATTAAATTACAGCATGTTTGAATAATTATATTTGAGGATCTCATTGATAAAGCAATTTAGCCTTTACCCTAAGGAATACAACTCTTCTCATCCTATTCAGTATAGCACCCTATACTGTGAAATTCTTAAAGGAAAATAAACAACTTATTTACCTAATCCAAAGCCTGGCCCCCAGTAGGCTTCAAGAAATTATGTACTAAGAAATATGTACTGAATAGATAATAAATTCTCTCCACAGAGTAACCAATTTTGGTAGTCTACCGCAGTATTGCACACACACACACACACACACACACAAACTTCATGTATTTGAAGTTAGTAATCATATTATTCCTCTCCAGGCTAAATGCCAATTCTTTTAACCTTTCCATGTAGGACTGACTTTTCAACCCTTTAATCATTATGTCACTGTCACTCTTCTACAAATTCTGTACAGTTTCTAAACACTTATTTAAAATGTGATAATCACATATGCACATAAACTGTTCAGTGAAGGCATTTAGAACATGTCACCCCAAAATATGCTGCTTTACATTTTACTATTGTGAGTTACAGGCTCTTGAAAAAACACCAGAGTGCTGACCTCCTCTCTTTTTCTTAAAAGCAGAAAAATTCCAATATGAAAACAAGAAGCAAAGGGAATTATTAGGGACAAAAGTTTGAGACTGAGAAAAAAATTATATGGACCTAGTTAAATAATTCTTATTTGCCT
Organism: Mustela nivalis; assembly: GCF_964662115.1. Lineage (NCBI taxonomy): Eukaryota > Metazoa > Chordata > Mammalia > Carnivora > Mustelidae > Mustela > Mustela nivalis. The sequence continues at coordinate 39,482,276 of NC_139026.1, forward strand.
TTAGCTTCCCCACAATTAATCTTTATTTGACCTAATATAAAAGCAAATCGGTTTCGTCATTTGAGTCTTCATTCTTTATGAACGCTCCCATGTCATATAAAACTTAATATAAATATGTGTGCTTTTCTCCTGTTAATCTGCTGTTTGTCAGCTTAATTCTTAGGCACAGCTGAAAAACCCTGAGAGGCTCCAGGTAAAAATTTGCTTCCTCTGCAACAGGAAGATTTTGTCTAATGGAAATTAAAATGGAAGGATTATTTTCCAAGTACTACATGTGATATTCAAGCATATTGTAGCAGGTTGGCAAGAATGCTTAGTTGTTCACCAGAGAACCACAATAATAACTGTATTTACCTCAGGACCTAAAAAATGCTTTAGTATTTGTCTAAGCTATTTCTTTGCCACTGTAAATTATTATCTTTACCATTAGTACCTACTTACTGATATTTCTTCTTCTTTTGAATTCCATTGTGTTTTGTGGGACTACATCATTTTTATATCTATAAATGTAGTAATCAGATTTTGATACCTTTGACAAGTTATCATAAAATTATCAAATAAGATAGAGAAGATCTCTATGAATTCTCATCTGAATTATCATCTGAAATATCAAGATGACCCAGAGCCACAGATAGCTACCTATGCTGTGATCCTACTTGTTATCAACATGTGAATCAACTCCATATAATAAAACTTGCTTTAATCAAACAGATTGTATTTCTCTCACCTAATAATAAGCCCAGGAATGGAACAAGGGATAATTACTATATCTGTCATGCATTACATGGGGACAGTCCAAATTAGAATTCCTAGATTATGGAGAATTTGTCATTAAGCAGAATAAGAACTAAAATCAGTAATTATCTCTTCTTTCCTATTAATCTGCATAACTCTGTCTTCACTAGCCATGCTACTACATAACACTAAACTAAGTTATAGCATAATATGTGATCATCAATTTTGGTATTTATGTAATCTATAATTTCTGAAATTCCTTATTTTACTCCTCACGAAAAACATTTCAATATTTCTTCTTAACCAGCCCTCTGGGACTATGAGGCCCATTGCTGCCAAGGAACATCAATAAATAAATAAAACCATTTTTAAACTATTTGGGCCTTCACCACCACCCCCCAAAAAATTCTTCCTTTCCCAAATTAAGTCTTGAAAGAAGAATAGAACTTAATGAGTGAGTTAACTAAGTCTCTGAGCAGTTGTGTCTATGCAAAAATTGCTTAGAACAGCCCTATTTAATGTGGAATACTTTCTGAATATAAAAATTCAGACATACACTCTTAATATATATTTTTTAAGGTTTTGTTTATTTATTTATTTGACAGAGATCACAAGTAGGCAGAGAAGCAGGCAGAGAGAGGCGGGGTGTGGGAGGAGTAGGCTCCCTGCTGAGCAGAGAGCCAGAAGGGGGGCTCGATCCCAGGACCCTGGGATCATGACCTGAGCTGAAGGCAGAGGCTTAACCCACTGAGCCACCCAGGCACCCCTAATATATATATTTTTTTCTTGCAGGTAGTTTACATTCCTCATTCTGAAGAGAACAATAAGCTTTTATGGTGCATATTTTCTATGTTTTAGTGTATGGCTATTTAATCTGTTCCCAAATCTAGTGGATTAAGGGAGATCTCAATACTTACTACATATTTTTCATTCAGGAGCCCTCTGACAGTATAATCAACCCTCAGAAGTCACTGAACGGTCTAGCCATATGGCAAGTATCATGGGAAAATGTCTTGACTTTGAGATTAGATGTGCCTCTACGTATAATGGGGGGACCCTCAAGTCATTGGAGCTTTCAGACCCTATATCCTTATCTGGGAATAGAATTTACGCTATCTCCCTGCAAGATAGGAATTACAATGGTCCCACTCCATTACGGCTAGTCTTCATTATTCCTTCCTAGAATGTCTTACCAGAATTAGGATTTCACAGCTATTATTTCCAAAAACCTCACTGAAAGGAACTTAGTAAAAGACATTTTAGCATGCTCTGCACCCCTGAAAGTTGACAACCTTTGGAATGGTACACAAAGCCTATTATTTTCTATCCTTCTAGTCTCCAGAATTATAGATCTGTAGGTAAACAGTAGCTTCTGTCATTTCTGAAATATTTATTATTTTGCTAAAATAATGCACTAAATGTTGAAACACTGACAGCTAAAAAGATACAAGCCCAGCACTTACTCATTGTAATTCCATTTGAATCTCTGCTTCAGCGATGTGTTTGTCTTCCACTTTGCCTCTTTGTTTACTGTTTTTCTCATTCACACTGCCTGCACGTTTATTATATAAGCTTGTGCGTTTCGGGTGTTTACTAAGTTTTACCATAAGAGAGATTATTTCACAATTCTGTAAACCTTCCACTGTAAGGATGATATGCTTTATTCACATTATCTTGTGGCTATTTTTCAAAGTTTTTAATTTACATTTTACTATAGGGATTTTAATGCCATTTTTCAAAACAAAACTGTTCCTCCATATAGTGGATTATATGCAGTTTTAAACTTATCCTTGGATGCACAGTTAAACAGCTACTTATTAGTGAAAAACATGTTTTAAATAATTAGCTTCCAATATTTCCCTTTTAACTCATGTGCAATAATGGAGCTGCAGAGAGGAGAATCTAAGATCTTCCCCATGAGAAGCAAGGGCTAGTCAAACTCTGTCTGCAGGCTCAAGCATGAGGCTGCGGGATGAATATTTCTAGCTATGTGGGGAAGCCACTATGGCTCAGGGACAGGGTCCTCACTTGGCTTTTTCTTCGGGCAACTCTTCTTACAAGGACACAGTCCTGTGGGATTAGGGACCCACCCTTAGGATCTCATTTAGCCTTAATTCTTTCTTATCTCCAAAAACAGTCATAGTCATAATGAGGGATAGGGCTTCAACAAATGACTTGAGGTGGGGGGTGGAGTCAGGCGGGACACACAGGATTCAGTTCCTAACAACATCAGTGCTAGCCATAGTATAGAAAATCTGTCTCCTTTGCGAGTCAAAACCCCAACATACTAACAGAGCTTCACTGAAGGAACAAGTAATGTGTATTTCCGGGGTAACTATGGATGCACGCTGCAGAGGGGAGTGGGGAAATAATATAATTTGGTCCTGCATGCACACACTACACTACAGGAGAGACACTCCTTTCTAATCAGGGCTGCATTCTGAGGAATTATTTAAAAAAACTACTTTATTAGTCATAATAAGGAAAATCAGTTATGGGACACATACATGCACGCAACAAATGTGCTTTGAGCGTATACCTTTTCATGCAACAAAAGATGCTAGCTACAGTGGACACAGCTGTTATTAAATCAAACTAAATTTCTGTATTCATGGCACTTATGTTCTAATAGCTCTTAAATATCTACTAATATTTTGAAGGAAGAGAACTCCATTTTGTAAAAAAAAAAAAAAAAAAGTGACAAAAGAGACTAATGGGGTAAACGGTAATTCCTCCATGCATTCACTTCCTCATCTGAAACGTGAGGAGTTCAAATGAGAAGACCTCAAGGATTCTGGCTAGCTCCATGATTCTGTTCTGTTGCACCCACAGTGACATCTGTGACCTTCAGAGCCAAGACTCAATCTTCTCAGATGCCACCAAGGGCCAGCATTTATTCCGAAGTGCCCCCCATGGGTGTTGACTGATGGAAACAAAGTAGCTCTGAACTACTCACAAAGCAGTGACAAAGGAGACTGTGGCACAGCCACATCCCTCAGAAGAGCAGAGGAACAGCTGAAGACAAATGAATCCCAACAAGGATTTGGGAGGTTTGCCTTGCTTCCTTCTTGTCCTGCAGTTTCAGCCTAAGGAGAGCGGGCAGGTCTCAGGAACGCAGTCCAGCCACATCACAGCACGGACCTCTGCAGTGCTGACTCAGAGCCCGCCCCGTTTCACTTTCTTCCTTCAAAAGAAGGACCTCTGCGGGAGGATTTGTACCTCTCGTCCCATCTCGGCCCCTTCATGTAAATCTTCATCGGCAGTGGTTCTCAAATTTTAACTTGAATCAGAATTACCTAGAAGGTTTGTTAAAGCGCAGATTGCTGGGGCCCTGCCGGCAGTTTCTGATTCTAGAGATCCACCTGAGAATTTGCAGTTCTAACAAGCACCAAGGGATGCTGCCCCTGCTGCCCTGGAGAACACCATTCCAGAGCCCCAGCGGGTTGGGGTACCCACCAAGAATCAAGCTGCATATTATTTTCCACACTCTTAAGTATATTTTTAATGGCAAACTATTTTACTGCCCCCCAAATATCATTTTTGTTAACAGTATACATTTTGAAAGCCTGAAATTCCTAGCTTCATGTGCAAAATAGACCCGTTGGCCGGCTTGCCTCGATCCCTGAATTACACAGAACAGGAATGTGAACAGACATCTGAGACGTCATGCCCCATGCACGGAGTTATTGGTGTAGGAGCATTAATCCAAGGGAGAGGATACAGTTCTTTCTCGTCTTCTTTCCCTTGCTGTAGAAGCATATCTTCTGTTTGTTTTCTCCCCCATAATAACCATCTCAAACACTTATAAATAAGCACACTATGATAAGTAAATTCAGGACCTAAAAGAAAGAGAAAGTCCAGGAGCACCTGGGTGGCTCAGTCATTAAGCTTCTGCCTTTGGCTCAGATCATGATCCTGGGGTCCTGGAACTGAGCCTCATGTCAGGGAACCCTGCTCGGCAGGGAACCTGCTTCTCCTTCTCCCTCTCCCTGCCCGGCCCAGCCCAGCCACTCTTCTCTCAAATAAATAAGTATAAAAATAAAATCTGAACAAAGTAAAAAAAAAATTTTTAAAAGAGAGAGAAAAGCCAGTTCTTCCAAAGTGAAACTGTCCCCCAGATTCCCTATTCATTATTTTCAACTCAACCTTAGACTCCGATACAACACTTTTTTTTAAAAAAACCACTTACAAAATGAGGATATAAGACAGGTTATTTAATCTCTCAAAGCCTCAATGCCTTCATTTATAAAGCAGAAGTAATGCAATTTGCCTCCTCCTATTTTTATAGGGACGAAATCTCTAACATTCCCCATCGCTGAGCCATGAAATTTTGCTGATTGCTTTTTCTCTTTTCTCTCTTCCTCCTACCTCTGATTATTCTAATATTTCATTAAAAGTAAAGATTAAGAACAGATATTATAGGGACACACTATACTTTACCATGCTTCTATGTTTGGTCTTGGTGTAGAGTATAATTGTTCTGAAGTTAAGATCTCTGTTGATTAAGCTTTGTTTCTTGCTGTTAGCTTTCTAAGTTGACTTTAATTCATTTCCTATTTGTATTTATTAGTGTTTAAATTAGATGTCACCCTGTTAGAAAAATCCTCCCTTCCTTGCATCCTGTTCAATCCATTTTCCAGAGTTTAATGCTTCCTTGAATTATTGTTAAGACCTTGAGCAGGGCAGAAAATGCTTAACATATTAATTTGTATGTTCTTTTTCATCTCTGCATTTATATTAGAAAGTATAATTGAGAATTCCCAGGGTTTGGTAGAGATATAGCAATAATACACAATTCTGAGCACTTATTACATGACAACCATTGTTCTGTTTGCTCCTGCCTCCTTTAATTTTCACAATTCTTTGAGCTATTATAACCATCCCAATGAAAATGTGTAAAATGAGGCACAAAAAAATAGGAGGACAGACAAATCTCAAAATAGGTTTCAGAGTCAGAATTTTAATCCTATCTGATTCCAAAGATCTTAAGCTTAATTATTACACTAACTCCTGTATTAAACTTATCGACACAATGTCCAACTATTATGTAACAGAACAATTCCACAAGAATCACATCATGGATAAGAATGTGATTTTTTACTTGGTGCTACCAAAAAAATATATATAAAATTGATATATTCTCATTATATTCTGACATTTTAAAAATCTTCATTCTTTCTTCAAATTTTTCTCCATCCCTAGCCATCAGTCTCCATACTCTATACACATAATAAGAAATATGTAGTTAGAAAAAGTTAATTTTATCAGCTACCACATATTAAAGTCTAGTCTTTGTCACTACATTTTTATATATCAGATGGTGATAAAGGATGAAGCCAGGAAAGCTTACAACTTTGTCTAGCCTTTTAAACCACTGCAATAACAGTGCTATCTTGGTCCCCTGGATATGAGAGCAAACGTACACAAACAATCTGTGTCTTCGAAGTCAATCATTTCATATGATGTCTGGGAAATTATATTTGTTGCTATTAAGAAAAGCTCTCAAACTCCTATTTTTTATGACTAGAATCTCTCAACATCTTTTGGCCTAAAAATTCTAGAAAGAAACAGACTCACCAGTTACCATTCAGTCAGATGGCTATGATTTTAGGAGGATGGCAGGTGCTAGCTATAACGCATATTGATCATCACAAGGGGAAAAAAATACACAGATCACTAAAAACAGAATAGATTACATTTGTCAGTCATCCTTTTTCTATATATTCCATTTGATTGATATTCCTCTATGTTAGGACCAGTTCTTAAACTAGAATTTTCTGGAGCAAAGGCCAGAAGTGGCAAGATCTTTGATGAAATAAAAAACAACAACAACAGGAGCACCTGGATGGCCCAGTCAGTTAAGGAAATGACTCTGGTTTTGGCTCAGGTCATGATCTCAGGGTTATGAGATCAAGCCCCATGTTGGGCTCTATGCTCCATACAGAATCTGCTTAAGACTCTCTCTCCCTCTCCCACTGCAACCCTCCCCCAAATAATTAAATCTTTAAAAAAAATAAAAATAAAAAACAAACAACAAACAAATAAAAACAACAAACTTCAAGGTGTTAAGAGACACAATATTTTACTGGGAAGAAAAGACATTTTACCAACATGAAATCTGGGATTGAGAGTGAGGGCAAAGAGGGGAAGGCAGAAGGGAGGATATACGGGAGAAGCAAAAGCCACTGAGTTGAAGTTGGTATATTTGCAACAGGATGACACAGAGAGCCAAGGGAGAGTGTTTACCGAAGGAAACAGAAATAATTCGAAGCCCTTGAGATGGCTTTTTCAGTTTTCAAGTAGCTGGTTCTCTACCAGGTCTCTGCACAGGCTGAGATGGGGGCAAGGGTGGGAGGAGGGATGCCAGTGAAGAAACATCAATCACATATTCAAATATCCCATATTCACCTGAGTCAGTAAATACCACATAGTCCATCCCTATGATCCTCTGTGGATCGGTTTCCTGTGGCTGCTGTAACAAATGACCACAGACTTTGTGTCATTGAACAAGACAGAAAAATATTCTCTCACAGTGATGGGGGCCTGGGAAGTCTGAAATCAAGGTATCAGCAGGGCTGGCCTCCCTCCGAAGATTCTATCTAGCAAAGATTCTTCAGTAGCTAGCCTCTTCCAGTTCCTGGTGGCACTTGGCATTTCTAGACTGTGGTGGCATCACTCCAATCTCTGCCTATGTGTCACATCACTTTTTTTTTTTTCCTTTGCATTAGGTTCTCTCAAATCTCCTTCTTTCTCTTACATGGACACTTATCATTGGATTTAGGGCCCACCAGGATACTCTGGATGATCTCATCTCAAGATCATCACCCAAATCACATCTGCCAAAATTCTTTTTTCCAAGTAAGGTAATATTAATAGGTTCCAAGGGTTTGACAAATGTGTACCTTTTGGACAAGGGACAGGGAGTGCCATTCAACCAACCACAACCTGATTAAATATTTCTCATAAATTCAGTCTCTGACAAAGTGCAACATGTTGTCTCTTTTCCTAGGGATAATTCTTCCCTCCTTCAGATGAGTTTGAGCTCAGTCTTCCCTTGGTGCAAGTATGTGGGGGACAGAGAACAAAGAGAATGGGGTACAGTTATTCTTTATGAAAGACTGGACTTCTTCTCCAGCCCATATAAAATCCTAGTTCTTTGAAAAGTGTTCTAAAGATGGCTTCTTGGGGCACCTGGGTGGCTCAGTGGGTTAAAGCTTCTGCTTTCGGCTCAGGTCATGATCCCAGGGTCCTGGGATCAAGCCCCGCATCGGGCTCTCTGCTCAGCAGGGAGCCTGCTTCCTCCTCTCTGCCTGCCTCTCTGCATACTTGTGTTCTCTGTCTGTCAAATGAATAAATAAAATCTTAAAAAAAAAAATAAAATAAAGATGGCTTCTTAATATTATGATACCTACTACCAACAGAAATATGTGAAGAAAAAAACCACCCTTTACATCACCAAAAGCAATTTTCTTAGGACAAGCTACAAGAATAGAGCCAATCCTCACTCTTTCAGGCCACCAGGGATCTACTGAAGACCAATAACAGTCATAAATTCCAGGTCTGAACAACCTAAAAGAAGAATGTCTAATCTGCATCCAAGACCCAGAGTAAATCTTGTCCATGAACATCTGGCTTGATGTGATACTGAAGTGTTATTGTCTATGTTTCCAAAATGGGCATCGTCACCATGGGTGTTAGAAGCTTAAGCAATTTGCTAATGCAGGAAGTGAAGGACTGATTATAGGTGACCAAACTAAGGGTTGCTTCTCTACTCTTATCTAATAGATTACATAAGAATAAGATTGTGGACTTCCGGAATACAATACTTTTTCTCTCCCAAAGCATATGGCCAAGGACTTCAGAAGGAGTTATGAATATTAATTACAATTAGACCCACTAATTGAGTTTTAAAAATCAAATGATACATAACAGAATGGACCTTATGAAAGTTATCGTGTTTCTTGGCAAACTAATCGTAGATAAATGGACATAAGCACTCCAAGATTTTAACTACTGTAATCTATGTCATACTCAGGAAGAAGCAGAAAATAAAGATCAAACAACAAAAACCATGATGTGATGAGAACACCCGAGATCCAGTTCAAAAACCCACTGCATGTCCTGCATTATCTTTCCCATCCCCCATGTATGGATACCCTGCGGCGAATAATTGGTAGTAGAAAAATAAAGCCAGTACTTTGCAGAGTTTAGTTCCCAATGTAGTTTTTTTTTTTTTTTAATTCTGCAGAGGCCCTTCCTCTTAATTCGGTGTTAATAACATCACAAAGCACCTTCTCTACTTCGTATTCACTCCATAACCTTCATCTGTTTGCCTCTTTAAAGACAAAGCTAACTTGCAAACACAGTTTGCTTCACTGGAGGGAATAATACAATGCCTACTGATGTGGGGAATTTCCAGCCCTCACTCTAAGGGGTTAACAATCCCAAAGACAACAACAAATAGCTCTCTCTCTCCTCCCTCCATCCTCCCTTGCTCTCTCCTCATCCTTTGTGGTTCTCACTTCCCTGGCTCTCTGTCTCTAGGTTCCAAATAAGGTCCCAGCTGTCAGCATGGAGCTGCAGGGGGAGTGGTGTGAAGGACGTTGTGCTAGGCAATGAACAGGACCATGGATCCTTGTTTATCTTCACTGCTTACAGAGAATCTCTGGGCAAGAGAAGAGTCTTGGCCAGGCAGAAAGAACTGATAGTGCTGCATGGTTTTGGTATTTTGGAACAATGCATTAAGCTTATTAAGTTCAGAATATTCCACACGTTAAAATAACTGTTTGCTTTTCATCATGTTTGCCTCAGTGAAGAAATATATGTACTTATATCTAAAAACATAAATCCAGAGTCTCTGTAAAGCAAATATGGGGAAGAGACTCTTTACCCCCACAGTTCTATACTGAAGCAATGTGAGTGACAAAAAAAAAAAAAAAAAAAAAAAAAAAAAAAACGCTCAAGCGTGACCATTTTAGTCTGATAGCTGTGCATTTTGTAGACAAAAAGAACAAAAGTAAGGAACACTCAAATTACCATTTGCAAAATAACATGAATTTTTAGCATATAGCATGAACCATGGAAGCGATACAAGTTGTTCTTTAAAAGCTTTGGATAAGCTTTTAAAGTTATGGATCTGCAACACAAACAAATTTAAACCCAAGAAGACATCCTGTTGCCATGACGACATGATACACTCGCTCCCTGTCATCATGGATCGTGGGCTTCTGGAATATGATCACACCCTGTACTTCAGCATTCTCTGATAACAATGTGCTGCTTTTAAATCTTATTAATTTATCACTCAGATGTTTGTTTTTAGCCTTAAAAAAATAGAATGTCACAGGCAAATAATCTAGCACAAACAAGTATTACATATTATTTCTTCCAAAATGATTGACCTGATGTTTGTGCTAACTGTGAACTTAACCAGAAAATCTTTAAATTAGACAAATAAAGTCCATTGTTCAATAATGGTAAGTGTCACTTGTCAGAGTCGCTGGTTTTTAATGCTTCCATGACAAGCCATTTATTAATCGGAAACCTCACAGATATTTATGGTGATATCTTATTCATTTCATAATAATGTCTACCAATACGCTTTTTAAAAAAGAGAGAGGAATAGAGGACAGGCCCTAACTTGTCACAAACAACCTGAGTCAAAAAGAATCTCTTTTGAAGCACAAGACAAACAGGGTAAGAGGATTTTCTATCTGTCCAGGCAGAGGGCAACCTACCAGGAGTCCCTCATCCTCTTCCCCAGATTTTCCTTGCCTTGTCCTTATCTTACTGTTTTGGAAGTGATAACAAATGGGAAGCTATGCTGCATTACCATTTTCATTCTTTCAGTAAACATAGAACAAGCATTTTTATTTTTTAGTACAAAAAAAGATGAGAGAAAAACATCTCAGCCCAGAGAGGAAGGCAAATGTGAGAAAAATTGTAATTATATTACAATTTCCTTAAAGGCTCTAATCTTGAAATGTAGAAGATTCTATAAAATCACAAAGTGTAGGGCTCAAAGAGCCTCTTGACACAGATAAAGCTCTAGAGGAGAGGTTATGTTTCAGGCAAGCAATTTTCCAGGCAATGAAGGATGAAAAGGAGAGGGACGATTTCAAGGAAAGGACACAAAACTTGGGGATTCAGACCCTATTTGGGGAATCCCATCAGGTCTGTATTCCTAGAGGGAGGTGCAGGTGGGAAAATAGTATTAAAATGTTTAGCACAATATAGAATCCATACTTTGTCCTATAAAGGACAGGGACCCACCAAAAAATTACAAGACATGAGAACACAAACTCAAAGGGTTTTAGAAAGATTACTCTAAGAGAATGATAGAGGATGCATTTGGGGTGAGGTGAGGTTGAAGACAGGAGGCTACTTGCACAGTCCAAGTGAGACAGACTTGAACAAATACAGTGTCTATAAGGAGATTTGGGAAAACTTTGAATGTAACTTCAACAAATCTTGGTAATCTAGTGAATATAGAGGTTAAAGAGGAGGAATTATTTCAGGCATGAGTGATTCGGTGAATGTTGTTACAGTTTTTTACAATGAGAAATATGATTCAGAACATGGACATGGGCAGATGGATTAGTGAATTATAGAAAATCTCAACCAGTAAGACTCTAAGAAGTGAAGAGAGAATATCAAATACCAAATGATGCTTATAGAGAGGTAGACAAACAAGAAAGCCAGAAATGGACAGCTTTTCTTCAACAAAGGCATTTCAAGAAGAGAGTCTGCTATACTGAAATGTATTTAAATGCTTCCAGTGTGACAAAGATATCCATTAATATGAAAAAGATACATGTATATCCTATTTAACACTTTATAGTACATTCTTGTACAATGTACAAGTATCCTTTGATCTCTGTCACAAATCTGTGACTGGATTAGGTAATATTATTCCTCTTATTTTATGGAAGAGAAAACTGAAGGTCAGACAGGTTAGCTAACCCCCCCAGGTTACACAGCTGCCAGTCCAGGACTGCAAAATCCATATTCTTCAGATACATCATTAAATAATCGAGTTCTGCCTAAACTGCCTATAAAGGTTTATTCCATGAAAGTACATAGAAAATCATTTCATTAATTAAGACCATTCCACAGCTTCTCCAGTATAGAAGTGATGTAAATAGCAAAACAAATAGTATTTGGAGGTAATTGTTCTCAGTAGAACTCTAAGCTTATTTTTACCCAGAATTTGTGGAACCGAGATATAACAATTATAAAGAGAAGGAAGGAAAAGTAGAAGGAATTGTCATAACATTTTCTGAAGAAGATATTTTTACTCAAGTCAGAGAATCAATGTAATTTTTACCCTCAAGTGAATACTGCCCACATCACGGTGATAATTATTATCCATTACCTCTTTCAGATACACAAACAGAATACTCAGTTTTAGACTCACTAAGTAATGTGGCAACCTATTAACTGAGCCAAAGAAAATAATCAATAGAAAGGATAAAATTATTCCAAGGATTCCCTTAGAAATGTTTCAAAAATAGCACAACTAAGTCTCTTGCATAGATGTTAAAGGGTAAGTGGTAAAATGCTTGAAAAATCTGCCTCATCCTGAAAAAGTAGCACCAAAAACAATGAAAACATCTGATTAAGAGCTAAAACTAAAGCCTCACTTGCACAAACACCTCTCAGAACTCTAGCAGATTGTACAAAGGTCATTAAGAAGTCAGAAAGGATCCTAGGAGCCATCTTTATCTGAGTGTGGTCACAGGGAATAGCAATAGGATCTTATTGGTCTTTGTAAAAATGAAAATTAGTACTCGTAAAGCTTAAACAGCACTTTGTGTCACTTAATTTTTTTTTTTTATTTTCAGTCTAAAATTCTTTTTTGGGTTAGGTGAGCAGATAGTTTCCACCATTTAAGAATGAGGAATGGTTGCCTTGGGGAAGTTACTGATATTTGCCCAGTTTTATCAGGAGGAGAAAGAAGAAAGCAAAAATACGAATTCATGTGTTCTGACTCCTAAGTTTGTATATCCGGTCACGATACCCCTCTGTGCTTTTTTCTATAACCTTCTACTCTAACACTCCCACGGTAAAACCCATGAAATAATCCTTTACCAGATTGGAAGAAATCAAATCATATTGAGATGTCAACTGTCTCACGGCAATTATGTTTTATTATGAGATTACTCATCTGGTGCATAGGCAGCTAATTCCTTTTTCTTTTCTAAACATAAAGCATGTTTACAAATAGCCAGGAGTGCGTCCTAGGTTCTATTAAACCCCTAGTGTGTTACTGCAGGACGTAGAGACTGCATTTTAATTATACACAGTGATTTCATAACTCAGTCCCATGGCAAATCATTATAATAAACACTTCAAAAGAAGCCTTATTTCTTTATGCATAATGCAAGTATCAAATACAATGACCTTTCTTGTATTTGTACATTAGTGATTTTATTTTAGTACGGGTAATGAATTCCTTTGCTTCTCGATTTGATCTTTGTTTTTGTAAAATATTAATCATCTGGTATTCAGAGTCCTTTATAAGTCAAATCTTAAAGTCTCTTTGCTATAACCAAAAATATAAACACAGAATTCTCAGACAATAATTATGGATTTCCTAAGCCTCTTAACAGTATTTCAAGTAGGCCAGCTAAAACATGTCTGCAAACAGAAAAGGAAAGTCCTCAGAGCTTTAATCCTGGGACTTTCTCAGGGAATGAAGTAGTTCTACAAAGTGTACTGGGCTTCTTTGGAGAGTCTTAAGAAATTGTGCCTCATGCCATCAATATTAGGCTTCCAGGGTAAGGCAAGTATTTAAGTTACTGATAGTTAAGTTTGGGATCCCTGTGTGACATACTTGTATGTTTCTACCCGTAAGTCTCCCAGAATTCATGAGACCTGAGTTTGAACACTGTCAACAAGTATATTGCCCCAAAATACAGATTCATACACCATAATTATTATTATATTTTAATAATACTTATATAATTATCACAGTTATAGTTAACTATAATTTATTCTTTTCTTCAACACTTTTTTAAGCATCTACTATGTGCCAATCACTGTGCTGGGAGCTGGAAATATAAGGAAGAGGATCATAGCCTGTTCTCAAGGAAGTAACATCATCTTCATCATCATCATTATCATAATAACAAGTCTTTGTCATTATGAAACATATCTCTATATGAATGTAATTTTTCAAAAAATGATTCCACATTGAAAAATGATTTTCCTACACATAAACTGAGGTATTTCCTCCTGATCTTTAGAATTCTGGAACCAGAAGAGTGTTTCCATCTATTTTCGCCCTACCTCTATTAAGATTTATACTGCTCAATTAACATTTTGGTGGGAGAGGTCAGTCCCTAAGGTCCTTTTTGGGGAAAGAAAAAAAAATAATCCTGGGTATGCTCCTAAATGCAACATTACCACCAATTCTAAGAACCTAGGAGACGAGTCATACAGGGAAAGAGAAACATATAGGAAAATTGCTAGATAATTTGAAGCAAGAAGGATAAGGAAACTCAGAGCCAGAGAGAGAATAGATGAAGATTAAGATAGGAAAAGAGAGGAGGTGTGATAAAAACAGATAATTGATGTTATTAGGAGGTAAAAAGATACTCAAGCAATATGCTTGACGGTGGTACCAACGCATTAGTTCATCACATCACAGGTCACTAGTAATTTGTGAGATGCAATGCCTCAACTCTGCTGACACTATGTTATCTATACTTGCAATAAAATCTCTGCATATCTATTATTCCAAATATAGTTACTCCTAAACCATTTCATGACAAATTTAATAATGATAACATTCACTGAGTTGTTTGTAGGTCAACATGTTAAATGCTTAAGAAACATTATCTGTTCTTAATAATCAGCTCTCCATGAGGTGTGTGTATACACACACATACACAATTATCATACACCATGATGCAGCTTTCTGGTTGAAGAAATTATAAAACACAGGGATTAAATCATCATGTTCCTTTCCATTTGCCCCTCCATGGCCTCCCAAAAACTTGACATAAATGCTGGAGTCTAAAAGAAGCATTCAGATAATTAATGTAACCTTGCATAAGGTTATTTTCCCTCTTGAAGTCTCAATTCTTCATATTTAAAATAAATAAAAGTGAGCATATCAGTATCGTTGAAGAAGATAAGTCATATAAAATTATTTCATTTATAGCTGGAACAAAATAAAGACTCAATAAATAAATCAAAAGAGTTATTATCCTTACCATCATCATCCGTGTTAGCTGATTAGAAACCAATATTAAGCATCAAGATCGTAGGATTTGCCCCCGTGGTTAACTGACCAGTATTTTATATTTTATAATACATCAGGGTGGATATTGGCTTAAAAATAAAAGCCTCAAGTTTCATATCAATTATGAATTTCTGAAAAACTTCTTTAACAGTGTCTAGACTATAAGCCCTCAACAAACAACATTGAGTTTAATGTAATTAGGTGGAAATACACAAATACTGCTAATATCTGGCATTACTGCAAACAGCTGAGGACCTCACATTCTGGCCCATGCCCCTCATGCCCATGGGTTCTGAAAAGTGTTGTAAGGGACACCATCGTGTTACACAGCTCCTGTGATAGTACACAGGGACCAGTATATGATTACCTTGCTAATGTCTATCACGCAGGTTGCAAGGAGTAGAATAATATTTTTGCAAGAGTAAATAATTTCCCACTTGTTAATTTCCTCTTTTGCCCTCTGCTCAGCTCCCGCTCTGCCCTGGGAACATCGCCTCCCCTGGCGGCCATTCCATGCCTGTGGTGGAGCTCTTCAGGACTTACTACGGGAGCAGAAAGCAAAGCCAAAGAGGAGTCCCTCAGCTGCAATGTGTTAAAGCTTAGTAGTCGTTTTAGAGAAAAAGAGAATTGTAAGCATAAACAAATTCTTTGAGAAAGGCAGGTTGAAGAAAATGGTCCGGCCCAGAATTCTGAGTAACAAACAAAAAAGAAGGAAGACTGTCAGATCGAGCCCAATGTGGTCGGGTAAACGGAAAAAAACAGGTTTTCAAAGAGGTTTGTGTGGACCAGACCAGTTAATTGAGTGGATACCTACAAACTCAGACAACATGAAAAACCATAAACTCTCCCTCTACAGGAGTTGTCTTCCTCCCTTCAGACTGCGATCACAAAAATACCATGGACTGGGGGACCTATAAACAATAAAAATTTCTTTCTCACCTTTCTGGAAGCTGGGAAGTCCAAGATCAAAGCGCAGTCAGATTCCTAGTCCGGGCAGAGCCCGCTCCCTGGCTCACAAATGACTGTTTTCTCACTGTGTCCTTCCACAGAAAGAGCAAAGTAGTTCTCTGAGGTCTCTATTTTTTATTAATTTTGCTTAACAGGCCCTGGCAGCCGGGTGTGGTCCCCAAAAGCTCCTGTTTGTGACATGACCTATTTCTACCCAGCCCAGACCCTGAACGGAATCCACGAAGCCTGAACGGGATGTCAGCAGCCCGCACCTGTGCAGTTTACACACACCTGCCCTCACTCAAGCTCTCCTGGCCTGTTGCATAGGAGCTCTCCTGGAGCCAGAGCTTTCCAGAACTGTGCCACAGATGGAGCTGATTGGTGGCTGCCATCAGACACCTTCTGGCCCTTCCATCGTATGGTCCGTGGGCCCCATCTGGCAATTGTGATTTCCAGTTGTCTCCTGTGGGGTCTCTGTAAAACCACCAATCCTGTGCATGCAGTAACACCCTCATGACGGAATCACATTTCAAAGGCTTGACCTCTGAACACCATCAGAGTGGAAAGTAGGTTCCTACATAGAAATTTTGGGGAAACACATTGAGTTTGTAGCAGAGATAGTACATATATAAACTTCCAGTATTTAGCCACAATCCTAAAAAGGAGAGGGTTCAAGATGTTACTACATTTATGTCATGTGAGAAATGTTATTACATTTCTGTCATGTGAAACTTAGATTGGAAATTGAATATTTCTATGAAATACAATGTTATTTTTTGCGCAGCTGAATTAATGGACTCAGGTTTATACCTACTCTACATATCCTAGCTCTGTGTCACTTCATAATATGTATTTAAATACACTTATAGACATATCAATATAGCTATACTATTGTGGATTTAATGTCTAATAAATTATACATAGTAAATACCACATAATTTTTTCCTTAGGGATCTATAAACATCTCAAAGGAAGAATGCTCTTTTATTCATCTTTATATTAGCAGGGTGTAATGCAATTTCTGAACTTGGTAAGTATCTACAGTATCTCTTAGACTATTAAGTAGTCATTGAGTTAAATTAAATGACTACTATTTAGTAGTACTTTTCAAGTGTAGGAAAGTGACATGATCGGACAATGTGCCTTGAATACATTAATTTAGAAGCTCCAAGTAAGATAGCCTGAATAGTTCAGGCTATTGAAACCAGGGGAGAAGGGTATAAGGATCTGAATTAGGTTGGTGACATTGGAAACAAAAGGAGGACCCAAATCAGATGGCCAAGTAGGAACTGATAAAACTTGGCCACAATTTCCTGTTTTAGACCTAGTCATTTATTGGGTTGAGCCTAATACAGTTTCTATCTCTTGGCCAAGTATTTGAGGATACTTGGATATTTGAGGATATTAGCTGTCAGCAATAACGAGGGACTAACAAAAACAACTTGAGACAGAATTCAGTTTTAGAAAGAATAGTATTTCAGCAGCATTTTATGAATTTAAATATTCTATTTATTTAAAAATGCAAAAGATACCCATTAAGACTTTGAAAATGCTCTGTGTAATAAAGATCATAAATATGGTTCCAAGTACTCAACTTCAACAATAATAGTAAAAGCAATTATTACCTGTTTTCAATAAACAATCACATGAGTAAATGCACATGTGATACAACTTGCTAGAGCATATATATATATATATGGTATATGGTATATTTCTCTCTAGATCTACTTCTAATTGGAATTAGAACTGTTGCCAACTCCACACTTAAAGAAATAGTTTTTACTATACCTGGGATCTTTATTATCTTTGAACTATGATAAAATAGAATGTATCCTAAAGAAGAAATAAAAGATATTCAGGTCGGGACGCCTGGGTGGCTCAGTTGGTTAAGCAGCTGCCTTCGGCTCAGGTCATGATCCCAGCATCCTGGGATCGAGTCCCACATTGGGCTCCTTGCTCCACGGGGAGTCTGCTTCTGACTCTGCCTTCCACTCTGTCTGCCTGTGCTCGCTCTCCCTCTGAAAAATAAATAAATAAAATCTTTAAAAAAGAAAAAAAAGATATTCAGGTCTCCATGGTCAGATCAAGGTGAAGGGTAACACTTTATCACTACAGAATATAAAATTTAGCCATTGTACCTATTAACTAAAAAAATTGCAAATACATTTTTAGCATTCAAATTTTCACTATAAAAAAATAAGAAAAACTAGTCAAAAAATACCTTGAGTATATATAGAATCTTATAGCAATCCATTTGTCTATAAATTTTATGCTTTATTTAACAGACTATAATTTAGATGGAATTGGTAGAAAATTACAATTCTGGCCCTTCTTTTGTGAGTTGCTCTGAAAGAGAATTGATTTTAATGTTCTATGAAATAAATTCGGAGGAAACCCAATCTCTATTATACAGAATTCTTTAGGGGCCATATTTGTACAACAGTTTAATACAATCCCAATAGTTATAATATGCAATAACGGAGTCAAATGATTTTATTATTTTTATGTTTTTAATTAAATCATAAAAATTACCCAAGTACACACCAAAAAGTACTAGTTACACATGCAAACAGAGGCAATTAAACTGAAAGGCTTTAATTTAAAAAAAAAAAAAAACTGCAATTACAAAAAAGGCAGTTTATTAATTATTGAAATTAAATCATAAGGACAAACCACAGTACTATATTTGGAAGCCTTAAGGACTTGCTGGGGGACTACTTCGGAGTTAAGGGAGTCCAGTGATGAACTGCCCACGATGAGAAAATTCTGAATGGCTCAGTCATTAAGCGTCTGTTTGGCTCAGGTCATACATAATCCCCGAGTCTTGGGATGGAGTCCCACATTGGGCTCCCCGCTTGACGGGAAGCCTGGTTCTCCCTCTTCCCCTGCTTGTTCCCTCTCTCGCTCACTCTCTCTCTCTGTCAAATAAATAAGTAAAATTAAAAAAAAAAAAAATCCAGGTGGAAGAAGAAAGCCACCTACCTCTAACAGCATGCCTCACCCCTGCCATGAATCATGCTTTCTCTTGCTCGCTCTTTCTCTTTCTTTCTTTCTTTCTTTCTTTCTTTCTTTCTTTCTTTCTTTCTTTCTTTCTTTCTTTCTTTCTTTCTGATTCTGTTTATTTACTTGGGAGTGAGAACTAGCAAGTAAGACAGCACGATCAGGGAGAAGGGGCAGAGGGAGAGTGAAAAGTAGATTCCCCCTGAGCAGGGAGCCCCACCTTGAGGCTCAATCCTGATCCTGACCCCAACCATAGGCAGACACTTAACCGATTGAGCCACCCAGGCGACCCAAAGGACAGTTTTCTACAGTCATGTTGGCTCTGCCATTGGCTACCAAACGAAAGGGTGGCCGCTGGTCTATGCAGCAAAAAGCCCTGCCCCAAAAGCATTTCTTTTTTTTTTTTTTTTAAGATTTTATTTATTTACTTGACAGAGAGAGATCACAAGTAGGCAGAGAGGCAGGCAGAGAGAAAGAGGAGGAAGCAGGCTCCTGCCAAGCAGAGAGCCCGATGCGGGACTCGAACCCAGGACCCTGAGATCATGACCTGAGCCGAAGGCAGCGGCCTAACCCACTGAGCCACCCAAGTGCCCCCCAAAAGCATTTCTTAAACCAGATGGAGAAGTTCCAAATCAACCAGATTATCTTTTAAGGATGAGGCAGGCAGAGATTTTGATGATATTTGAAAAAGCCTTTAGAAAGCCAAAGCTATGAAAAATTAGAAGCCAGAGTGAATAATAATGAAAAAGTAATTATAGATCCCAGAACCTTAGAAGAAGACACAGAACAAAACAAGTCACCAAAATCATAGCACAGCTGGCTCCTGCGTTGCTTTGACATACCCACATCACATCGTGTGTATGGGAATACTGCCTTACTTTCTGGAATCACAAGATGCTTCACCTCATCTTATGTATTTATTGACTCAGGGTAAGAATTAGCAATTTCTCCAAGGAGCCCTTATATTCAAAATCTATGCACTAGTTGTGCTCATCACTAGTGAGATGATATTAATGTAATTTTCTAAAAAGATTTTATTTATTTATTCAAAAGAGACAGAGATCACAAGTAGGCAGAAGGACAGGCTGGGGTGGGGGGAGCAGGCTCCCCGCTGGGCAGAGAGCCCGATACGGGAATCGATCCCAGGACCCAAAGTTCATGACCTGAGCCGAAGGCAGAGGCTTAACCCACTGAGCCACCCAGGTGCCCTGATATTAATGTAATTTTGACCAAAATTGTCAAAGGCTAACAAACCTAGCCTTATCATGCTGAAAGACCATTTACTGATGGGGAAATGTTGGAGTTCAGAGCCAAGGACCAAGAAAGAATTCTCTAGATGACTTTGATGCAAAATGTGGTTTTATTTAAAGCACAGCACAGGACACATGGGCAGAAAGGGCTCCCCCAGGATGTGAGGAGCAACTGATTATATGCTATGGAGTTGGGGGAGGTAAAGACAAGGGAAGTCTCCAGAGGGGCTTTCATATGCTACAGGAGAATCAGAGGGTGCTGGAGGCCTGGCTATTGCCAAGCTAAGGCTGTTTTTCCCTCTACCAAGGTGTTAATCTTAAGATTGGGGAGTTCCTGGAGGAAGTATTCATCAAAGGCTGCCTCAAGTATTCCTCTACAGGCTGCAAGTTACAGGGAAATAGATCTACTTTTCCTTTTAGCCTTTCTTCCCCTCATCATCTACCACCCTTGCTACTCCACTAAACCTGAGTTCAACCACCAAATTTTAAATCCATTAGAACTATTGTATCCACTAGAACTTAGTCTATTCACTGAAGACAAATATAATGTGTGGCACAAAGTGCTTGGCTCAGAGTGAAAGGTTGAAAATATCCTCATAATGACCTTCTGAGGAAAGATAATTAACATCCCCGTTTACCAATGAAGAAACAACACAGACAATTCTAATAACTTGTTCAGGTAACACAGATCAGACAGGCTTAGGTTGGAGTCCTCTTCTCTTCATCCCCACAGCAAACTGCCTCTTTTTTCCCCCCCCTAAAATAAGAATTTTCACTAATACTTTAATTCTTAAGGACTTCTCCTCTAAACCAGCCAATGAAGCCTGGCTTATGTAACTTTCCAGAACATAGACTGCCAGTTGGCAACTTCAACAGAGGGCAAATGTGGGGTGTTTCTGCAGATGGCAGATATCACTGATAGGTTTTAGCACTCTGCCAATGAGCTCCTGCTGGCCCTCAAAGTCTTCCTCAGCAAGCTCCAGCCGCCACCATTAACAAGTCAATGTCATCATCCCTGTGTAGAGATTGGCAATATCATTCTAAAAAGGTAATTACATGAATATATGAAGTTAAATGGATCTGACCAAGACACATAATGATTGCTCAGTCCCATTTAAAGCACGTATTATGAGTGGAAAAGCTGGCCTCAAAACAGAGATCCTTTGGACCATTAAATGAGCAACCACTCCCTATATTAAGAGCTGGCAATTAAGACCACACATTTATTTTCCCCTCCATGTTTTCCTGACTCTTCTCAACACGAGATTAAAGAGCTTTACAGACCAGAGTCCTGAGGTTGGAGCTCGAAGTTAGGACTTCTCCAGTTTTATCTACATCTCCCTTTTCCAGTCCCTGGCATTGATAGAGTAGACAATCTTTGGTGATATATTGTACCATGTCAGCAAGAGAATCTGTTCATTTAATCAGGAATGGCACAGCCTTCACCTTTGGCAACCTAAACACTGAACATGAGAATTCACAGAAGTTTCTACTGAGTAGAAGTTTACAACAACTTTACCAAACTCAGAGATTCCCAAAGGGAGAATGAATAAAAGCTTCAGGAAATCTGCATTGTCTGAGTCAAGGCATTAAATAAACAGATTACCTTCTTTTCTGCATTCATCTCAGACAAAACAAAACTGGCATTTTTGTTGCATTATTGAGATCCGGCCTCAGAAAGGTGAAAGAAATTGTATCCTCTTAGATGGAATTTAGGAAGAATAATTGCTTGTTTGTGGAAAATTCCTACCTGCAAGGAAATATAAACTAAATGCTGAGTCAAATGTCTTCACAGGGATTTTAGCATGGTTCTGATGGTAGTTGAAAAAAGAGCTGTCCTTTTTATTCCTTTTAGAGAGTTTTGATAGTCAGAAACCAAACATAAGAAGAGAATATAATGGAATCTGAAATGGAAATGTTGGGGTGCAGAGCCCATGACTAAGAAAGAATTCTCAAGATGTTTTTGGTGTAGAAATGTGGTTTTATTAAATCACCAGAACAGGACCCATGGGCAGGGAGAGCTGCCCTGGGATTGTGAGGAGCAACTGATTATACACAATGGAGTTGTAAACTAGGGAGAGGTTAAAAACTAGGGAAGTTTCCAAAAGGACTTTCCTGTGCTTAAGAAAACCCAAGTTAAGGTGATTGTTGTTGTTTCCTTTAAATTCAATTAATTAACATAAACTTTATTATTATCTTCAGAGGTAGAGGGTCAGTGATTCATCAGTCTTATATAATACCCAGTGCTCATTACATCACATGCCCTCCTTAATGTCCATCACCCAGTTACCCCTCCTCTCACCCCCTGCCCCTCCAGCAAACCTCAGCTTGTCTCCTATGATTAAGAGTCTCTTGTGGTTTATTTCCCTAATTTCATCTTGTATTATTTTTTCCTCTCTTCCCCTATGATCCTCTATTCTGTTTCTTATATTCCACATACGAGTGAGATCATATGATAATTGTCTTTCTCTGATTGACTTATTTTTGCTTACCACAACACCCTTTAGTTTCTTCCCTGTCGTTGCAAATGCAAAATTTCACTTTTTTTTGATGGATGAGTAGAATTTCATTACACACACACAAACACAGACATATATATATCACATTCCACTGTGTGTGTATATATAGATACTAGTGTGTGTGTGTATATATGTATATATATATATATTTTTACATCTTCTTTATCCATTCATTTGTTGATGGACAGCTGGTCTCTTTTCATAGTTTGGCTATTGTGGACATTGCTGCTATAAACATTGGGGCACACGTGCCCCCTCAAATCACTACATTTGTATCTTTGGAATAAATACTTAGTAGTGCAATTGTTGGGTCACCGGGTAGCTCTATTTTCAGTTTTTTGAGGAACCTCCATACTGTCTTCCAGAGTGGCTGCTCCAGCTTCCATTCCCACCAACAGTATAAGATGGTTCCCCTTTCTCTGCATCCTTGTCAACATCTGTCGTTTCCTGACTTGTTACTTTAGCCATTTTGACTGGTGTGAGGTGATACCTAATTGTCGTTTTGATTTGTATTTCCCTGATGATGAGTGATGTTGAGCATTTTTCCATGTGTGTGTTAGCCGTTTGTTTGTATGTCTTCCTTGCCAAAATGTCTGTTGATGTCTTCTGCCCATTTCTTGATTGGATTATTCTTTGGGTGCTGAGTTTGATAAATTCTTTGTAGATTTTGGATGCTAGCCTTCTTCTGATAAAATTTTGCAAATATCTTCTCTCATTCTGTTGGTTGTCTTTTGGTTTTGTTGATTTTCCTTTGTTGTGTGAAAGCTTTTTATCTTAATGAAGTCCCAATAGTTCATTTTTGCCTCTGTTTCCCTCGCAAACTAAGGTTGTTTTTCCCTCTAGCAAGGCATTGACATTGAGATTGGGAGTTCCTGGAGGAATGTCATACTCTTGCCTGCCTCAGGTATTTGTCAATCGTGTCTGCAAGACATAAGGAAATTTAATTTTATCTACATAGGATTTTGTCTTGGTCCCCCACATCATAATCCATAGAATAACCAAATTCAAATTTTAAAAAGTGATACCAATGTAAGCTTCTAACATATAAAACATATGGTATAATCTAACAGGCTCCAAATGGAGCAATTGAAGTAACAAAATAATCTAAAAAATTGCACAAGGCAATACAAACAAAAAGTCCTACATTATTTATATCATAAAAATATGTTCTAAAATTTCCCTAAAAACATATTTCATTGCAAGACTGCATGTTCTTTAAATGATTGATCTTTAATGAATTATATTTAAATAAAATGGTATTATTTTTCAATCTTAAAATGCAACATACTTATTATTAAAAAAATGAAATATTACCAAAAGCTTAAAAACAAAAGAAAAAATGAGAAATATAACCATTCAGAGATAATAGCAAACATTTGGTTATCTTTTCAGAAAATCCATCTTGCTTTTACTCTAAGAACATTACATAAATTTGATAAAACAAAAGTTATATTCTCTAACTTATTTATTAAAAAATAATCATTGTTTATGGGCAATTTTATTTTTAATTTTTTTAATTTTATTTTTCACTGTTCCAATATTCATTGTTTATGTACTACACCCAGTGCTCCATGCAATACATGCCCTCCTTAATACCCACCACCAGCCTCACCTAACCCCCACCCCCCCTCCCCTCCAAAACCCTCAGTTTGTTTCTCAGAGTCCATAGTCTCTCATGGTTTGTCTCCCCTTCTGATTTCCCCCAACTCACTCTTCCTTTCCTTCTACTAATGTCCTCTGTGTTATTCCTTATGCTCCACAAGTAAGTGAAACCATACGATACTTGACTCTCTCTGCTTAACTTATTTCACTCAGCATAATCTCCTCCAGTCCCTTCCATGTAGATACAATTCATCCTTTCTGATGGAGGCATAATATTCCATTGTATATATGGACTATATCTTCTTTATCCATTTGTCCATTGAAGGGCATCTTGGCTCTTTCCACAGTTTGGTGACTGTGGTCATTGCTGCTATGAACATTTGGGTACAGATGGCCCTTCCTTTCACTACATCTGTATCTTTGGGGTAAATACCTAGTAGTGCAATTGCAAGATCATAAGGTAGCTCTATTTTTAATCTCTTTTTTTATTTTTTAACTTAATTTTTTTTCAATGTTCCAAAATTCATTGTTTATGAACCACACCCAGTGCTCCATGCAATACGTGCCCTCCATAATACCCACCACCAGGCTCACCCAAGCCCCCACCCTGTTTCCCTCCAAAACCCTCAGTTTGTTTCTCAGAATCCATATTCTCTCATGGTTTGTCTCCACCTCCAATTTCTATGGGCAACTTTTAATATCCATTAACTATCAATCAACATATCCTGTGTGATTGTATCATATTTAACTAATCCTACATGATGCACATATTTCCACTTTTTGTTACTATAAAGCTCTGAGCACACCTAATATATACATTTTTATGTATATCTGATATTCTTTATTAGAAATTCTTAAAGGTAGAGCTACTATAGTAAATTTATTCATTTTAAGTTTGAATGGATTATGCCAATAGTGAAACTGGGTATAAATTTTCAAGGAAAATCCTTAGTTATAGTTGTTAGACTAAATTTCTCAAACTCAGGGTTGCTATTATCTTGGGCTTTGCTCTATTCTCAATGTCAGAACTAGCATGTAGTTAGCACCCAATAAATATTAGTTGAATAAATTAATAATGGTTTGATTGACTTTTAAATATTTAATTTGCATGTAATTAGTTTTATATTTGAAACTGACTCCAACTGTTCTTAGCCCCTTTTCTTTGACATATTGTTGAGAACATTTTGCCAAGGAAATTTAAGGATAAATTCTCTCTCTTCACATTCCACATGAGTTGCATACCCACTGTGCTCTGCTACTCACCAGTTCTTATGACCTTTGGCTGATTACTTAATATCTTTGAGTCTCCAATATTCCATTAGTGGGATGAATATAATAAACCCCACTTTACCAGCTTATCAGGATTGTTGTGAGATTTAAACAATGTAAAATGAAGCAAAAGCACTCCATACACAATAAAATGGTCTACAAATAAAAGAGATTAACAATTAAAGACAGGTTTAATGTTCTGGAATGCACTCTACTCAATTCATATTAACCTGAAAAGATTTCTGCAAACATTCTCAAGCTCCAGACTCAGAGGCTATGGCTTCCAGTACCCACCTACAGATGATGCATCATCATGGCGATTTCTTATAAGATCGGGGAAATGGCATTTGTTTTCACTTTTATCTGTTCTACTTAGACGAACAATGTTTCTTATTGATTTTCAGCAACAAAGTCACTTCCTTCTTCCAAGCGTGACATTTGCTATTATCTCTTTGCAAGCACACAAATCTAAAAGCAACACCATAAAAAAAAATAAAAAATAAAACCCTCATAGCTTAAGTATTGATTAAAATCAAGCTTGGTTCATTAAAAACACTGCTGGGATTTGAAGCACTTAGAGGTAATCTTTTCTTTTCCTCAGCATTAAAAAATGTAGTGATTTATAGATCTCCACAGTTCTAAGATAGGAGTTAGTTGTTATTTAAGTAAGCATGGATTAAAAAAAAATTGTAAGTTAGAGTCCCAATTTTTTCCCTCATTCTATTTAATGTCTAAATAGGGAAAGATGATTTTTTCCTCTTAATAATAATAATAATATATCTTATCAATATTTGTAAAGTACTTTTTCTATCATAAGGATTTTTCATGTAATGTATCCTTAACTTTGACTTCTCCCTGAATTTCTTAGTCCTCCTCCAAAAGAGACAAGGTCAAGGATGTGGTAGAGGTGAGACTGAGCAGTCACTAGCTGCTGTCTTTAGGGATCCTCCCAGAGAGGGAAAAATCTGTGCTCCTGTCAAAAGGAAATATGTGTCCTGATCTCAACCAACTGCATTGTGTCCCTCTTCAAGCCAGGTGTCATCTTGGTTAGAAAGAAGAGTGGTGAGTCATCTGATGACCCAGACCCTTTGCCTTCTTAAAAGGTCATTCAGCTTGCACCCCACCATAAACAGAAGGAAATAAAGACATTGCAAAGAATTCTTAAACTTGCTTTAAACCCTCTGAGACTAAATTTTGTCATTGACTTGTGTATTTAGTTTGTTTTTTTTGTTTGTTTTAAACACTGATTATCCTGTGCATTGGTGATCTTAATGTGCAGTATTAACACACATCCATAATAGTTTTTGTCCTATCCTTGTATTAACTGTACTATTATGACCTTACTTTAAAGGTGACAAATTTTTACTTAAAATTTATTTTAAAGGGAGTTTCAAATCTACATACTTTAAAATTGTACTTATAAAATGATTACCAATAACAGTGCAATAAAAACAAAATGGTAAAAACTTACTGTTGAAGCTATTTCCCGCTTTTTGAAAGAGAAAGTGGTAGAAAAGTGTTAAGAGAAATAGTCCCAAAAATGTTTGCTCTTAGTTGATCAGAGGACTGACACAGAATTGGAAATGGAGTTATGTTCTTAGTCATTGTTATGTAAAACCGTGTCTATGTACCACCTAAAAGATTTCTCTATATCCAGGGATACCTATCCTTTGGAAACACAGTAATGTTATATTTTTTCATGATGTGTCTTTTGAGCTATTTAACCTCCAATTCTGGTCTCCTACTTAAAAGGATAAAGCAGAAGTATAAAAACCATTTTAGTGTACAAGTAAAATATCCAAATTGAATTTTCCAATTTTCATCTAGATTTACCAATATTGTTTGGGTATCATCTCTGACTTTGACTAAAAAATCGTAACAAAGGCCATAAGAACAGAAGGTATTCTATTAACCCAGAATGACCTCCCTCCAAAAAAGTTTTAGATAAAGAAGGACTATACTGTGTTTCTCAAACTTTTGTGTGCATGTAATTTATTTGCAGATGTAAAAATGCAAGTCTGGGTGAGGTCTAAAGTTTTGTATTTCCAACAAAATTTCAGATGATGTCAGTGATGCTGGCTAGGGTATGCAATCAAGTAGCAATGCACAGGTTCTGGAGTTATAATCCATCAAATTCCAGCACCAGCTTTTCATAAATATGTGAATATGAAAAAATTATTTAATTTCTTGAAGATTGCGTCCTCGTCTGTTAAATGTGATCATAAGAAAGACAGGGAAACCTACTTCATTAAAGAATACTTCATCTGTTCTTCAAAGATCCTTAGTAAATGGTCCAAATTCTATTAATAGATCTTGAAAACACCTGCAATACCTGATTATATTCATGCTCATCTCTTATTATACTTCTTTAATAGCCCTTCTAAGGCTACAGGGTAGAGTCATAATTCATTGACATGGTTATGAAACTTAACCTGGCTTGGGTTGCCTGGTGGTTCAGTTGGTTCAGAGTCTGCCTTTAGCCGGTCATGATCTCAGGGTCCTAGGATCAAGTCCCGCATTGGGCTTCTTGCTTATCAGGGAGCCTGCTTTTCCTCTGCCTGCTGGTCTCCCTGCTTGTGCTCTCTCTTTCTCTCTGGCAAATAAATAAAATATTTTTTAAAAAGAAATGAAAAGAAAAGAGAATAAAGAAACTTAACCAGACTTGTAATTATCCCTCTAGTACTACTTTCTAGCTCTCCATCTTTAGCTACACTGAAGTATCAGACTAAATAGGCCATGTTTTCTGTTATCTCTATGCCTTTAAGAGAATAAGAGCACTAGAAGTCAAGTGTATTTCACCTTCCAGGCAAATACAAAGTATCTTCCACGCAATAGACCTTTATTATCTTACTCTTCTTGCATTATATAGTTTATCATATGGATTTTTTTAAAATGATACAGTTACTCCCTTGATTCTCCCACTATTATATGCTACATAACTGGAAGCAACAGTCCTGCATCAGTGTACCTTCAGCAGTCTGTAGAATAGTGAGAACTTAATGTTAGTTTCATTGTACTATACTTGGTACTAAATACTTGTTGAATTAATCATAATCAGAGCTAAAATGATATATTCATGCTTATAAAGCCATTCCTCTCACTCATTCAGGACAATTTTCACTCACCAAGGAATATAATAATTTTTAGCTAGCTACCACTCAATACATATTAAAAGATCACTATTGTAAATAATTTCTAAAATGATGTAAATTGACCCATTATTCATAGTCAGTAATATTAAAACTCTTTACAAAAGAACTGTATCATCTTTGAAATCTTATGTACCCTATTATATATTTTTGTGTGTTGATTTTAAAACATAAAGATTTTACATTAATTTTCATAAAATGTTTTTTATTTTCTAATCTATTTCTGGTCTCTTTCATTAATTAATGATGCCCTTTTTTTGAGAGAGAGAGAATACATGTGAGTGGCAATGGGGTTGTGGTGGGTAGGCTGAGAGTTGGTGGGGGAGGGAAAAAGAGAACCTCCGTCTGGGCTCAATGCAGGGCTTGATCTTAGGACCCGAGATCATGACTTGAGCCAAAATCAACAGATCACTCAACTGTTCAACTGACTGAGCCACCCAGGTACCCCTAATTAATGATGCTTTTAAGATATCAACACCAGAAATAAGACCTGAATTGAGAAAAATCCACAGTATGTATCAGATTTTTATAGTAGGAAATTTTTTCTTTCTTTTTGAATATTTTGAGATCCCATGTTTAATTTTAAAACTATTTTTCTTACTATATGAAACTACATATAGTTTATATTGTTACCATACTGGTATTTTTGACATTGAGAAGCATTTTAAAGTCTTTGAACTTTGTGATTATAATCGTTAAAATTTTTTCTTTAAATTGTGATGTGTGGGTGCCTGGGTGGCTCAGTGGGTTAAGCCGCTGCCTTCAGCTCAGGTCATGATCCTGGGGTCCTGGGATCGAGTTCCGCATCGGGCTCTCTGTTCAGTGGGGAGCCTGTTCCCCGCTCCCCCGCCTGCCTCTCTGCCTGCTTGTGATCTCTCTCTCTGTCAAATAAATAAATAAAATCTTTAAAAAAAATAAATAAATTGTGATGTGTGTGTGTGTGTGTGTGTGTGTATAATGTTACTTGTTAAAATCAATATTGTCTTGAACACAATAAAATTTAGTATATGGAAGAAAATGGCAAGAGGTTTTTACCACTTGGTAAGCAACTTGCTGTGATCACAAAGGAGAAATGTCCAGAGTATTCTCTAAAACATTGTATAACATAGGTAACTGGTACTGGAAATTTTGATATGTATCTTCTTTTTACATGAAATTGCTACAAGTGTCTAGAATTCATTGATTCATTGTACTGAATGTCTCATATAAATACCCCTTGAAGATTTTTTTTTTCCCCCAAATAAAGAGGTAGGTGTATTACTTTTAACTCTGGCTATAAAGAACTAGTTTGTTTCAGACAAATCCTCTCACCAATAACAATATGGGAAGATGGAAAACAAATGTTAAAACATCTGTTTCAAGACATGGGGAAACTACTAAGATACCTAAACTGATAGCCAAGATTCTGAAGAGAAGTACAGAGGCACAATCTTACATTTAGTACATCTTTTGTTCGGGAAGCATTTGACAGTTCATTAGTAATGCATGAGCAACTGAGTAGCTTTTAGCAGTTTCAAAACAGGACTAGAAAGAAGAAAAAAACAAATGTAGTAAGAGCCTGTCAATGAGAGGGATTCTGGTAAAATTCTCAAATTTTCAATTAAGATGTTTGAAAGTCTATACTAAAGATTTAATGGAGAATCAGAAAGTCTTCATAGTGTCAGAAACCTAATTTCATCTATGGTTGGCTTAAACAACCTTCTCCTAAGTCTAACTCCTGTTAGAGGCAGGAGAAAATCCTCAACAAAGAAAAATAACATATTTGAAAGACTCAAAGTATGTCTGTAATTTTTCATATATAATATTCAACATGCAGTCAAAAATTACTTGACACAGCAATAAACCACACCATTCCTGACATATCCTGACATCTCCTGACATATCCCATTGCCATAATAAAGGGTAAAAAAGAAAAAGACCTGTAGGAGATTCTGATATTTGAGCTATCAGGCATGGACTTTGAAATATCTATGGTTAACACATTAAGGAAAATCAGGGGGTATATGGTTAACATCAGCATAAAACCAGGATTTATGAAGAATTACTGGGAAACTGTGGAAAATCTAGAACTAGAGAAGATAATAAATATCAAAAACAAATAACTCAATAGATGGGTTTGACAGCAGATTAGACACAGCTAAAGGGAGGACCAGTTGGAAGATGGAAAAGTTAGTAGAACATATCTAGACTAAAGCATAGACAGTAAAAAAGAAAGGAAAATACAGAACACAAGTCTATACACTAAACTACAAAATCTTACCGAGAGACATTAAACAATGCATAAATATTTGGAGGGATTTTCATAGATTAGTAGACTCAGTAATGTAAAGAATCAATTTTCTCCAAATTTATATGTAATATCAATGAAATGTCAACTAAAAATCCAGATTTGTTCATGGAATTTTACAAACTGATTTTAAAATGACAAGGATAGCAAGACCACTGTGAAGAAAATAGAGGTTATATGATGACCTATATGTAGGTGACCATTCTCAATCTTCTCTCATACAAATTTGGTTATATTTATTCTCATATATAAGTTTTTATTTATTTTTTATTTTGAAAAATTTTATTTATTTATTTGACAGAGAGAGAAAGGGAGAGACCAAGCAGAGGGGAGTGACAGCAGAGGGAGAGAGAGAAGCAAGCTTTCCTCTGAGTGAGGAGCCTAATGTGGGGCTAGATCCCAGGACCCTGGGGTCATAACCTGAGCCAAAGGCAGACACATAACCAGCTGAGCCACCCAGGCACATCAATAAATAACCTTTTTTGAAAAATCAGTGAATCACGTTATTTTTACTATTTTTCCACCAAGTAATTTATCATCTATTATTCTTTAAATGGTCATGTTTTCACAGCCATCATCATAAAGATACACATATACTGAAGGCAAAATAGGACAATTCATATTAATGATATAATTCACCTGTGAAATAAAGAATCAAATACCATCATTTTCTCTTAACCATTTCTATACATCTTTCACTACATTCAGATTGTAATTAAATAGCATTGTTTAATAAGAACTTTTTTTTCAGTTTTGCTGCCTTTCTTTGACCCAAACATTTTTTACTGCTTTTACAATATGTTATTAGTGACTACAATAATAAGTACCTAAGAAGGTAAGCTCACATAGCAGTCTAGAACTTGACCTTCTTAGAAAATGCTAAAGCTGACTTTGAAATAAACTTTAAGAAATTATTTTAAATTATTATTTTATTATGTTTTACAAACAGAACTTTTCTCCTTTTATCTATAAAATCTTTGGATATTTTTTATTTAAATTTTCCATAGAAAAGACATACAGTTATGTAATTTTTGCTGAGGAGGCTGACTTACTTTAATCTTTGGTGTTTATATTTTAAATAAGCATGTAAATACATCCTCATCTTTCTTGATTGTTTATTGCCACTTATCATCAAATCACCTATTATGATTGGAATGATGATAATATCTACTTTGCTGTTGTCTTAATAATTTAATGTTCCTTTAAATTTACTAGATTGTGATATATTTAGCAGGTTCATCCTTATACTTCAATCATTCTTTAATTTTTTAAATTTCTGAATTGTTGTTTTAGGTTAATATTTTTTTAAATAAAGTGTTATAAATGGAAAATTATGGATGCAAGTGAATAACAAACCTGGAACTATTTGACACTTCTACTGAGAAAATAAAACAAGGAATACAACATGTAACCAAAAGATCTGATCTACAGTAGTTGCAGCTAGATGAATAGATATTTGAGAGTCAAATTTTTTTTTAGTAGTTAAAAGCAAAAATTAAGCTAGTTCATAAGGTAATAAATAAAATCTTCAAAAGAGATTTTCAATGTGATCCTCTTATATTTCTAACTTCAACAAGAAATTGTCACAGTGCATCTCTGCTATATATTAGCATATTCTTGTTTAAGCTAATAGGCCCTGTTCACATTGATGCAACTGTACCATGGAATACCATGGTACCACAAAAGTACTCACTGTTAAAAAGTATCTGTGAGATTGGCTGACACAGTAAAGTAGGATTCTACTGACTTTCCATATAAGCTTGTATTAAAATACTTTTACAGACTCTCTGCATTAAAAAAACATTTTTTGTTCAAATATTTAGAGAAAATTGCCATTGATCTGAAATGTGTTTTGGTTATCCTACAGAAACCTACAGTATCCTAGGGGAAACTCACTGTCATGCTTCTGTGAATGTCATCTGGAAGGTACTCTACTTTGAGAAGCATGACTTCAGGTGCTCTGAAATACACCACTGGTTTAAGCCAGGTCACCAGAGAACTGGCTGCATTAAATAGATTTCCTTGGTCTTCTTTATTCAAACTGTGCTTCAGTATGATGTTTTCACTAAATAAACAAAGAGGTATCTTTTCTGGATATGTTTTAGTTACTACTGGTACTTAATGGAAAACTCATTACTTTAAGAAAGTTCATTGCAAGATACACCTTGAAAATAAGAGAGATGAAATAAAAGGCAAATCTAAAAATAGTGAGTGGGAGGTGTTTGGTGATCAAGAGTAACTTCATTTCTGCACCTCTACTCCCTACCTTACCCTACACCAACCTTGGTGCATATAATATGAATAAATGAGATGATTGCATGCAAAATTAATACATAATGGGTTTTTAATTTACTTTTTTTATTGAATTGTAGTTGACATATAATATTATATTAGTTTCAATTACACAACATAATAATATAGTCCTTCAATATTTATATACACTATGAAGTGATCACCACAATAAATCTTGCTATCATCATACAAGTTGTTATAATATTTTTATTTATATTCTCTGTGCTGTATATTATATCCTTCTGCTTTATTTGTTTTATGACTGAAAGTTTATACCTTTTAATCCCCATAACATTTTATTTTATGTCAGCAGGAAGACTTTAAAAGTAGTGAATGTAAGGCGCAAATATATCAATGAAAAATATCTAATCTTAGTTAACATATTCATTATCTGTAGAAATTATAGTTCTACAGATAAGAAAGAAAAAATAAATAGAACTCAAAATTGAAGGGCTGAGAAAATATATTAGTTATACCCAACCAGTGGCATAGTCTCACTTCATTGAGGATTGCAGATTCTAATCTGACTTGTAAATTAGGCAATGTTAAGTCTTAAATTCTCCATTTTGTGCTACCTGACTAATGTGCTCAGTGGTAAATGGCTATAAGAAAGGGTTTCATTGAAGTAATCACAAGAATGCAAAACAAACAAACAAAATCACCCTGGTTCTGAGCATCTTCAGAATATATTCCTGGATTACATCTCTGGTTGATAAGCAATATCAACAAAGAAAGTAACCTTAAAAAATTTACCTTATGAACACATTCCTAAATTAATTGGAACAAATTAGAAGATTTATCTCTTAGGTGATTCTTTAGGTACATAAAGGAGAAATTTAGTATTTTAAAGTTTATAGTTACAATATATAAGTATATATGAAATATATAAAGGCATTTAACTTTCCAAGTTTATAAAAGCAATGACATATTAATCAAAATTTTCTTTAAAGTAATTGTTTACAATTCCTAGACTCACAAACAAAAGAATAATATTTATAAACCAAGCCTAAAATCTAAAGGAATATCTAACTTCTTTATAAATAAAATATAAATTTTAAAACCAAAGTTGAGGGGTGCCTGGGAGGCTCAGTGGGTTAAAGCCTCTGCCTTTGGCTCGGGTCATGATCCATCCCAGGGTCCATGCTCAGCAGGGAGCCTGCTTCCTCCTCTCTCTGCCTGACTGTCTGTCTGCCTACTTGTGAGCTCTGTCAAATAAATGAATAAATAAATCTTTAAAAAATAATAAATAAAAATAAATAAATAAAACCAAAGTTCAACTCTGAATAATATTTTGAGTCTGCAAAAGCCATTTTGAAGTCATCAAAATTCACATTAACAATATAAAATTTAAAAGTTGATGAAATTATCTTTTTCATAATCATGATTTGCACTATGGGTAAATTGTAACATATATTATCAAACATAACATGGGTCTTATTGTCCCTCTGTAGGAAAACAAGTTTTACATGCAATTGATCAGTCAGTAATCTTCACTGGATATGGTATGACTTGTGAAAACTTTCATGATATTAATAATAAGACATATTTGGGGCACCTGGGTGGTTCATTCGATTGTGTCTGACTCTTGATTTCATCTCAGGTCATGATCTCAGGGTCTTGATATTGAGCAAAATGTCAGGATCTGCACTCAACAGGGAGTAGAGATTCTCTCTCTCCCTCTCCTTCTGCCCCTCCCCACCTCACTTTCTCATTCTCTCTCTCTCTCATAAAGAAATCTTAAAAATATAATAAGACTTGCTCATTAATATGAAATAAAGTTAGTCAATCTACCTTATAACTGGAGTTCAGATATTTTCAATGATACCTTTGCTATCATATTTAAATTTATAATGTTGCATAATAGGCATTCAAGTATTTATTTTACTCTGTTGAGATTTGAATATGAATAAACTAGTGAAGAACAAATGTCTGTGAACAGTACAACCCCACGAGATACTTTTCATATTACAGTTTATATAAATAGTGCACCTCAGATTAGCAGCATGGCCACTGATCATCCATAGTCATAGTAATTTTTCCAAAAATGGTACATTTTCCAAAAGTTGAAAAGTTACTGAATTAAATGTTGTTTGCTTCCTATGGCCCATCTGAAGTCTTAATTTGCCATCTAGCATGTTTTAACTTACAAGACAATATTTTATTTTTGATCTCCCAGTAGCATGCTGTTGTAACTAGACAGATTTTTTTTTTTACGGCAAAGTGAATTTTAGATTATCTAATATTGCTTCATAATGTTATGAAAGGAATTATAGGCATTGAAGTAATGCACATTACTCCCACATCTTTCACCTCACTGTGCAGTCAGTCAAATTATATATTTATTAATTTTGTTAAGCTGGCCTCATGAGTCAATAGATTGAATAGAGTCCCTGTTAATTAAGTTTGCTGATGAAATGACTAGAAGCTTGGAGAATAGCTTTGGAATTAAAAATGAGTTTAACCAGC
This sequence comes from Mustela nivalis, assembly GCF_964662115.1. Lineage (NCBI taxonomy): Eukaryota > Metazoa > Chordata > Mammalia > Carnivora > Mustelidae > Mustela > Mustela nivalis. Next base: position 39,518,041 of record NC_139026.1, read on the forward strand.
TGGAGGGGATTTATGCATTGGATAAGGATTGGACCAGATGACCTCTGTGGTCTTTTTCAACTCCGGGATTCTATAAAAGACTGAGAAATCAATATAACAGGAATTTATATGGAATGAGTTCAATGTAACAAAATGCTAGATAAAACTAATTCATCAAAAATATATATATTACATATGATTAAAATCAGCAATGAATGGTAGCCACAGACATGATTTTAGATTCCAACAGAGAGACAATCTAAACATACGTTAGCAAGTTAGGTTGTTTTAAGCATGATTCTAAGATACATTGCTTGCTACAAATTTTTCTACAGAATATTTTTTTATTATATGTCAGAGTCCAGCAGGGGCTCAAACAACTTATAGTCTCTATATTAAGGTTAATCAGTAAGGTTATATTTTCCCATAACTAATGGAACTCCTGTAGCTAAATTAAATTTTGACCAATAAAATGTGTATAGAAGTGATATACATCAATTTCAGGCCTTCCTTATAAATTTGTCCTAATATAATCTCACATTCTCTTTTTCTTTCTTTTTTTGGATCACCTATCATAGAGTAACCTCCAAGGCAAATTTGGATGCTTTGAATCAAAAACAGACTCAGATCTAAAAAAATACATATACATATACAATCTTTACTTTTTTATGTTTTTAAAGATTTTACTTATTTATTTGACAGAGAGAGACACAGTGAGAGAGGGAACACAAGCAGGGGGAGCAGGAGAGGGAGAAGCAGGCTCCCCGCTGAGCAGGGAGCTGGATGCAGAGATCAATCCCAGAACCCCGAGATCATGACCCAAGCCAAAGGCAGATGCCCAACTACTGAGCCACCCAGGCACCCCACATAAATGATTTTTAAATGCATAATTAGAAATAGCTGAAGTCAGGAATAGGTATTTAAAAAGAGATATCAAAATATCCAATAAGGATATGAAAAGATATTAACTTCATTAGTTATCAAGAAAGCACAAGTTAAAACCTCAATGAAATATTAATACCTACTATCAAAATGGTCATGATGTAAGAATAACTTAAATAGCCAAGTAGTGGTAAGACTATGAAAGAACAGAAATTCTTATGTACTGATAATAAAAGTATAAATTGAGAAAGAGTTTGGTGATACTGCTAAAGTTAATCATACACATAATCTGTAATCTAGCAATCTCACTCCTACTTATTTCCCCAATAGAAATGCATACACAGTTGCACCAAATGACATATAAAGGAATGCTCAAAACAACTTTATTCATAATAGACAAAATGGAAGAAAATATTCATGAACACCAGGATGGATACATAAATTGTGCTATATTCATATAACAGAATGTCATAGAACATCAACAACAACAAAAAGGTTCCTTTATTCAAGGCAGATTTATATAACATTGAACCGAATAGCCCAAAAACAAAGACCAACAAACATAATAATATTTATATGAAATTCAAAAATAAGAAAATCAATTAATGGGAATAGAAATAAAACAGTAGTTACTTCCAGTGTGTAAAGGGAAATAGAGACTTGAAGTGGATTGAAGGAGGTTTCTGGAATGCTGAGAATGTTGCAGGTTTGATTTGGTTTGTAATTCCATCAGTGTTTTCATTATAAAGATTTATGGGAGCTTTAAACCTAAAATTTGTACACTTCAAATTTTAAAAATGTTTAACAAAAAAAGTTAGTCTAATGAGCCTAGATTAAATGTCCCAAATACACATCTGAAATATTAAAACAGTAGAAATGTACAATTTCCTTTCTTAAAGGAGATTCAATCCTTTAAATGCAATCATGTCCAGAGGAGGCCGAGAGATTAGATGACCTTTCTGGGTCCCTCTCGGCCCTATGATCCTTGATATTTCCTACAATGTGTTGTTTTCTTAAAACCCCCTTTAGTCTTTCCATTTTTCTAGTATTGTATTGTTCAGGACTGAATTTAATACTATAGGGGGTTTCTCACAAGGGCAACATAAGTAGAAAGCCTGTCACCACCCTAATAGGTAATATGATGGAATTGTATCCAGTGGGAAATCTCAAAGGCATGCGTGCAGTCCTGCTACAATTGGATGGATAATGCAAGGTCATATACTAGTCTCTCTCTGCTCTCACCTCTGGATATTTTAGAATTATTTCTTCTCAAGTTTTCCTTTATGTTGCATGCTTCATACTAGACTTACCCCCCCACCCCCGCCAATATACTAAATTGGCTTCCCTTTTGCCATCTTCAGAACAATTTTTTAAACATTCTAGGCCTGTGAATATATGAGATGGAGAACACTGGTGATATCAAGAACTTTTGCAGAAAAAATTAGTGAACTCATTGTCGTTATGTAAGGAAGGGGATCAATTGATCAAATAAATTATTTTGCTTAACACATATTAGTGAAATGGAAGGAGGGAACTAAAGAGAGTCATTCTTGAAAAGAGGTAAAAAATATTATTTCAAATGATTTATCATAACTACAGAAATTTGAGTTTTACTTAGTAAATTTTCTTTCATGGGTATTATGTTACTATTAATGCTACTAGTAAAATCCTTGATTGACTAAGCTTCACATTTTTTTAAATGAACAAATTCATACCAGAGTATATAGCATTATAATGATTTATTACTGTTAAAATGTTGCAACTTTCAAATAAAATTTAATACTAATTTCCATCCAGTTTATGAAATATGATATATGTATTTTGCTTTGGCATTGTTGAATTTCCAAAAAACAATGAAGAATTACCTTCCTCTCAACATAAACATTTTAGAGACATTTTTAGGTGGAGAATTCACTGGGTACCAAAAGCCTGTTTTTTCTGGAAGTTCCCCAAGTAAAACATTTACTCTGGAGTAATAAGCTTATAGATTTGAAGACAACTACATTAATTGACACTATAACACTTGTTCCAGACTTTTAAGGTTCTCCAAAGGCTGTCATTTTAGGACTCTCATTCAAACTTTATGTCACTGAATGGTTTGGGGCAACTACAGAAAAACAGCATTCCGCTGGTATTGTGCATCTGTGTATATAGCATTCTCTAAATGCAACTAATGGAATCTCAGCGTGAAACCAGAAAGATTTTTCCAAACTCATTACAGTTGCAGGTTACTCTAGTTGAAAAATTGATTTTGCACAGGAAAGTAAAAATCTAACTTCACAGAGTCATCAATCACTGGGAAAACATAACAGAGGCCTGGATGCAAAATTTATCCATTCACAATTCTTAGAAAATCTTTATGTCATTCAAATGCAACCAAAATTTCAATATAATTTTAAAGAGAACTTATATGAATGCAAATATAATATTAATGCTTGTTTTACAAAAAATTTTAAGTAAAATGTCAGTTATTAGGTATTGTAGTCCATAGAAAATTTACAAGAAAATACATAGTAACTAGAATTTATTTTCGTTCAAGAACCTCCTACTTAAGGTAATTAATCCTGATACCCATCATTTAGCATTCCTAATAGACAAATCAGGTTTTTTTAATTCACTTATTCACTCATTCATTGACTCACTTAACATTTTTTTTTTCTTTTAAAGATTCAACTGCTTAAAAGGAAGGACAGACTTTATAAACCATAATAGTAGCCTCGTGTTTCTAAAAGCAGAGAATTCTGAAAATATTTCTCAATATCCATGGATTCCAAGGATCCCTACTAGAAAAACACTGGTCTAGTTTATTTCAGATAAATAATAATATTCTCATAAAGAGTTTTGCGAATGTGGATTCCCCAACCAGGCCTAAAGTTCTGTTGCCACCTGCCAAACACAGTTGTTGTATAAGTCAGAGAAGAATTTTCATTCATTTCCACTTCTTGTATTTATAAAGTTGGTGTTTTGGGCATCTTCCCCATTAACGTTATACCAAACCTGCAGAAGGCTGCCTCCAAGATGGCTGCCAACATCCCACTTCCTGGTATTCACACCTTTGTGTCCCTTGAGTGTGGCCTAGGCTTAACTGACTTAGAACAGAATGCCACAAAACTGACTAGAATGTTATTTCTGAGATTGTGCTGTAGAAAAGACCGTGGCCTACATTCAGCAGCTTGTTCTCTCTTGCTTTCACACTCATTTGTTCTAAGGGAAGCCATTTGCCACATTGTGAGCTGCCCTATGCAGAGAACACATGGAAAGGAAAAGAAGAAGTTCTCTGACCAACAAATATTAAGGATCTAAATCCTGCCAACAGCAGTCAAGGAATTCTCCTGCCAACAAGCCATCAAAAATTAAATCCTGTGAGGAACTGAATCTTGCCAACTACATTACTGAGTTTGGAAGTAAATTTTCTCCCACTTGAGCTTTTGGATGAGAACACAACATATAGCATGATTAAAACATCAAGAGAAATCTTCAGGAGAGGCACCCAGCTAAGCTGTGTTAGTTTTTAGAAACAGAGAAGTTTTAAGATAATATTGGTGTTCTTTTGAGCCACTAAGGTTTGGGGCAGTTTGCTATACAGCAATAGACAATTCAGTTACTTTTTTATATCTCTAGAAAAATAGAATTAACTTATCGTATCTTGTGATTAGCTTCTGAATTTAAAAGTGTTTTGAAAATATTAACAGTAATTAAAATTGGGTTATGAATCTATTGGGTTTTATGACATTCTTTACCTTTGTATATTTTAAAAAAACAAATTTTAAAATGCTTTATATAATCAGAAAGAGAATCTACATTTCCACTTCTCTTTTTCTCTTCAGATTAAATATTCTTCCTCTTACATTTCCTTATAGGAATTGTTCCTCATTTTTTTTAATTAGTTTTTTCCACATATTTTAGAGCATATTGATATAATTAGATACATTTATCCAAAAGCAACCTGACATAAAGAAGAAAGCCTTAAGAGATTTTATTAAATGTAGAATCTGTAGGATAAAAAGATCTCTAACTCACAAGTTCATGCAAAAAGTATGGACTTTATAATAAAGTAAACCTGAGTTTAAAACCATGCAAGAATAGTTATTATTACCAATCTTCAACTTTTAATCTTTAAAACTTCAATGAAACTTGCATCATTCGCCTATGACAAAGAGTATTAAGATAATACTAGCTAACATTTGGTGAATAATTATTATGCGGTAAGCAATTATTTTTCTTTCTCTTAAATCTCATATAAAACATAAAAGAGGCAATGAGATAGATTCTGTTATTATTTTTCTACTTATCAATAGGGAAACTAGGCACTGAAATATTGTTAGCTTTCCCAAGGACACACAGATAGTAAGTGGTGAATCTGGGTAATGAACTGAAATTTTAATCACTAAGCTATACTATTAATAAGATAATTATGTTATGTATCTAAAAGAGTATCTAGCACTGAGAAAGCACCAGCTTAATTTCTTTCTTTTCATCATCCTCATGCAAATATAGTTTTGAGAGGCAGTGAGATAACTGTATTTGCCATGTTTCTATTGACATGTGTTGTATAACTATCTCCAAATTTCCAAAGTTTAAAGCAACAAGCATTTATTTCATGCTTACAGGTCTATAGGTTGTCTGGGAAAGTTCTCTTTTACACTTAAATTAGATTCAAGAACTTATTTCTCATTCTAGTCCCCCAAATACCCAGGTCAAGTGCTTTTCATTTCAGATCAAAGAATCTCCAAGAAAACTAAGTGAAAGCTTTTAATGTTTCTTGGGGCTTCAACTCAAAACTGGTATATTCTAAATGCACCCTCTTTCCATTGCCAAATGAAGTCACATGGTCAAGCCCAAAGTCAACGGCATAGGTAAATATACTAGGCTCACAATGAATCATGCTAGGGAGGAGAAGAAAGGAAGAATTTCAGATAAATAATACAGTTTACCACAGAATTCATGGAAATGTATAAAATATTCACTACATAGTTGGATATTTAATGTTTAAATTCTATATATCCAAAAATTCTATACTTTTAGCACAACTTAAAAATTGCTTTCTAAAAACATCAATAATAAATAAAAATTAATTTCTATGCAAAGGGGACTGTCAATAAAATAAAAACACAACCTACTGAATGAAAGAGGATATGTGCAAATTATTTATTTGATAAGGGATTGATATTCAAACTAAAGAACTTACACAACTCAACACCAAAAATAACAATTCAATTAAAAATGGGCAGAGGATCTGAACAGACATTTTTCCAAAGAAGACATCTAGATGGCCAACAGACATATGAAAATATGGTCAACGTCATTCATCACCAGGGAAATGCAAATCAAAACCACAATGAGAGATCACCTAATGCTTGTCAGAATGACTAGAACCAAAAAGACAAGAAATTACAAGTGTTTGCAAGGACACGGAAGAAAAGGAACTCTTGTGCACTATTGGTGGGAATGGAAATTGGTACAGCTACTAAGGAAAATAGTATGGAGTTTCCGCTAAAAATTAAGAATAGAATAGCCATGTGATCCAGTAATTCCACTACTGGGTATTTAGACAAAGAAAATGTAAACACGAATTTGAAAACAAACGTGTGCCCCTATGTTTATTGCAGCATTATTTACAATAACCAAGATATAGAAGCCACCAAGTGTCTATCTATATATGAATGAATAAAGATGTGGGGTGCTGTGTGTATAACATATTTATTACTAATGTTAAGTGTAATCAGTCAGAAAAAGCAAATACCATATGATTTCACTCATGTGGAATTTAAGAAACAAAACAAAACAAATAAATAATCAGAAAAAGAGAGAAAGGCAAAAGAAAATAGTCTCTTAAAATTAGAACAAACTGGTGTTTGCCAAAGGGAAAGTGAGTAGGGGGCTGGGTGAAATAGATAAAGGGATTAAGAGTACACTTTTCTTGAGCACTGAGGCATATATAGAATTGCTGAATGGTTACACTGTGCACCCAAAACTAATATCACTCTACATGTTCATTATCTGTCTACTATCCATCTGTCTGTCTATCTATCATGCTTGTCCTAATTCTTTATTGGTCACCTCTAGGCCTGTGCCCAGCTAGGTGACTGTAAGGAAGGAGCCACCACTCACCAGCTCCCAGCTGGGAGAATGAGAAGGCCTTGCTCTTAGCCTCCCAGTGTTAGGGATTGAAGGGGCAGGTATAGCCTTTCCTGAGCCAGCATGGGGTATCCATGTAAGAGCACAGGTGGGGGTCGAGAGCCCAAGATTTCCACCTGTGAGCCTAGTTGTGTTTGGAGTATTCCTTGCTGTTATCCATAGTGAGCTTTATTGTGTCATTGCCTGGCTTGCATCCAATAGAACAGATTTCCCCATGCTCATTTGTGGGTTAGAAGTCTTGGACCAGCTCAGAGCTGTGTCCATGGAACACCCAGAAGCAGATCATTGACAACGATTGGTGAAGTGCACACTTACCATGAATGATAAACAGGCCCCTGGAGGCAATGCCTTCGTCTTCCTTCAGCACACCAGAACCTTGGGACAAGCTTCTGGTTACATTGGCAGGCAGGGGCATGTTCAGGGGGTCCAAGCCTCCTTCCTTCTCAAGAGGATCGGGCTTGTTGATCCAAGCCAGGTGGGTGAACTGAGAGTAGTCAGAGAGCCCAGCGCTACCAGCCTAGCTTGCCAAAATCCTCAGCATGTTCTCTGAAAATAATCTCCATGGGACAGACAAGAGGTGATGTGCAGTGGATAGAAAAAGAGGACCAGAGTATTTACCTCTGTAGTCAGAAATCTTCACCTCCTTGAAGGTGTCATCCACCACAGAGGTGTCTCAAGGTCTAGGGTGGGCTTTCACTGTGCATGTTTTCTGAGGCCATGACAAAGCTGCATGAGCAAGGGCGGGAGGTGCAGACTAGCAGACCAGGGAACATACATTTCGGTATGCCATTATACTTCAATTAAAAAAAAATTTTTTAAAGGGAAAAAAATGCTTCCTACCTATAAGCTATTCTCTTATTAACACTGTATATATATTAACACAAGCCATCCTTTTCTATTTTTATATCATTTTTTTTTTTAAATAAAGAAAGCATGAATCTTAAGTCATTCTCAGGAAACTCTTGCCTAACTCCTCAACTTATTGCCTATTGGCTCATAGTAGTATCTATAGCAACTGAATTATTTTAGATATTATGTACACGGTTAATATGATTTTAAATGTATATTGTTTTCTAGGTACCTCTAAGTAAAAGCTTTCACAACTGTAGTCTGATTCCCATGTGTAGAATACAACTGATACTTGTTTTAATTAATTCTCCACAGCTGTCCTCTATTGCACTGGCAAACTTAAGAGTCATCAGAAGACTTAGTGTTTCAATTAGACTCTTATTCCTTACCACTCTTTGGCTATCAAGGACAGTGTTGCTGCTATTGCCTTTACCCAGGGATACCTCTCCTCAGGGCTTCCATTTTATTCATTGTTTTGTTTGCTTGTTTTAGAATGAATGGTTTAGGTGTCTGTCTCCCTCAAGGAAGAAGCTGAATGTGGTTTACCTTAGTACTATTTACACCTATTCCAGTGCCTGAAACCTAGTAGGTACCCAATATATGCCAATTAAAGGAAGATTGGCTGAATAAACAGATGAAGCATTTCAATGTTACAGAGTGAAGTTCTATTTTGAAAATAATAGCTTTTGACTCAGAAATATCCAAATTGATTTATTTTATGTAAAAAGTGAAAAAACTTAAACTATTACCAAGTAAGATGAAAAAAGATCAACTTTTTATAAATTTATCATGCAATACACGTTGGGATCAAGATGGTATAGTCAAGGAACTCTATGTGGTTGGCATGAACGTCCACTGGCATGTAAGAAACAGCTCTAATTCCAAAGAATAAAGGCTACTATGCTATGTAAAATATCAAGCATCCTAGATATACCCCAGAGCTCACATCCACGGCTTCTGGTTAGACGGAAAAATGCAATCCCAAGAGGCATTACTGGGGTGAAGTAATTATTGTAGAAAGAGAGTAGTCAGTTTAAAAGCATATTGAAGTTCCTGTCCCAGGTTCACCTTTAGTACATCAGAGTTTAAGTTCAGGTTGGCAACAGATCTCAATTTCAACTGTACCTTAGGAAAGAGAAAAAGAAAAGGGAGAAAGATGGCATGACTGAATAGTATTTTCTAGGCATTGCCTTGAATGCCTGCACATACATTATTTATTTATTCAATACATGTTTAGTGAATGTCTAGTTGTGTTATGCACCATTTTATGTGCAAGGCAGAAATAGAGGACAGTATGAAGTCCAGTGAAGGATATTTAGAATTATATATAAAATAGTAAGACATTTCAGGTACAATTTGTTCTATGAGAACACAGGACTTCAACCTGGACATGAGGGCAATGGGAAAGCTTCCAGTGGAGGAAGTAGATATTAAGCTGAGAACTGGAGGGTGAATGAGAGTTAGCCAAGGGAGATTCCCAAAGAAAAAAAAAAAAAAAAAAACATGGCAGCTCAATGTATTTCTTTTATAAGCCATGTTGTTCAGTTTGGACTGGAGAATTTGAGAACCACTGCCAATTTTCACTTGTCATTTTGACAGTCTCTTAAAGATTGATTGATTGATTTTAGAGAAAGAGAGCAAGCATGTTCAAGCAAGAGGGAGAGGGAAAGAATCTCAAACAGACTCCCCACAGAGTGTAGAATCTAATGAAGGGCCCAAGTACATTACTCTGAGATCATGACCTGACCCAAATCAGAAGATGGACACTTAATGGACACCCACATGCCCCTGACAATGTTTTATATGAACATCCTTCCCTTTGGTAGAATTCCCAAAGGGAAGGTATGGGAATATTCCTTCCCCCAAACCCTGGAAAGCTAGGGTCCTATCAGGGGTCAAACTCGCTCAATCAGAGAAGACTTCATCTGTAACATATTCTTGGTCACAGTTGGTTGCTCTTATTTGCAACCCAATTCCCTGATAATTCAGTCTTTAAAGGATTATAAGCAGAAAAGTGGCAAACAGAGGTTTGCAGTTTAGGACAATTTGTCTAACTGTGCAGTTTATAACATGAAGGAGGGTGGCTAGTCAAGGAGTCTAGATCTGGGAGTCTGCCATCAGCCAAATTAGAGATGCCAATGGCCACCTATAGTGGTGTCACTGGGCAAGGAGAATAGCCAGTGGCCCTAAGGGACATTGATGGAGAACTTACAAATATGAAGGAGTTAAGGAGGAGGAAAGATGGTGGCTTGCTTCATTCCCATGCAACACATTTACTGACCAACTTCTGAGTACAAGTTATGGTATATAGGCAACTATATGGAAGAAATAATACAGGTGCAACAGTTAGAGTTTAAATAAGCAAAAACCTTTCAAAGAGTGACTTAAACAGGAATTTTTAAAATCATTTATCTGAGAGTTCAGAGATAAGATTATTGATTTTAATCTAGTAGCTAAATTAAATCTTTCTGATATTGTTTTTGTGTCTTTTCTTATTGGGAGGTATGACTAGGGTTAGAGCAGTTTGGAGCCACAAATCTGGGCCCAAAAATGCTTGGAAAAAACAGGGCCACCTCTTCTTGTATCTATCTCTTAAGGGAAAGTCCATATTTTCCAACAGTTCCAGAAAACTTCTCCTCCTTCATCACTGTCATATATTAGGACATGTGTTCATTCATGAAATAATTATTATTGCTAGAAAATTACATGTGTTACAGGCTTAAGCATGGGTTCCTCTAACAAAATTTAGGAAAAAAAAATATAGTAGTAATAAATAGAATGATGGTAAAAATAAACAGTATTAACAATTTTAGGGGACAAGATGGTAATAGAACATAGAGTTTTTTTTTAATCACAAGAGAATAGTACAAGTAACTTTGTGCCAGTGTTTGAAAAGATAGACAAAATGGGCAATTTTATTAAAAATATAAGTTACTAAAATTGATTTAATAAGTAGAAAAATTGAATAGACCAGCAGCCATTAAAAAACTGTATTGGTTGGGGATACGGGAGGAAATAAAAAAAAACACACAAGAGGCTTTCTCTAAAATAAGCAGTAGATCCAGATCATTGCACCCATAAGTTTTAACGGATGTTAAAGTTATTAATAACCCATGGGTGTCTGGGTGGCTAAGTCAGTTAAGTGCTTGCCTTTAGCTCAGTTCATGATCCCAGGGTCCTGGGATCCAGTCCCACATTGGGCTCTCTGCTCAGCGGGGAGTCTGCTTCTCCCTCTGTCCCTCCCCCACCTCATGCTCTCTCTCTCTCACTCTCTCAAATAAAAATCCAAAGAAACAATGACAAAGTTGTTAGTAATCCTTATTCTACCAAATTATTTTCGAAACAAAAAAATAATGGAAAATGATACTCATTTTATGAATCTAATATAGAATATATGGGAATTAGGTAAGGTATAAAAATTAAATTATAGTTAAATCTCACCTTTCAAAAAACATGAAGAAATAAAAAGAAAGTGGAAATCAAATTCAACCCAATATAGTAAAAAGTAGTAAAAAATACCAAAAACGTTTATTTCAAGAATGCGAGGTTGCTATAATGCATTTTTATTTATTTATTAACTTATTTATTTGACAGACAGAGATCACAAGTAGGCAGAGAGGCAGACCCAGGGCGGGGGGTGGCGGAAGCAGGCTCCTGGCTGAGCAGAGAGCCAGATGCGGGGCTTGATCCAAGGACCCCGAGATCATGACCTGAGCTGAAGGCAGAGGCTTAACCCACTGAGCCACCCAGGTGCCCCATATAATGCATTTTTTAAAAAATTACCAATTCAATATAAAACATGTATCTAGTACTTCAAAGATCATATGACGGAGAAAAAAATAGGTGCAGAAAAATACCGTTTGAAAAATACAGCACCTATTTATTTAAAAAGCAATTTTGGAGTCAACGGGAACATCTTTACCTGATAAAGTGCTACCAAAAATCTGTAGGAATATTATTCCTAAAAGTCAAATGTAAGAATCTTTCCTACTAATGTGAGAAATGAAACAAGTATTCTGTTATCATTCAGTTATTGAACATCACATGGGTTGTCCTGGCCAATATTATAACTCAAGAAAAGTAAATACGAGGCATACAAATTTAAAAAGAAGTCACAAAATAGTTGCTATTTACATAGAACATCCAAGACAATCTTAGACTGCATTCTATCAAATAGAAGGTTTAGTAAGTTTGTTGAATACAAAATCACATACTAAAATCATTAGAATTCTTATAAGTAAGCAATGATAAATTAGAAAATCCTATGCAGGATATAAATATTCACAGTAGCAATGCAAATTATATCCACCTTTAGTACCTGTTAGGACTGAGTTAAATTAAAATTGTGTGAAATAGTCAAAGAAAAAAAAATAAATTATTAAAGTACACAAATGTGGATAAGTGGATAGATAGATCAGATTCATGTTTATACAGAAAGTAGAACATGTCCATCTTGGCCAATTTTGGGTGGTTCGCACACTGATATTTTTTATATTACTTATTGTAACTTGCTGCATACTTTTTTAACTTTTCAAAACAAAAACAAATCAATAAAAGGAGTTTCATGTTTCTGAAGAGAAAAATATATTCTACTACATAAATTAAGAACATAAATTTCCTACCAATGCTTTTTGTAAGTAAAAGTTTGAACCTAGTATTTTATTCCTAGGACAAAGGCAGAAATGTTTCATAGAGTGTCTGCCTAAAAATATTTGCTGCTTGAAACCAGGAAATAAGAGAGTCTATTTAAAAGTACATAAAAAGTAGTATGATAGGATTAAAATCTTAAGTAAAAAATCTCAAAGTAATTTCCTGCCCCTGTTTTCATTAAAATGATTATGTCAATATAGAGTCTCAAGATAAGTATATTATAAAACTGTGGTACTCTTCACTCATTCAGAAAGAAATCAAATAAATGAATGTGACTGGAAAAGTGTTTATGAAGCAAAGTGAGGTAAGTTTTGAGGAAAATAATATTTTTCAAGATTTTTCCAATGTATTTTTTAAGTCTCAATTTTATTCATAAGTACTACATTGATTCCTGCGAAAACACTAAATCACTAAATCATACATATCTTCTGTCTGAAAGTTGGATTAACACCTTTCAGCATATCCATAAAACAGGATTATTTTTTCCTGGAGAATTACTGGAGGATATTTTTCTCATCCTAGTTCCAAATATTATTAGATATTTGACACTTTTGGATGATTTAAATTACTTTTGATGAGCTCAAGATATACTTTTATCACATTGCTTCCTTGAACCAAGAGGAGAGAAAATTACATATTAGTTTTATCTTCTCACCAAGATTAGACTAATCTAAAATGGGAATAAAAGCAAAATTTTAACAAAAAATATGTATTTGGGGATCAAATATTGGCATGTACTGTAACCTTGACTTTAGTCCTTCTCCTCATAAGAGCTGGGAGCTTGGGAAATTGTTGATGGTTCAGTAAAGGATCCAGAGAGCTTCATGGCAATGAACTATAAATCCTGAATGTTTTCCTGCCCAAATATGTACTGGTATTGTCCCAAATGTTAATATTCTCCACATGATTAAAATCCAATTTAAATTTTATTATTTCTTAATGTTTTCCCAATTGATTAAAATTAGATATGATCTCTGCCCAAAAGTTGATTTGGGGGTTTGTGCAAACCATGCTTAGCAGAGTACTCTCCTGGATTTGGAGAGAAACATTCAGATCATCTGGGTCAAGCCTCTTTCCAATGAATAAATTATTTCCTTTCGTAACAATGCCAGCAAATAAGCTACCTTCGACTTCAATACTGCTAAGTGCTTACTAACTTCAACAGATACTTCACATGGCCAATCTAATACCCAATGTCACTACCTCCCTCTCTCCTTACTCACCCAAACCAGAAAGCAAAGGGTCATAAAAAACAAATCCAGATTTAGATAAAGACTTTATTTGGAAGGAAGACTAGAGCATTAGGAAGAACTCACTGATCTCAGAAATCTAGAAGCATCTCAATATCAAACAGAAAGGCTTTTCTTGTAGAGGGAGTAAGCAGTAAGTAAGGAAAGTTAACAGAAGAATGCAGAGTAAGCAGACTGCATATTTTTTGTGGTTTGACAGAGAATGTCTTTCCTAGGTCAGCTACTTCTCAACCTAAGCTGATGAGGGGAGAGTTCTGCATGTTAGTACTTGCTTAGGGGGCAAGCTGACATTCTCTAGAGAAGAGAGAAGCCTGACTACAGTTTGGCTGAAACAAAGCAAAGATTTAGAAATGGTCAATTCTGATCACTAGGTGAGAAACAATAACTTGTATCTAGAAGGTGTTTTTGTGATGTTGTCCTGGCCTTTGAGATGCAAACAGAAGATTATTTCTGGTTTTGTTTTCTGGATCAAAACGGACCGACATGGCTGACAATATCTTTTGTATATTTGATGACCTACAAGTAGAACAGTAACCCAACAGCCAAACACAATATTAACTGATAGGAGACACATATTTAATAATCTACTCTGAACTTTTTGCCAAAAAATCAACATTATTCTTCTCTAAGATACCTAAAATCTCCATTGTACTTTTCTTGAAAAAATTTTCACATTTACAAGTCCTCAGTCCTGTGGATTTTCAAACATATTTCCAAAATGAAATGAAAGTAAATAAATATATATCTTTATAAGAAGCCAAATGTTAATGTTAATATTAGTGTGTGTGTGTGTGTTTTCATCCTGCCAGTGCCTATGCAGTAAATACTCCATAAATATTTTTGAATAATTCCATGAAATTTCTAATTCTGACAAATTATAAACATTAAAAGGACTTGGAAAGCTCCTTGAGTTTTAGTGGCATTTCAAAACATCACCACTGTGCTAATAGCTACATGACAAGAATTAACTAAAACTAAATATGGTTATCTTTCTGAAAGTCTTTTTAAAAGTTAATCGAATTATTTCAATTGCATTAGAGAAGTACAATATTTAAAGAAATCCTGTGGTGAAACCTTTTCACAAATGTAATTCTCCCTTGCCCATAATTTATCTGCTGGGTTTTTATATTGCTCTAAGCAGAAATTGGAAGACACTAACATTTGCTATAGTCCATTATATAAGCGTTAACCAGAATGTCAGTGAACAGTTTAAATAGTTGTCAGCGAGATAGAGGAGAAGCAAAAGGTAGTGCAGGGAAAAAGCCAACACTCTTCCAGTCAAGAATTCTACTAAATGAGGTGATCTTATCTGGAAGCAGCTTGATTCTACCAACCAGCTTTGCTGAGGGTAGGTCTAGGTGTCACTTTATGGTCTATGAAATGTTCGTCTTCTAAGTAACTCTGTATCTCTCCTGGTTTACTAAGATCCTCATTGTATCTATAAAGTTTCAAATTTTGAAGTTCACAAATTCCCTTCTATCAGATCTATATGCATTTGGCGGGGGGGAGTGATCAGAGTTTTGGCAGATATAAAATCTGATTGAAGCCTTGATGGTACCTGAGATGGAGTCCTCTAGGATCTGTATAGTATTATATAAGGACAATTAGAAAACAAAGACCAATAAAATATATAAGTCACTTGGATGAAATGTACAGCACAAGGAATACAATCAATAATATTGTAATCACTTTGTGTGGTGATGGGATGGTAACTATGCTTACTGTGGTAAGCATTTTGTAATATACATAATTGTCAAATCATTATACTGTACACCTGAAACTAATAATATATGCAACTGTTCAGTTCAGTTAAAAAAAGAAAAAAAAAAGATGCTCTTTGTCCCACATCAGGCCATTTGATGTACTTTGGCCAATGTAATTGAAACTGACCCATGGCATTTTTTGAACAAAATATTAGGATCCCACATGAGGTTCTGCCATTTCTCATTTCTATTTTTGTCTGTCACATATTTTTCTAACATCATGTACCAAGATATTAAGGTCTGTTTTTCCAACTTCATCCTGGATTGAAGATGTGAAGTAGAGTCACAGTCAAACTGAAGGTAATATGTAATATGATTAAAAATATATATATTTATTGTTGTAAGCCTCTGAGATTTGGGGGTTGTTATCAATCTAGACTAAGCTAATATAGAGCATTATTCTAAAATGGAAGGAATAAAAATTAGAATGTCTTTAAAAGAAAAAGGAAGAAAAGACCAGATAATCTGTCCTATCACTGTCATATTTAAACTAACTCCCTTAAGGAAGATAAACATCAAAACGAGTTTTAAATGTGACTCTCAATAGACTTACTGCATTCTCAATGAGGAAAAAAATTAATCCAAAGAGGGATGCTGTTATCATATATCAAAAAATTATATCTTTCAAGCATAGTGAACGATTGCAAAAGTTTAGCATTACCCATTATAAGTATTTAAAATACATTTTAAAAGGTTTATAATTAGGAATCAATAATTCATTCATTTATTTGAGAGTGAGAGAGAACATTCATGTGGGCGGGAGGAACTGAGGGAGAGGGAGAGGAAGTCAATTTTAGATGCACCCTGAGGGTGGGGCCTTACTAGAGGCTCCATCTCATGACCCCGAGATCATGATCTGAACCAAAGCCAAAAGTCAGGCACTTAACCAGCTGAGGCAGGTGTCCCTAGGAATTTAATTATCCATAAGTAAATGCATTCTTCTATATTTTGTGTGTCCAAACACAATATTCATTATATTTTGATATAAAACATTTAAGCATTTTAAAACATTTTCTTGGCAATTCCCTTTGAATAATTCACTTTCCTTAGCAAAACTGCTAATCATGGAATGCAAAATTAAGCTTCATCTTAGGTGCTAAATGAAAAATAATACATTCTCAATTAAAATCTCAAATATGTGTAATACTGAGTTTTCTATCAGTGTATTATGCTTCTCTTTATGTAAGAACACAAAACAGTAGAAATATTAAAGGCAAAGTTTTAAAACATAAAAACTATCACTAAAGCCTTTAAATAAAACTATCCTATACCAGAAAATGTCTGATATTATTTGAAAGGCATTCAATTCTGAGCACTTTCCTGGTACTTATAAATGATTTTTATCTGAGAGAAGAAATGTATTTCTTACAAGGCTTTTACAAAGAAAGTGCTAGATATTTTTTTATTGTTTTTAAACAATACTCAACTATTATATTGACCAAGTTACAGTGCATTTCAGAGCCCTGCATTTTGCCCAGAGTATTTGACCATAAGAGCTCTGTAAATCAAGTTTTTATAATGTTTATCACCAAGGTCTGCAGACTGAATTCAGGGAGGAATAAGAGATAGAAGGAAGAATTGGAGAACAACTGAAAAAACATACCTACAATAACTGTATATTTAATATGGAATGAGTGATAATTATTCTGCCCAATCTGCCATTTTTTGGCAGATCAAATGGCAATTATTTAAGAAAAGGGAATATTATTGTACATTCTGATTTACTCATTATCTTTTCAATCCCTCTCAGCTTTTATGATTTTGAGAGATCTAGAAAAATATGCTATTTGCATTGAATAATTACATCAAGGGACTTGAACATTTAAGTATTGCTTTTTTTCAAAGTAGAGGGCACGTCAAGCCAGACTGGTTATGGAGACTAATCCTAACAGTCCTGGGGCCTGGGCTGGCTGCCGGCAGCAGAAAGACCTCTGCCACACTGTCATTATCATGGGCCGTCTGCTGGATGGCTGACCTCAGCTTTCCTCTGCTCCCCCAGAGCCCTTTATACTCAGTGATTAATGAACTGTAAAATAACAACCAGTCTTAGAGCAAGTCAGAATTCCTTCCTATGAATACTAAAGGAAATGCAGCTTCTCCCCTGAAGTTGTCAAGATTTTATGGGCAAAACTTTTTTTCTTTTTCTACCCTCTGGCTCTAATGACTATTTTGTTACCAGTCAACCTAGGAATCGTATGTCAAGCCAGATACTCTAAGACTTCTCAAGTTCTGTAGCAACGCTAAGGTGCTGCTCTAGATTTTCATCCATTTATTCTAAACTCCTCCAGCCATGATGATTGCTGATTAGTGCTTTCAAAACTCCCATCTTGGGGCTGGACGTTGGCATGAGGGCCTTTGTGAAAGAGAAAGAAAGCAATGAAGCAAATGTAATTTTAGAGCCGAGAGGAGGCTGATGTCCTAAAGCTTGCATAACAGAATCAGAAATTCTCCACGTGCAGAGCAATGCTTCTTCTAATAATAATATTGTTTCTCTAAGAAGAGAAAATGCAATGACAGTGAGATCATAGCTAAGGGGAAAACCACAAGTTCAGGAAAAGAGAAAACAGAAAATTTAAGGGAAAAAGGATGAGCCCTGATTTAATGCCAGCACATTGATTTCTAGACTTCTCATCTAAACTGCATTTCCCAGCAAACCCTTCTTGTTTAAGAATCAAAATTCCAATTGATTTCAAAGATTATCATAGATACTGAGTATGAACAACTAAAAGCTGACTTTAGCTCTCCCTATACTTGGATTTAGCAAACATTTTGTAATTAAGTTCTCTGAATGAAATAAATTCATTCTCTTTTGAAGCCATGCTTTGTCATCCTCCATTCTATCATAGAAATATAGTAAAAGGTGAAGTAATACATAATGCCCAAGTATAAGCTCTTCTAATTCTAGCGCTGGTATATAAAATTGCACTGGCTAAAAACACATTTCTTATTTTTTTCTTTTGAATTAAACTTTATCACTTTTGCAACATTTAGATTTCCATGTAGAGTTCTTGTTTCTTATATTTCAAGAATAAATATTTTAGTGTTCTTTGCCCTGGAAATCAAATTCAAAACTCCTCAAGCATCTTACATTAAAATTTATTTCTTTTCCTTCCAACACTCATTCTTCCTTACCAATATCTATATTATAGATTATACATCTAATTATATATGTATTATTTTTTTCTGAGATATGTGAATTCACATCATGACATATTAGGATACCTCAACACTTTGATAGAGCACAAACATTATTTTTGAGAATTTAGAACAAACATTAGTTACCCAGTAACCTTTAGTCAGTAATCTTGAGATACAGAGGCCAAAAGAAATTCTAAAAACTAAGGCATCAGAAGATGTTTTAAATGATTTCTAAATCATTTTAGTGATTTAGAATTAAATCATTTGTATGATTCTAAATCATATAAAAATATGTTTTGTTCAAACAGAATTGTTCCATTTTGTGTATATGAAAAGGCCTTTCCTGATGAAAGTTTTGGTTCAAATGCTCTTTGCTTGTAGCTTCAGAATTACAATTGTCTTCAATTTCTCAGTGCAGGGGAAACAGCGACAAGAAATGAATATGACTGTGAATTGACCTATTGAGGATCAGTGCAGGTGTCTGGACTCTTAAATGAGTGTTCATTGTAAGATTCAAAATGACTAACAAAATAACTCAAAATGCTAGATTACTGCTTTCTCAAATCTGTGTTTTCTTCACATAGATTATGGCCTTAGTCTCATAGGAGTTCAGGTGCTCAGAAATACAGAACACAGGCCTAAAATGTCTTAAAAGGTATCAAGTTTTTCACAACTGTTTCAAGAGATGAAACATGAGGTCAAAAGTTCTGCCCAACTTCATGTTGTTGTTGTTATTGCTGTTTTTCTTGATTTTTATCCATTCTCTGGTATCTATGTTAGAGAATGACTCTCCACAGGAAGGGCACCAAATAGCAGGAGTACTCTGAGGAATCAAGGAAATGTGGCCGCAGGAGCAACTGTTCTCCTCATTGGTTGCATGGCACCATTGAGAAAGCATCCCATTGGTTGGCTTTTTCTCTACCCACGTACTTCTTGATATAGCCATCAACACTTGGGTTCTATATATACCCTAGGAACTACCTCTGTGAAAAACAAGGTTCTGACAGACGAGAACAGGAAAACTACAAAAGAAATACATTATTTTTTCACCTCGTTGTTTACTTCAACATCCTTATTTGAAAACAAAATGAACCATGTATAATATTTACTCAAAGGATTCATATTATCCATTAAGGATGTATCAAAGATTAACTTATTGCTACCAAATCATCAAGGTGTAAGATTTATACCTGTTAGTTCTACAAATAGATGGCCCATTCAAATCTTCATTCATCCAACAATATTTATTGATAACATGATGGTTCACAGGAATTATTCTGTGTGCTGAGCATAAAGTAGTATACAGGGAAAGAAACATCACCCAATCCCAAAGACTTTCTATGTAGAGGAAGGAGACAGAAAAGATATAACTTGACAGAGATGATAATTTCATAAATGTCCTGATTGACGATAGAACCCGATGCTGTAACACAGTGTCTAAGATAGGAAGGAAACAACTTTAGAGTATTCAAGGAAGGATTTTCCAAGAAAGTATCATTTGAGTTGTTCACTTTAGGTATCAAGTTCCCTTCTATACCCGATAGCTTTAGGGGCAGGGAATCTGCATTGCCTACCTGTGCATATCTCTCAACACCTAGCAAATTGTCTGCTTGGAACAATTGTGAAGAGGATAGAAATGAGGAGGTGAAGTCAGTTCTCTATCCCATACTTTTCAGACAAATGAAGGAGAATGTGTACAACCAGGAGAGAAAAACTTGGAAGCACGTGGAGTCCTCTCCTTCCCAAGGAGGAGAGTGACATAACTAATAGGTTCATTAGGGAGAAGAACCTGAACCTGTCAGTCCCTGCCCTGGTATTTCTTTCTAGCAGTGTTGCCTCAAGATACACACTTTCTCTGCTTTCTGAAAGCAGGTGCTGCCTCTACCAAGGGGAGATGTCCGCATTTCTGACTGTACAGACTTTATTCTAAAGGAAAAAAAATGAGGAGGCTTGATGGTATATGAAACACATTTTCTATTTCAGCTTATTAATAATACAGCTGTGATTTTTTGATCTCTGTCTTTCTCTTACTCTATCTTGAAAAAAACAAAATAAGACAAAACAAAACAGAACTCAAGACTGCTTGATGAATGAAAGGAAGGAGTGTATACCAAGTAGAGGTGGATAACCCACCCTCTTATCTCAGCCTTATATTTGGGCTTATTAAAAGTCACTACTCTTGGGGGGCACCTGGGTGGCTCAGTGGGTTAAAGCCTCTGCCTTCGGCTCGGGTCATGATCCCAGGGTCCTGGGATCGAGCCCCGCATCGGGCTGTCTGCTCCGCGGAGAGCCTGCTTCCTCCTCTCTCTTTCTCTGCCTGCCTCTCTGCCTACTTGTGATCTCTGTCAAATAAATAAATAAAATCTTAAAAAAAAAAAAAAGTCACTACTCTTGGAAGATTCAGGAAATAAAATAAGAATCTAAATCAGTATCCTCTTTATAAAATTGCCTCACCTGGCGGCCAAGAGAGCCACAACAATGTGGGAAAGATATCTTGTGACTTTTTTTCTCCAAACTAAAGATCTCTCAACTTCAAAGAATAGAGGTCTGAGTGCTAAATATCTTTGCAACCAAGATTAATGAGAACTTATATCAGGGAGAATGCTTCACATACAGAAAGAGGCAAGCTTCATGCATTGCTAATCAGCCAAATATCCTCATTTATTTCAATCCAGCTTTGTATGCCTGAAGACTGATATTTTAGAAGCTAGGAATTTTAAATTTTCAAAACAGTGAAATAACCCTAAATATTCCATGATTAAATAATTGTTACATAGGATACTAATATCTAATATTCTCTCACTTAAACTAGAACTAATGTAAAGCAGTTACTCCCCAGACCCTCTTGAGGTTCTATTTTTTAATTTTAATTTTATTTTTATTTTTTAGAAGATTTTATTTATTTATTTATTTGAGAGAGTTTGAGAGAGACAGCACAAGAAGGGGAGACATGTAGAGGCAGCGGGAGAAGCAGACTTTCCACAGAACAGGGAACCCGATGCTGGAGTTGATCCTGGGACCCTGGGGTCATGACCCGAGCCAAAAGCATATCTTGGGCGCCTGGGTGGCTCAGTGGGTTAAGCCCCTGCCTTCGGCTCAGATCATGATCTCAGGGTCCTGGAATCGAGTCCCGCATCAGGCTCTCTGCTCAGCAGGGAGCCTGCTTCCTCCTCTCTCTCTCTCTCTGCCTGCCTCTCTGCCTACTTGTGATCTCTCTCTATCAAATAAATAAAAATAAAAAATCTTTAAAACAACAACTACAACAACAAAACAAAAAAAAACAAAAGCATATGCTTAACAACTGAACTACACACCTTGAGATTCTTGAGAAACCTGCTTCTGTACCACACTTTAACTCATTGAGAAAAGCTTATTAGATCTTTTTAAGAAATATTAAGTAATATTTTAATTTAATTGATTACATATGATAATTCACAATATCAATGCACTTGTTAGGAATAACTCCTCCAAGAAAATTCCCACCATCCCATCTAAGTCTAAATAGTACATTTCTAAAATAAAGACCATGAGTCACACCCGAGAATCCTAGTTCTAAAGGATCTAAAGTTCTAAATTTTAGTTCCTAAATTCATCAGCAAAGCAAAATACAAGTGAGAATTACTTTTTGTTTTAAAAAGTGACATTCAAAGATTTTCTTCTAATTCTCTTAAAGATTTAATGGTTTTTGTATTATTTCTTTTCTAGAATGATCTTTTTCTAGACCATTCTAAAGTGGCCACTTCTTCTAAAATAAACAACAGATGATTTCTGGGAAGCAGATTGTACCAGTACTATTCTGTTAGAATATGGCAATTACCTAACAATTTTACTGTCACTGAAAAAAAAATTTAAATAACATCTTTGCTGCATACAACTAAACATCCTCTTATATCCAGCAGGACATTAATTTAGATTTTAATTCAAATATTCCACCCCTTGAAACTTTTTCAATTTCCTCTTCATGAATTCAACATTTTGACTTGAATACACCAGAAGGGAATCAAAGCTTAAGCCATTATGGTCAGTGCAATTACAGTATTAGCCACCCAGGCACAGGCTCACCTGTTAACAATCTCCAACAATGTCTCAAATGGAAACACCAATCAATGAAATTATTCCACTGAAGCCAGGCTTCCTCTGTGATGATCTCACTCTAATGACATTTTTCACAAGTTATCATAAAGACAGTGTTGGCTAGCAGGAAGAAGCACTAAGCTTCACTGAAACTAAAACTATCACAGTCAAAGAGGCAATTTATAGCTGTCAGCCCCTTGGCATGGCATGAACACCAGACTGGACTAAAACATTACCTCTCTATGGGTCTCTCATAAATTTCCACATCACCACAGGTTTATATACAAATTCTTACCCATTCAGAAATCTCTGAGTACCTAAACACCTGGTTGAGTCTTGGCCTTAGAGGAAAGGGATATTTGGGAAGTTTTGGTGAGAAGTTGGTCCCAAATCTCTCATATTTAAATGAATTTTCCAAAGGAGCACAATTCAGAACTGGGACTATCTCCAGATCTCCCATCTATACCTAATGACATATGATCTAGGTCCAATACACCCTCTGATACCTCCACACCAGAGCACAACCAAACTCTGATGTGCAGTCTGATCTGCTCACCCATGGGCTTGCCCTCTCCTTCACAATGGTGAGTCCCAAGATCATTGCACTTTGATGCTCTTTTCTTTCCCTTTCCAAAGTCAACATGGCAAAAGCAGTTCTTCTGTTCTGCTAGTAACACCACTATCCTTTTTTTCTTTCCAAACAATGATCTACTTTTCCACACATGACCCACGTAGTGAGTTATGCATGTCTTGAAAATATGAAAAAGAAATCCTCAGACTTAGTCTTTGAGACTTGTCTAAAAATAATAATGTGAAATATTCGGTCAGTTACTCATGTCAGTAATAGAAGACAGATGTAGGATTTATAAAAAAATATATAACACTAATTAAAATAGAGTAAATAAATATGTTTTATTTGGGAGGAACTGGGAGAGATACTTTTCCATTCTTCTGGTGTTCCCTTTCTCATGGAGGGGACTCAAATAGGGTAACATTTCTAGATTTTCTCTGTCCTATCACTTACTTCTCCCAAGGTATAAATAATGACTTAAAATTATTGGTTCTCTTGCAATGAAAAACTGGGAAGTTCACTCACCTCTCCTTCTCTTTCTCCTTGGACCCAGGGTGTTTGCAGGATATACATATTTGTTTTGTTTCTCTATGTTCACATCCCAAGCATGGAGGACTGGCCCCAAAGCCAGGATTACCCGTGGCTAAGTCTATCTAAGTCTCTGGCTCTATATTAAATATTCCCCCTTCCTTTAGCTATAAGCCACCATCTGCAATGTCAGTGTTATCAATATTGCTCTTTCCTCTTTTGTCTTATACCTCATTTCTTCAGAACTCAGGTGGCAAATTTATTTTTTTTTCCTATGCTCCCCAAACCCTAGATTGTTTGAAGAACCACAGCAAATTAAGTAAAATGTAATGATATCACCCACTAGAAGGGATAATCAAAAGATCATTACTATATGTTTGGAATAGTCAAATACCCATTCTTTTCTCATGTTGTTTTGTTTTTTTTCCCCTGACCTACCAGCGTATCATAAAAGCATTTTAGCATAATATGACAATTACCTGAACCACCTGCTCAAATATGTAATAGGACATTAATATTTGCAAAAGTTAATTTTATTAACTACAGAGCAATAAGTTCATATGAAGTTATAGTCAAATGATAATTAATAGCTAACACATTTGAATGTTCTGTGAAACTAATCCTGCTGAAGACATTATATCTTATTTAAACTTGAAAACAGCTCTATTAAGAGCACTATTGCCAGGTTAAAATTTAAGCATGGAAAGCCTATTGGAGGACATAGAGCTCTTCGAAGATTGAAAGCCACGTCTGGGGGCACCTCATTGGCTCAGTGTTTTAAAGCCTCTGCCTTCAGCTCAGGTCATGATCCCAGGGTCCTGGGATCCAGCCCCGCATCGGGCTCTCTGCTTGGCTTCCTCCTCTCTGTCTTTCTTTCTCTCTGACTAGTGATCTCTGTCTGTCAAATAAATAAATAAAATCTTAAAAAAAAAAAAAAGCCATGTCTGTTTGCTCTCAAGGTCTGTGTGCTCTAAAATACTTGCTGTTCAAATCTCAACATTGTGCATAAAAGCCCACATATCAATCAAGAACACGGCACTGCAAAACTCATAGATTTCATTAGAAACCCATTGTCTTTAAACAAAAGATTTGCCTAAAAGATAATGTGTAAAATGAAGATTCTTCAGGTTTCAAGGAAGAGAGATACATTTCAGTAATTGGAGATCCATCCTCAGGACACAAGGGAAAGAACTAAAGGAAGCAGTCCCAGTTGCCATGTAGTCAAACCCCTGCAGAGCTGAGATGCTGTTCAGCATCTTATAAAAACAAATTCAGCAGCTCCTCAATGTACTGAAATATTTACGCCCTGGCATAACTGTGACTCAACAGCTCTATTCATTTCTTTTTCTCTCTCCATGTGCTTCTTCTTCTTCCTTTTTTTTTTTGTTAATTCCTATTCTGCTCCTAAGTGCCTTTAATCTTCTCCATGACTTCTGCTTTCTGTAGACATCAATTGCTTCATGGCTTTCGTTACAGAGGAGCCCAACTTAGATCATTGGCTTTCTGACTTGTTCAGAGTCGAGCTATCACAGGTTGATGGATTATTGTTTTCATGCTTTTGACTTCATCCTCCTCTAATGCTATATAACAAGCAATTTTCTTCCTGAAGCAGACTTTCTTTTGCTTATCCTGAAACCTCTTCTTTGATGTCTCATCATGTTTGATCCTAATTATTTCAAAGAAAGACAATGCCTTTGATGTTATCCTTACTTGCTTAAGAGGCATATAGATTTGCTCTAAGACACAGTATGTCGCCATTTCATTTAAATTTTTTCTACTTTTGTGTCAGTCCACCAGTTTTTCATTGTGTTTTCTTTTAAGCATTATTGATGATGTTGCCAGGTGACTACGGTAGCACGAATTAGTATTAACATCTTGCACAGCGATACAGTTGTAAATATATGTTTTAGTTATTATTGCAATATAAAATTGAATTACAAGTTGAGCCATCTTTGGGGTTTTTTTTCTCAGTCGACATATTCTTCACCATCACCTTGGGTAGTGATACATTTCACCTTTCTGTCCATAGAGACAGACGTTAACCACCCTATCACCTGCCCCTGACCGCAGTAAGTGGCCCAGGAATGGATTCATGACCAAAACAAAATCAATCAGAGCCCTTTGCCGGTAGGCTAACAGTTCCTCTTTAGAAAAATTTTCTAATAATGTGCTTCCACTATTGTCCACTAACCACTATTTTTACCACAGGGGGAAAAAAAAAAAAACAACTTGTCTACTATAGAAAGAAACTGAATCAAGGAGAGATGAGCAAAGAGAGACAAGCAAAAAGAGATGGGAAAGAGAGAGAGGAAAATTTCTGATTGAGGCCAAGCCCCAGTTCTTAATCCTTAACCCCCTCAGAAGTGCCTGAGCCCTGAAGTTGTTTCTTTATATTGTGAGTTACTCCAGGGCCTTTCCAAGAAATCCTTTTTATTGCTTAAACTTATTTGGGTTAGGTTTCCTTCACTTCGCACCTGAAAATGCTATGATATAGCATCCTTCTTAGATGGTCACACATCTGTGCTCCTTAACACAGAAAACCCCAACTGTGTCTTTCAAATTCTATCTGGTAGAAACCATCTTTGTTTAACAGACTTCTCATTCAAGGCCACTTGGATGTGCCTCTGATTCACCAAGGGTAACACAAACAAATTCATCCTTTATCCCCCATCTATGGTTCCTATGTAACTTCCTATGCATTTCTTCATTATCCCTTTAATTTCTTACTTTCTATTCATTTTTTCTGGAATAGCAATGCAGATTCTTTTTTTTTTTTTTCTTTCAGCATTGCAGATTCTTTTTTTTTTTTTAAGATTTTATTTTTTTGACAGAGATCACAAGTAGATGGAGAGGCAGGCAGAGAGAGAGAGAAAAGAAAAGCAGGCTCCCTGCTGAGCAGAGAGCCCCATGTGGGACTTGATCCCAGGACCCTGAGATCATGACCTGAGCCGAAGGCAGCGGCTTAACCCACTGAGCCACCCAGGCGCCCAGCATTGCAGATCCTTTATGCAAAGCTGTGTATCTGATTTCCATCTCCTCTGTCTTCTGTGTGCCACTCCCCACAGTCATCTATTTAGATGTCATTTTGAGCAACACCGTTCAACTTCAGATGAAATTTTAAAATCTGTATGCTAAGTCTAAACTTCTCAAGCTGAAATTCAAGGCTATTTTGGTGGCTTATTCCTGTCATTTCTACCTAAGCTCTCACTATTTTCTTTCAGAAATCCCACAATGACCCACACAATGTCCCCTCGTCACATATTTTTATTTCTAGCTCTGCACCATCCATTTTACCTAGGATGCCTTCCCTCTTTTCATTTTATTTTCTAAGCTTTGTCAAGCTCTGTTTTTCCCTTGGAGAATGTGTCTGCCCAGAGGCGAGATAAACTAATCAAGAGGAATTGAAACTAAGTGTGATGAGGGTGGAGAAAAACATTCAGATAAATATGTAAATCAATTTCCTATGGCAAACAAGTAGCTAATATATTCAAAGAAGGAAAACATTGTGGGAGGTGCCAGCAAGTCATAGGAGAAAACAATTGAATGAGCAACCATTAATTACACTTATAACCTCAAATGTAAATATATATCACTGTGAAGGTCCCAATTAATGTGAGTTTTAATAGTTTTTTTTTCTTTTCTTTTTTTAAAAGATTTTATTTATTTAGCTGACAGAGAGAGAACACAAGCAGGCAGAGAGAGAGGAGGAAGCAGGCTCCCTGCTGAGCAGAGAGCCCCATGCGGGGCTCCATCCCAGGACCCTGAGATCATGACCCGAGCCGAAGGCAGCGGCTTAACCCACTGAGCCACCCAGGCGCCCAATGTGAGTTTTAAATTGTAAGAAAAAAAATTAAAATCAATGTGTAGACTTTGTAGAGTTCTATGAAGAGGGGAATACAGTGTTAGAAGGATGTGCAGACCAACAAAGAGTGGCATAATTTTATGTTCTCCTAGAAAACCAGTATCTAAACAGGTAAAGATTACTGAAGAACACCTAGAAGATATATATGTAGATAGATAGATAGATAGATATAGATATAATTATATATAAATAAAATGTGATTGGGACTCCAGGGTGGCTCGGTCTGCCTTTGGCTCAGGTAATGATCCCAGCATTCTGGGATCAAGTCTGACTCCTTGCTCAGCAGGGAGCCTTCTTCCCCCTCTGCCTGCTGCTCCCCTTGCTTGTGCTCTCTCTCTGACAAATAAATAAAATCTTTAAAAACAAATTAAAGAGCAATGATTGCCCCAGTGAGATTTTGCTATGGGGTTAGAGTTTGGATCACAGGGTTAGTGTTGGAGATTGGGTAAAATTCAGATTAGGGCCACCAGATGGAGAATAAGAAACTCCTTCAGAAATAAGACTCAGCAGTATGCTGAAAGAATCATTTCACTCAAAACAGTGTCTTACAAGTTCTATATTAGCTTTGCTGAAAATTAAAACTCCCAAAGAGAGGAGGGATTATCCAAGGGAAATTATTGAGACTCTAATTAGGACCAATAAAGATGACTGAATGGCAAAATGAGTAAGATGCAAAACTTGCAAAAATGATGTTAAAATACCATGAACATGTTGGCCTGAAGAGAGCCTGCATGGCTGTATTAATGGCAAGCACAATATGCTTTAAGATAAAAAGATTAGGAGATAAAAAGTGGTCTCTACATAATAAAAATGATACTTAACAGGAAAATATGACAATTTAAAATATCAGCATATACCTAAGAACAATCTCAGAATATGGTTGAGATGACTATCTAGAGAAATTAGAAATTCTGCTACCATAGTGGGAAATTTAAAAATATCTGCATACCTCCTGTGGTAATTGGAATAGTCAGTGGATAAACAGTCAATAAGAATATAAAAGAGTTGAATATTATCTATTAATGTATTTGGTCTGATGGTGCATATATAGAACCACTCACACTGGGATTTAAGACTACATGATTTTTTCAAGCTCACATGATATTTTTACAAAAGATTTATCATGCATCAAAAATAAAATGAGTTTCAAGCAAATACCAAAAAATAGATATCATGTAGAGCACATTCTTAATGGTAAAGCATGTCCCTTAGGTATACATGATTTTTAAATAACTTAAGGAGAAACACATTTGCAAAGCATAAAAAACATTAAACTCAGATTTAAAAAATAATAGAAATTGGAATAAATTTAAAATATCCAAATGTGAAAATGATGCATGTTTAAACTTGTTAAACACGACCTTTCCTGATATGAATATTCAAAATGAACTGCAAATTTTCCTCAAATTCCCTACCTGAGTTGAAAAGTCCTATTAAAAATCAACATCTGTATACCAGGAAAAATGTTGAATTTATACCCTACCCAGGACCATAGAAGGCAATGTGGCTTCAGTCTATGCTGGATTATCTCCACATATTCCCTGGACACTATGGTTTGCTAATATCGGGAAACTTGGCATAGTACCAACCTGGGTCCAGTTGAAATTAATATCTTTAACCTACTATTTCATTGATTATTTATTTATATTATGGAACATACACTATGTATGCATTACAAATGTCATTTGCATCTGATACTGCATCTTTATTTAATAGTGAAAATAAAAGCAAAAATGGTTATAGATGTTTTCTATTATACAAAAAGCCTTGTATTAAAGTTTTAGTGACATGTGGAGAAACTTGACTGAAGGCTTTGGATGGTCTGAGAATGCATTTTGAGTACTATTTAAAATCAGAATAGAATAGGCAAAAATGTTCAGTCCAACATATTTCCAGGTACATATTATGTTTTGATAACAAGGGATGCCCATATTAACAATCATTGAATGAGGACAATGAAACCTTAATACCAGTCTAGATACAAACAACTAAGGAAAAAATAATGCAGGAATTTTATTTAGGAGCATAGATATAATAATCCTACATAAAATATTGTCAGAGAAAATGAAGCAAGGCATATAAAAATATCATAAAATATTATTTATCTTGCACATGCAAAGATTATTTTATAGTTGAAAATCCAACTAACTATGCTAACAGATAAGAGAAAAAAAGGGAATTGCAATTGATATGGGGAAAGGACTTGGGAAAAAAAAAAAAAACAACTTTTGAAACTGGACAAATAGAAACCTTCTTAACCTGTTAGAAGGTACCTGAGCAAAAAAACTACAGAAAACATGCTTAAAAGTAAAACAGGAGAAGCATTTCCTTTAAAGTCACCAGAGGAGAAGAATCTCACCATTACCACTGTAATCGTTACCTACTGCTGCGAAACAATTGCCCCCAGAACTTTGTGCTGTATAAAAACAATGATTTACTGATTCTCATGATTCTGTGACTTGACTGGGCTCAGATGGGATGACTTGTGTATTCCATGTAAGTCTCTGTGGGCCTGCTCATATTCGTTCGGGCTAAAGAATTCAATCAAGATGGTCTCAGTCACACGCCCACTTCCTAACCTGGGATAGTGGGGTCCTCTCTCACCCGACTTGTATGCTTTTCTCCTCTAGGGCCTCTTCTCCTCGATAGGCTTTCATTCCCTAGACTCTGTGTGTGGCCTCTTCAGTGGGAATGCTCAGGCTCCTTTACATTGCATCTCAGGAATCTCAAGAGGGAAAACGCAGAAACTGCAAGGTTTCCTAAAGTACGGGCTTTTGAACTCAGTCTTCGCAATGTTCTGTAGCTTAGCAGAAGCTAAATACGAGGCCAGATTCACTGTGGGAGGAGATTACATGAAGGCATGAACATAGAGAAGAATTTGCTCACTGGGCATCACTTTGTATTAATCTGTCACAGCCATTTCATTTCAAGTTTCATTAGAGATTTTATCCATCGTACTAAAATGAGAAGGAGGAAAAGCATGTTAAAGATGATAATGATGAAGATATTAAGGATTGGGAGGAAACTTATTTAAGGATTATATAATTGTATATACAGAAAATCTAAGAGAATGAAAAAAAAAGTAAGAACAAAACCATTACTGCCAATAATCTGAATATAAAATTAGTATGTGAAAATAATTTTTACAAACCATAAACACAACACTTTTAAATTGTTTTATTTTTTATTTTAAAAGATATATATATTAGCAAAAAGTCAACATAAAGTACATAAGAATATGCAGCAAAGATGTTCAAGACCTATTTGAGAAAAATGATATTTAAGAATGCCAAGTAGTGACGAGAGATTGCAAATGGACGATTCCCAGTATCATAAAGCAGATAATGTTTCCAATATCAATCTGTAAATTTAATGAAATTGTAATGAAAATTATAAGATTTTCCATGAAACCCAATAAATTAATGTTACAACTAATGTTAAAGTGTGAAAAGCCAAGAACAGTCAAGACAAATGTGAGAAGGAAGATGAACAAGAGTTGGGGACTTGCTCTACTACATATCAAGACCTAATTAGAGATATTAATTAAGCCAATGTGCTATTGTTATAGGGATATGTCATAGGGACAAATGAAAACAAACAGAATAATCTAGAAACATGCATTCATTTCTTCAAAATTTACAAATGGTAGATGCGTGATTAGTAAGTAGTGGGGAAAGAATGTGTTATGAATTTTATTCCTAACACATAGTGCATAATAATATTTCTTTAAAACAGATTAAATATTTCATTGTATAAAGTAAAACACTGAAATGTTTCTGATAAAAGACAGGAAAAAATATTTTTTTAAAGATTTTATATATTTATTTGACAGACAGATCACAAGTAGGCAGAGAGGCAGGCAGAGAGTGAGAAGGAGGAATCAGGCTCCCCACTGAGCAGAGAGCCCGAAGCAGGGCTCGATCCCAGGACCCTGGGAGCACGACCTAAGCCCAAGGCAGAGCTTTAACCCACTGAACCACCCAGCGCCCCAGGAAAAGTATTTTTAACAGGAAGCAAAAGCACAAGGAATAAAGTAAAAGAGAGATAAATGGGATTACATTAACAATTATAAACTCTGCATAGCCAAAGACATTGTAAGAAACAGAAATTATAAACAACAGCACAAGAGAAAGCAAATGCAATGAATCACCTGATAATATATTATTATCAGAAAATATTTTAAGACCTTCAAATTAATAAGAAAATGAAGATAAGATAGAGAAATGAGCATATAATATGGACAGACCATAAAAGTGGGAAATCCAAAATGTCCAACAAATAAATAAGGGTTATTTAGTTTTTTTGAAAATGACAAATGAAAATTTAAAATGATTTGGCAAATTTTAAGTTATCTAAAGATTACACAAGTTTTTAAGAGAGTAGGGACATTCATATCATGCTCATAGAAGCATGAATTTGTGCAATTTCTTTGGAGAATAATTTAACAATATAAACTTGAAAGTACCTAGTGAAACATTCACACATTTACCCTTGGACCATATAGACAAGAACGGTTCTTCAGCATTGTTTATAATAGCAGAAAAATGGAGTCCAACTTATCAAAGCAGAAGCATGAATACATTTGGAATATCCTTATAACGGGAGAGCAGATAGCTGTAAAAATTGATAAAATAGAGCTATCTTATAAACACAGGTAAATCTCATAAATACGATGTTGAGAGGGGAAAAAAAAGTAAATTGCTTGAGGGCTGTATAATTTTATACCAATTATATAAAGTTATAAAGTATTCAAATCAACCAAAATAATGTTTATGTATGTTTAAACGTCTAGTAAAACTATCTTTATATGATTTTGATTAAAAAATTCAACAGAGTAGTTAATTCAATTTCAAAAATATCTGTAATATTTTATTTCATCATCTTGGTGATAAACCTATGGATGTTCGTATTATCCATGCTTTTGTGGACATGCCCTTGAAATAATATAAAAGTTAAAAAAATAGAATTATAGGAGCACCTGGGTGGCTCAGATAGTTAAGCATCTGCCTTTGACTCAGGTCATGATCTCCAGGTCCTGGGATCGAGCCCCAGAGCCCCTTGTGGGGCCGGCTCCCTGCTCCACCAGGAGTTTGCTTCTTCCTCTCCCTCTGCCTCTCCCCCTGCTTGTGCTCATTCTGTCTCTCTCTCAAATGAATAAATAAAAAATATCTTTTAAAAAACAGAATTATAGAGACTGGGAATGATGCAGGAAATTTGAAATTTGGCAAATGATGATCTCCTATTTTAAAAAGAGAACAGGGACAGATTTTCCATTCATCTTTCAACAAACATTCGTTGTAATTCCACTGTGTGCCAGGCATAGTGCTAGGCTCTAGAAAAAACAGCAGTGAAAAGAAAGATGCCTTCAATGTTTACATGGTATCTATAATTGGAATATTACACAACCTACAGACAGGATTTCTGTGGTACTGACTCAAAAATTTTCTAACTCATGGTTAAAGTTCTGGTGGCTTATAATAAAACAGAACAAGTCACACCAGGCTAACTTTATTTATTTAAGGCTAACTTCATCTATTTCTTTTAAGGGATCTCATTTTTTTTTTAATACTGTACAACTCAGGTCTCTACTTTGATCTACTAACATAGTTGTTTTGCTTGTTTTTTTAATGGCTTGGGCAACATTATAGATGATGATATGTTAATTTCATTTTTCCACATAAAATTTGAAGAAATAAAAAATGCTAGTATGAAAATACCAGTATACCAAATAAACCAAAATCATGTCAAAATTCTTTATTTTTTTCCTCCCCAAACCACACAGCTTGTCATAAATTTACAAATACTCTCACGGTATAAATATTTATAAAATCACTCTCTAAACTTCATGGTTATCAATTGCAGTGGTTTGATGGGTTTATCCCAACTAGTCATGAGCAACGTTGAAAGTTATATGCCTACAGCTAATGATAGACTCCAAGTTTTCAAATTATTTTCTTTTTAAAAGAGCATAGAGAGTAGATACCACATGTATCTCAGCAAAGAATATATGAATCACTGTTACTTTAGGATATATTATATATCATCACCACTTTTCATTTTGCTTGGCTTTTGATCATAGAACTTATTAAGAAAAATCTTGCAAAGGAGAGAATTGACCCTTTTAGTCACCAAGATTCCATGAAAAGAAAAGGCACCTGAGAGCAGAACATTTTGGCAATGCGTAAAACATTAGCACACCCAGGAACACTTCAGACACCCAAACAGGATTTGAATGCAGGCCATCTAAACTCCATAGTCTACACTCTACATCCACAGTGTACAGCTGATCTGTTGTACAGCTCCGCCCACCCCAAACTTAAGCAGGTAGGAGAATCACTTGGAAGACTTGTTAAAATGCAATGCAGCCCACCTCTGGAGATTCTAGAGGTCAGATAATTTGCATTTCTAAAAAGTTTCCAGGTGGTTCAGAAACTACTGGCCCTTAGTCTATTGTTTATTGGCTTGCTGTCTTTAAAGCAAGAGAAACTTTGTCACCCTAGCACAGTAAATTACAGCCTTACTTCATAACAGCAAGACGGAATAAACTCCTTTCAATCTTATGATTACAGGAAGCCCTTTCCCACAACAATGTGGTTTATAGCTCAAAGACAACCAAAGCATGGTTTACATAATAATTTAAAAAGCATGTTTTGCCTGTCAAAATGCAGAGAAAAGGCGTACATACTAGGAAGAATTTCTTATGATCCTTCTACAGGGAAAATGAGAGTCAAAAGACAGTAAGCATCCAAGCTTCTGGAATCTGTTGGGCTTAAGGGCTAAACTCTGTCCACTATCTGCTTACAGGTATAAACTCAAGAGCTAGTATTTCAGCCAAGACTGACTTCAGCTCAGGAAACAAAATGGGCATTTTACATTAAAGCTTCTCACACACAATTTGGTTTCTAAAAGAGGAAGCTAATTTGAGGGAAACATGCAAATCTTCGCTCCAGAGATAGACTGGGGAGGTTGCCTTGAACAAAGCCTGAGCATTGTATTAGTTGAGTTCTCCAGGGCCCAGCCTATCTGCAGAAAGACAGCTGCTTGAATTTATACACCAATTAAAGATTTCACAGGCTTAAATCACTTTCTTTTACAAGAACATTCAACTTGTGTACTTAGAAAGTAAATCAATGGACTATTCTGTTTAAGAGGGGAAAAAAGCATATACTATGAGCTTTTTACCATAAGAATTAAATGTTGGGGGAAATAATTCTCTCTCTCTTTTTAAAGATTTTATTTATTTATTTATTTATTTGGGAGAGAGAGAGAGAAAGAGAGAGTGCACCCACACAAATGCGGGGAGGAGAGGCACAGTGAGAGGAGAAGCAGACTCTATACTGTACCAGGAGCCCAATGAGGGACTCCATCCCAGGACCCTGAAATCATGACCTGAGCCAAAGGCAAATGCTTAACCAACTGAACCACCCAGATGCCCGTGAGGGGAATAATTTTCAAATATAGTAGCAATATAGTTTGGCTATGAAATCTCCTCAATTGTCTGCTTGGTAAGTCTGAGAATGACTAATTTGTCAGCCTTCCTGCAGTAAAGTACTCTACTTGAAAACTTGAAGTTTCAGGTCTTAAAGATGTAATTTGCTGGTATGTTTTATCTTTACTGCCATGTCTTGGCACATAGCGATTTCTTGAGAAGTTAAAAAGTTTGTTTGTAAATACTGCCACTTCTGTGTTGAGAAAGAACTTTTGAACCCCCATTTCCCATATTTTCAGGAACAATGAAAAACAATATTTTTTGTGGTTTCTGCTCACTAAAAACAAACATAAAGGGGGTGTGGAGAAAAATGGATAAGCATTAATTTGTTCCAGTTCATGCTGTATTTCCAGTGTGTGTTATTAAAATGTTTTTGTTAGCTCTTAAACCTGAGGCTCTTGCTTTGGGGAACAAAATGTAGGCATATACAAAGTGCTCATAAATTATGTTAATATTGATCAATATGAATGCATACCTTACAAGAAGCCTATAAAAAATTAATGCTAATGGTAAAAGGAACACAATGAAGATATCTAAAGACCCTGAGTCAAGAGTGTCTCTCCACTCAATTCCTTAGACAAATCAGGATGTACCCAAATGATTCCTTTCGTAACCTAGTGACAAGCCCATGAGATGCTGTAATTCTACTATGTTAAATCAGTTTTAATTTGTCCCTTGTTACTAAGCATGTAAGCACTATCAGGAGAGGAGAAAATGCCTATTTAGAAATTATTTGTGCTGACTACCATGTCTTAATTGTCTTTAAACTGCTCTGCTAAAAGATTCATTTTGAAATAAATATAATGATACAAGTTTCCATCTGGGAGTCCAGTAAATATTTGTTTTGAGGAGCCTGCACTATCCAGGACAGATTCTTTGGGGAGTCCATAGAAGAGTTTTTATCCAAGAGGAGAAAGATTTGGAGGTAGATTTTGAGGGCCTCCTTGAGCCCATGTAGCTATTTTAAATCATGGCAAAAAAATAAAAAAAAAAATAGCCACACTCCTATATTCAGTCAGTTTCAAAAATTATTTATATGCATTTTTCTTGCATAAGCACTAGAGAATTGTAAGAAGTATCTGGTGGAGTTAAACAAGGGCATCTTCCTTGGCAAGGAGGCAAGGCTTTTCTGAGGAGCTTTTAACCTGTGTTCTTCCAAGTTAATACAAATCAGCTAAGGGAGGGGCAAATGGAAAGGAGAAGGAAAACCACGATCCAGCCATAGAGAACACTGGGTGTGATGATGAAAGAAGTAGAACGAGCTTTGAGAAACAGAGTAACAGTCGCTGTGATGAAGGTGGAGAAAGCAAGGGCAAAGGAAAGCCTGACATGAGGCTGGGAGCGTCCAGACCAAGAAGGTGTGGTTACTGACATGACGGAGCGCCCACCTACTCTAAGAGTGAGGGGGGACTCCTGAGGGTTTCAAGCAAGAAGATGTCATGACAGTACTCACCTCTTTCAGAAAACCTCTCTCTGTGCTGTGTGGAGAATTGATGGTTGATTTAAGAGGGGAGGCAGAGGGGCATGAAGGAGATTTCCTTAGTCCAGGAAAATGAGGGCAGTCTGCACCAACTGGGTAGGAGGGGAGATAGACAAAATGCTTATTTATAGAGGAAAACAGAGGAAAGTAAAGAATAAGGAAAAAGGAGCTCTCAAAGATGAGTCCTGTATTTCTGGCTTAAGAAATGGTAAGGTAAGAGAAGCAGTAACCTGAACCAAGAATGGGGTTTATGCATTTATTTGGAAAATATTTATTGAATACTGGCTACATGCCAAGTACCATTCTAGATGCTTGAACATAGAGCCACTGTATCAGCATTGTAATAACGTCGGATATTCATTGAGTTTTTAATATGTCCTAAGCACTATAATGCATATGTATTCGCCTCACCCTTAGTGGGATATAATAAGAACTATTTTCTCCATTTCGCAGGTGAGAAAAGTGAGGCATAAAATCTTTAAGAAACACACAGTGAGTAGTAAATTCAGAACCGAAACTAGGCAAACTGGCTCTAGGGTTGATGATTTTATTTTTATTTATTTATTTTTTCAAGGATTTACTTATTTATTTGAGAAAGACAGAGAGATAGAAAGAGCATGAGAGTTGGGGGGTGGGGACAGAGGGGGAGGAGTAGAATCTCCACTGAGAGTGGGGCTCCATTCCAGAAACCTGAGTTCACGACCTGAGCAGAAACCAAGAGTCACAGGGCAGCTGAGCCCCCCAGGTGCCCATGGAGTGGGTGATTTTAAGCACTGTGCTGTACTACAGAGCAGAAGCGATCATTGCACAAGTGTGGACTGAGCCACTAGGTGCAGCAAACGCCTTCCTGTGCTCTCCAGGTCTAGGTCAAACAGGAAGGGTTAATAAATGTTACAGTTGACACACATATGGAGACACAATTGCCTGGTCTCCCAACTGCAGGGGTTTCATCATGCAAACATGTCACTTTTGCAAAGTCAAATATATGTGATTAACACCAAAAGGGAGAGAAGAAAGCCATCACAAATTCAACAGTGTGGAAGTTGTCCGCTGCCATTCCAGTCAATGGAGGTTATCCCTGGGGTCAGCATAAAGCAGGAAAGGTGATCGCCTGTAAATTTAGTTAGTTCCTGATTGCCTCCCCCAAACATGTACTTCTCCCAGTGGTGAATGTGACTCTTGTGTTAAGGCTCACGCTCCATCCCCCCGCCCCCGCCCCCAACAGAAGTACTTCATCAGGTATGCATATGGAAGAACTAAGGCAGCTTGCATCGTTCCATACTAAGATATCACATATTGCCAATGTGACACCTTCTAAAGGGACGTTGTGCTAGATTGTGTTGTTGATCCCATTTGTGCTGAAGATTTTATTTTTATTCTCTGTTCTCTGCAACTCCCAGTAATAGCATCATACACCCCTACTCAATGCACGTGACTTGAAATGTCTTTCCCGGTGAAAGCAATACACTTCCCACTGTCATCATTTTCGGCCTCAGCCTTGTCACTCACCTTGGACAGTGGGACATAAGCAGGGGTGAAACTTTTTATACCTGAACTTGAAGAGCCATCAAATGGTTTCCCCTTGGCTCTTTTCTCCCCTACCACAAATATAGTATGTACCAGAAAAGGACTGACTGTTCCTACAGTTTGGATCTCAGAATGAAGAAAACTTTTGGAATCAACTGGCAAGTACATCTAGCCAACATCTAACATGAAAAAGAAATGGATCTTTGTGTTTAAACTTCTAAAACTGGGGGCCATTTTATTACTGTAGGATAACATAGTCTAAATTGACACAAAAATCCAAAATGACTTTAGCCTGAATTTGAATGTATGAGAATTTCACTTTAAATTCACCTTTAGAAGCTATCCCACATTAAGATGCAGCTCCAGGTAATTTTAGGGAGTTTCTACTCACCCCTCTTAACTGCAGGACTCAGATCTCATAATTGAGGTCATAACTGAGGTCATTAATAAAAGACCTACAAGCAGGGCAGTTTCAACCCCAAAATGACAAAATTTGTCTTTGGTCCCCACAATGAAAGCTGCAGATCTTCAGAGGGGCTGGCCCTGGGTGCCCATTTGGACTACTGGCTCCAGTAACTCGTGCTGAACTTTTCCCATTCTGGTCTTCTGCCACTAGGATTAACAGCTTTAGAAATTCGCTACAAAAGCTTTTCTGAGGGAAAAGGAATAGCAGTAATGACAAATACACACTCATGTTTCTTGTCCATTTATTCTCCCTGATCTCGGTTCAAGATGAATATCTCGTTTCTACATTACAGACAGATGGCTGGCTGGCTGCCACATTCCTTAGACTGGAAACCTGATTTTGCCTTTATTCAGAGGTAATGAATGTTTTCTTTATAAAGTCTGTGCTAATTCACGAGGTACACCTTCATCAACTCAAGGTCTTCTATAAACTCCTGGGTTTTGCTACATTTTAGTCTTAGTATCAACTAACTTCAATCCTTGTCAGTAATTGAATCTTTCTCTCTCTCTGTCTCTCTCTCTCATATAGACACACACACAAATCCACAGGTCATCGACCACTATTTCTGAATGTTTTCTTCTATACTTAATATCTGGCAATAACAAAATGTCATTTTGTAGAAGTGCATTTAGCACAACACACCTGAGAGACAAGTTCTACACAAACTTGAGATGAGAAGAGGAAGACAGAGGAGAGATCCTTGGAAATTTTTCCCTGATGATATATAACTCAGTATAACGAGATGGCAGTAAAATGACAACAAGGTCCCTTGATGGGCTTGAGCACCAATTAGCTCCCTAGCCCTTGATTTTTTTTTTCCCCATACACAAAATCACATAAAGAAACGGTCATATAGGTTTACCTAGGGAAGGAAGAAATGTGTCCCTAGTAGTACCAATAGTTTGAAATTAAACAAAAAGTTCTAAAGAAATAAGCCCATATGAAATTATCATTTTGATTCAGCTGTGACAAAAAGATTTCTGATCATTGCCTTTCTGGACATTAAGTGGAAAAAGAGTGAGTCTTTCCCTTAGCATTCTTCTCAGGCTTTGTATGCCAATCTTGCTTAGGAGTTATGTTTTTTCCTTAAAATTTAAACACCCTTTTCCTCCCACCCACCAGATAGAATGCCAAGTGCTGTTCTCTAATCAGCTATTGATTTGGTGCCATCTGTTACCTAAGAAGCACGATTTCAAGAAAAGCAATGGTGTGGCATCTCTTAGCTTAAATTGTTCTAGTCAACCTCTACTTCCAAAGGACTAGACATAAACCTGTTTATTCCCTGTCTGCCACCTGATTTGTTTATGACTTCTTATTATTTATAACTTGTATCTAAATGAATTTATAAAACATAATGGAAATTTGCACTTGAGTGGATAGGTTGCACAGAAGACTTTTAAACCATTATTTTCTTCAGTCGGGAGGTTCTCATGGGCATGTCAGTCTCCCAAGTGAGCTTCCTAATAAACATCATTTCCCATAAGATTTCTCCACTTATTTCTGGCATTGCTAATTCTTATATTTCTCCCTCTTTGGGGTAAAAAAAAAAAAAATCAATGAAAGAAATCTATACCATTCTTCAGTTTGAATATCACCATTTATTAAAAATACTGTACTATGAAAGGATATTCTTTAACTGCTAGTCAAAATAGAAGTTTGATATGATGCCATCATTGAATTCATAATTACCCTCATTTTAACCATATAGCAGTGAATGAACTAAACATCTCTATTATTTCACATGATACAACTTCTAATTTCCTAAATCTTTGGCCTTTTCCTTCTTTGTTTACCTAACCATCTATTTACTTTATACACATTTTCTCTAGTTATGTTCCCTTTGTTTTCAAGAAACAGATAAACCTTAAGCCAAAACAAAGAAAAAGTGAGGTTATTAATTATAACCATAAACATTGTGATTTTTTGGATGCTCAGAAATAGAAACCAAAGTACCATTATATCTAACTGAGACCATGACAAGAAAGTCACGGGTTAAGAGGACTGTCTCTTTCTCTCGGGTCATAGTGTCTACAACACATATATATTGAATAACCTCTATGTGCCAGGCACAGTCTAAGCAAGAGAAATGAAAAATTGGACATTAGCCAATTATTTAAAATACTTTACAAAAATAGAAAAACTGTAGGGAGTAGAAATAGTAGATATGCAGAGCTCAGATAAGATTGAGAATATAGTAAAGTTTTCTTAGAAATGAAGATGAGCACTGGATATTACATACAACTAATGAATCATTGAACACTACATCAAAAATTAATTATGGGGGCGCCTCGGTGGCTCAGTGGGTTAAGCCTCTGCCTTTGGCTCAGGTCATGATCCCAGGGTCCTGGAATGAAGCCTCAAATCAGGCTCTCTGCTCAGCAGGGAGCCTGCTTCCTCCTCTCTCTCTCCTGCCTCCCTGCCTACTTGTGATCTGTCTGTCAAATAAATAAATAAAATCTTTTAAAAAATAAATAAAATGAAGTTGAGATTGGCATCATAAGAATAAAGAGAAGTTAATCGGGCAGGTTGTGCTATGAACTTTTTAGTACAATTGTGTGTTGTCTCAAATTGATATGTCCTCTTCATTCTTCTGCCTATGCAGTTTCATTGGGCAATTTATAAGTTTTGCACAGACCCAAACTACAGATGACTGCAAATCTGGAAATCATGCATACATTAGACTCCTACAGGCAGACTATGGTCTCTCTTGTTTGATGGACAATCTAATTAACTTAGCCTGATCTATGAAGGATTTGGCTAATATTAGGCGATGCCACTAGTCCAATTAATGTCTAGAGGGGGATGAGGGCAGGGCAGGTCCTGAATTAAATGGCTGTGTTTATAGTCAAGGGTATCCAAGAAGGAAAAGTAGATTGCAGCAGATGAGCTGATTGACGTGTCTAGAATGCACATCTTTTCACGCGCATGCCCACAGATGCAGGGCGTCACGGGCAATTGTCCGTGATTTCTCACTGGCGGTGAGCAGCTGTGCACACCCTAATCCAGCTTACTCTATGATTGCTAGGCAGCGTGTGGCGGGAGCTGAGGAATGGCCAAAGGCAGGAACACTCTGTGGCTATTAAAATAAAACCAACTTCCTTGGTGAGGTATTCATGACCTTGACTTGACTAGTTCTGGTCTCTACCCATGTATAAAGTACTATTATGGTTTGAAAAGTATTCTGTTGATCGCTACAGTATATGAATATTTACAATAAAATTATTCTATCAGTAATAATTAGTAGTAAATCATTGGGTTCTAGAGTCAGACAGACCCCAACTTGGATCCAATACTATAATAGTTACCTAACATGGTCATGTTGTAAGATTCTTCATCCCTAAAATGAAGGTAACAATGCCTGCATATCAGTTAAGAATTCAGTGGGATAGCATGTAATAGACAAATCAAAAGAGCGGTGACTTAAACACAGATGGCTACATCACTCTCAAAAACGAATTACAGGTATAAGCAATTTACAACTGGTATAAGGCTCCAGAAAGTTATCCAGGACCTAGGATCCTCTACCTTTGTGCTGCTCTCTCTTGCTCAGCACAGGCTTCCGTCCTCAAGCTACCATGGACCACGATAGCCGCTGAGTCATTAGGAATCATGTCTGCACTCCAGAGAGTTAAAAAGAGAAAGTGGAGGAAGAGAGTGAGCTCAAAAAGAAAGACCTCCCTGAAGTTCCTTCCACAAGGGAAATCTGTGCACATGCCATAGGTTGGTACTCAATCGTGTAAGTGCATGAAGCTGCAATGGAGTCCTTTAGCTAGTGTTTGTCATGTAGATAAACTTTGGGTACAAAGGAGAACAGGGGAATTACACTGGTAGGCAAGCAGTCCTCTCTACCACCATGTTCCCCAAAGGACTGCATGCAGATTAAACGAGTTAATACATATTAGACCCTGAGCACAGTGCCTGATATATTGTCGCACTCAGAAGCCAGCCAATCGCCAGGTATATTAAATTCTACTATTTAAAACTCCTTAAAAAGGAAATTATCTATTATTCTGAAATATGTAAATACCCTTAGTCTATTTGTATTTATTGCATTTTAAAGGAAATGATTTTAAAAAGTCATAGAGTATGGAGGAAATATAGTTTAAACCAAGAGTTAAAAATTGTGCTGAAAAAAATTATGCTTTGGAGAGTTCATAAATCAACAAAAATTTATTAAATAAAAGATCTGAAAGCTAGGAAACTGCAGAAAACTACATATATAGGAAAGGAAATGGTTTCCTTGATTTCTAGAATATTTCTCAATAATAACTCAGAAGAGATGATAATAGAATGTGGGCTTTTCCTCAATACTTCACAGATTTTCACACAGTTCAGCACAAGTGCTTGTGTGGGTGGAGAACGGAGGGGAAGCGGCGTGTTCCTGTTCTTCCTCAGAAGACGTCTTTAGGCTCCGCTCACTGAGTCTCCTCTGTCTATTTTTCCATCCTCCCCCCTTTTCCCCTTTTCTCCAAGTCTCCAAGTCCTTTTCGCCCTCCCTTTGCATTCTCCTCTGGGACTGTTCTGTTGTGCTACTTTGCAATGTTTTTGAGGTTTGATGCAAATCATAATCAATGTTTTTTATCCTTTTTTAGAGGATACATCATTGTGAATCACTGTTTCCAGGCAGGAGCTGGTGCCAAGTTCTCTTAATGCTAATTCTCTCGTTCAGTGCTCTCTCAAAAGTAAAATGGAAATAAACTGCTAGAAACACAGCAGAATGGGTTTCAGCATCACACAGACCTCAGTGTGTGCTACCATATGAGAAGCACATTACTTGTTCTCAGCCTCAGTTTCCCTTTCTCTCAAACTGATGCAATAACAGCATATGTCACAGAAGGACTTATGATATAGATTGAATATGGTACAATATTATTATGGTACAATAAGAAACATGGAACAGATAAATGTTAGCTTTGATAATAATGATGATAATAATGAAAGATGACATCAAAATTCTACAGCTAAGCCCCTGGTATCTACAAAATATTGTTATCAAATAATTATTTTATTAAATAATAATTATTTTATTATACTATTATGTCAATGAGAACTTTCCACATGGAGCCAAACAAATAAACAAAGCTACAAAACAAATATGGATTGTTTGATTCATCTTTGGGTGAATTTCACTCCCTGGTTGAATACCACAAATTGTCCAAAGTCTGTCTTTGTGGCTACAGTCCCAGAGCTAAGATGGTTATTCGCTTTCTGTATGATGAAATACGATACCTACTCTCTGCCTTCTATCCTTTCGTCTGACCCAGAAATAGATCATCTTTCAGTTTAACTTTTTTCTTCTAACTTGAAGTCATTTCCTCACTGTTCATCATTTTCTCAACAGAATAGTCCAGACTTTATCTGGTAATCTATACAGTATCAGTCTGCATTGATAAACCTTTAGTCTAATTAGGGGAATATGTTTATCCTCTGCCTGACCATCTGAAATAAATGCTCCCACTCATTCACTTTCTTCCAAAGCACATATGGTGTTGTTCTGATAATCCTTCTCCCCAAGGCACTGACATATCTTCACAGACTTTCCCTACCTTTGTCAAAAGCAAGGGTTCTTAAACTGTTTTGGCTGATGGTTGTTTCTGAAAATCTGATGAAAAAGACTGCTATTTAGGATGAGGGCAATTCACAGATGTTGCTACAGACTGAATGTGTCCCCCCACAAAATACATGTTAAAATCTTAAACCTCAAAGTGATGGAATTAAGAGGTGGGGCCTCTGGGAGGTGATTAGGTCATAAGGGTGGAGCTCTCATGAACGGGATTAGTGCCCTTGTAAAAGAGATCCCAGAGAGAGGAGTTACCCCTTCCCCCCTATGAGTATAAAACAAGAAATCTGTATCCTAGAAAAGGATCCTCACCCAACTATGGTGGCACCCTGATCTCAGACTTCCAGCCTCCAGAACTGTGAAAATTAAATGTTTGTTGTTTATAAGCCATTCAGTTTATGGGATTTTTGTCACAGCAGCCTGAACAAACTAAGACATTGCTTAATCGCCAAGTGGCATTTCTACTTTCCTTTTGCATTTGTTTTTTCCCCAGAAGTTAACACTTTCAAAAAGTGGCCCTTT
Organism: Mustela nivalis; assembly: GCF_964662115.1. Taxonomy (NCBI): domain Eukaryota; kingdom Metazoa; phylum Chordata; class Mammalia; order Carnivora; family Mustelidae; genus Mustela; species Mustela nivalis. The sequence continues at coordinate 39,562,769 of NC_139026.1, forward strand.
AAATCTCATGGACACTCAAACTCCCTCCTGTGGCCCATGCTCTGATCTATTGGGTATGTATTTAGTATTTTCACACCTCCCAGGGAGACTTGATCGTTCTGACAGTGGTTTGAATCAACTGTGGACTCATGCTAGCTCCCATCTTCTCCCTCCATAATGGCTAGTAGCCTCCTTTGCTTACCACAAGGCCTGGGGGTAGGAGGTGCTGGACAACAGTGTTAGAGACCCCAAGTTGGATTTTCCCGTTTTGGCTTTCTGTCTTTGAATTTATACAAAGCTTAAAATTCTCTGTAAATTATTTTTTTTTAAAGATTTTATTTGCTTATTTGACAGATAGAAATAACAAGTAGGCAGAGAGGCAGGCAGAGAGAGAGGAGGAAGCAAGCTCCCCGCAGAGCAGAGAGCCGGATGTGGGGCTCTATCTCAGGACCCTGGGATCATGACCTGAGCTGAAGGCAGAGGCTTTAACCCACTGAGCCACCCAGGTGCTCCCTCTGTAAATTATTCTGAAGGTGTTGTTTTGGCATAGTTTTATTCTTCCCTCTTTGTTGATCTCTATTATTTTAGGAAGAAATACTAGGACATAAGGACAGAGACAGCCATCCTTGTCTTTAACTCTGAAATTCCTCACAGATAATTCTGTTACCAGTATGAAGGGCAGGTTAGAAAAGAGGTTAAAAAATGAAAACACTCACTTGGTGTTATTTCAATAGTGTAAGTAAAACGTACTGAGGGCCATGATGAACTCTGGAAATGAAGTTATGGCAGGTTCAGATGCTATTAAGAATCTGGTAAGTGACTCTGGGAAACAAAGTAAGGGTTGCAGAGGGGAGGGGGCGGGAGGAAGGGGTAGCTGGTTGATGGGTATTAAGGAGGGCATGTGCTGTGATGAGCACTGGGTGCTATATATAAGTAATGAATCGTTGAACACTACATCAAAAAGTAATGATGTTGGCTAACAGAACACAATAATTGAATTAATTAATTAAAAAAGAATCTGGTGTCAAGCAGACAGAAGAAAGGGTGACCACTAGGTTTCTGGCTTGATCATTGTGATCACTATGGAGGAACCATTTGGAGATGAAGAAGACAGGATGGGGGTAGATGGGGGAAGGAGGGGAGTACAGATAGGAAGGATTTAATGAGTTTCATTTCAAAACTAGGAGTTTGGGATGCCTGAGAAATATCCAGGAGGAATTTCTCACTGGGAATTTAGAAATAGAGAGCACACAAAAATGTTACAACTAAAGATAGAAATCTGGAAGTCCACAGCATAAAGCTGATAGAAGAAGCTGTGTTCATGTGTGAGGTTTTTCAAAGAAAAGGGAGTAGGAAAGTATGAAGGAGAAAAATCTGCCAGGATGAGAACTGGGAAGGAGCTCCTACCACTGGCAGGGGCTGAGGAAGAGGAGCCAGTGCTGAGATTTAGAAAAGAAGAGTTGGCAAGCCAGAGGAAAATGCAGCTTCTATCTTGGAAGCTGAGGGTGATATCAGTTTCTTGGTGGAAGTGTTGGTCCATCTTGTAAGTACCCTACAGAAAATAAAGGAGGAAGTGAAGATATCAACATTGAGTTGCTTGAAGACTAAAGAACTGTCACAGTTCTTAGCATTAGGCCATTGGTAATGTTTGCAAAGAACACTTCTTATGGGTTGCTGAGGGTGAAGGTCGGGATCCAGAGAGTTGAGGAGTGAGTAAGAGGTAAAGAATTGGGGGCTGGAAGCATAGACTTTTTTTCTATAGTGCCTTATCCATGGCAGTCCCTGAAGGACAAAATAAGAACTATAGTTAAAGTAGTTCCCTCGACTAAAGACACTCCCCCAACATTTAACACACCTGACCTGTGACCCTTTTGGCTATATGTGTACTTGCTGTTTCTTCCATGTTAAATGGGAAGTTCTGGGGCTCCTGGGTGGCTCAGTGGGTTAAAGCCTCTGCCTTTGGCTCAGGCCATGATCCCAGGGTCCTGGGATTGAGCCCCATATTGGCACTCTGCCCAGTGGGGATCCTGCTTCCTCCTCTCTCTCTCTCTCTCTGCCTGTCTCTTTGCTCACTTGTGATCTCTGTCTGTCAAATAAATAAATAAAATCTTTTAAAGGGGGGGGCATTAAATGGGAAGTTCATTTATGGAAGAATATGTATCTAAGTTCTGTATGTATCACCAGAAGTGTGAGCCTATGATGAACTCAGTAAGAATCTGTTGGCTCAATGAATGAACCAGTGAGACTCTAAGAGCCAAGATCCGACTGTGTTCCAAATCCCTGGCATAATACTTAGTCCCATTTTCAGGTGTCCACTGCCTGAAACATTTAGCCTCCAATTTGAAACAATGAAGAGATACCCAACCCTTAGCTTATTTTGTGAGACGTGACTGACAGCCCCTGGCAGCCACAGTAGAGGAGCTATTAGGACACTAGGAACCCTGATGGCCTGCAGTCCTATGTAAATGACCACTCTGACAGCTCCTCTCTAAAAAGGGCCTTTCAGACCCCAGTGTGCTTTACCACTGATCTGTCGTTGTACAAGTAAAGAAATATTTTTTCATCTGTAACTTCCCACAGGCACTTATTTATTTATTGCTGCTCTCTGTCATGCTGCCCGGCAAATATCCCTTTGAGCCTGTTTTGATGAGTAGCAGGGTTTGCCCTGATTATGGGATTCGCAAGCACTTCTTAAAGTGAGACTCCAGCGTGGACTTCCAGGTCTTATCCACGTCAGCTCTGTTTTGAAAGGAAGGCTCTGACTGATAGAAATTTAAGAGAACATACCACTGAGCATGAACACAAAAGCAACAGCATGTACACGGAGCTACAGAAAGAGAGAGAACAAACGTGCCAGAGCTTCGTTTTTAAGAGGAAAGAACCAAAGGACAAATGTGGACCAAAATATCCAATGCAAGATTTCATAATCCTCTTGACTTTGACCCCAGGTGTGGCTTCCTATATAGGCCAGCGATTTTTTTTGAAAGCCAAATAAATAAGTGCAATAAGAGTGTTTCTTGTTAGACTTGTAATCTAAACATCTGGCAATGCTTAATTGGGCCAGCTGGCTGTGGTGGTCCCATTCTTAATATTTGCATGACACTGGCTTGAATTCCTCAAATTTCCTATGATTATCTGGATAGAGATGTGGAAGGCAAGCTACATTTCTCCATATCAGTTCAGCTTGCTTGTCAATCTTAATTCCAAATTGTGTCTACTATGTGTACAATCCTTTGTTCTATACTCCACAGCCCTACCGAGTCACACATGGATACTTCTATCTTGCCAATTTCTTCCAACCCAAGATGATAAATATTGTAGATTTTATTTGAGAATTTGGAGACAAGAGTGCGAAAGGTAGATTTACTTAGCTGCACAGCAGGACAAACAACTTAACATTGACTATTAGATGCCTCTGGCCTTGAAAATCCTGGAACTTACCCAGGGAATTTGTGGCAACCATTTTTTCTACCAGGGTTTTTGCTTTGTGCCGTGTTGCTGCTCTTTTTCTCCCCAAACTCACTCACCCATGGTTCCCAATGGTTTTAGATAATTTTTTCTGTAGAACCATTTAGCTAGCCCTCTGTTTTATTGCAAAACATCTGCTCATACCCAAAGGGCCTCATCCTTCTACTTATGACCAAATAAGACTATTCTCTCCCTAGAAGGAGCTCTATACCAGTCCTTAAAATAATGCAATTTTTCCTCTCTCTGATATTTCAAAATAGAGCTTGCATGCTGGGGCTGTCCCTGCTATGGAAATTTTGTACTTCTCTCATCACATTCTCATTAAAAAATAAATAAATAAATAAAAGAAATGAAGACACAAAGATTTATTTTGCATCTTTTGCTTTTGCCCCTAAAGAATTTACCCTAACCCCTCCCCCCCATCTTGAGCTAATCTTTCTTTACAGAGTCTCTAGAAAATGCTTAAAGAAGGAAAAGTGGAAACCTTTAGTTTTGAGCATGTTCCCTGTGGTCACCAGCCTCCACCCTGGTTCAACTCATCCCAAGGGGTTTATTATATACTCCTGTGATGATTAATTTCATGTGTCAACTTGCCAAGGTCACTGGATGCCCAGACAGTAAGTCAAACATAATTCTGGTGTCTGTGAGAGTGTTCTTGAATGAGATTAACATTTGAATCAGTAGACTGAGTAAAGCAGATGTAGTTCATAGAAGAGTTGTTATCATGTTAGTCAGATTTATGACCTTGTCATTGTCTTTATTTGAAGATTAAGCATGGTTTAAGTATGGGTACCAACTTGAAAAGGGATGGATTTGTGATGGTTAATTTTATATGTCAACATTTTTTAAAAGGTTTTCACTGACATTTTATTTTATCCATTTTAACGTAAGCAAATTTTATCAACCCAAACAAAAATACTGATTATATTTTGCACCTGTTTTTAAAGCAATGTATTTCTAATAAATAAAAGGTTTTCTGAAACACACATTTTAAACCAACCATAGCTTACATCCCACATAAGGCAGCAGTAAGGTCTTTAGAATTTCTCAGGACTGGGAAGATTGTGGTCATAATATCCAGCACCATAAATGATGTGTAATTTTTAATTTTTAAGAAACAAAAGACCAAAAAAATGGATGCCGACATTTGGACAAACATTATTCTGTGTATGTCTGTGTGCTTTTAATGAGATTAACATTTGAGTCAGTAGGTGGAGTAAAATAGATTGCCTTCCCTAAGGTGGGTGGCCTTCATCCAATCAGTTGAAGACTTTGATTAGAACAAAAAGGCTGTAGGAAAAGGTATTGCTTTGGCCTGACTGCTGAGATGAGACATTGGCTCTCCCCGTTCTCAGGCCTTTGGCTCAGATGGAACTTAAGCCCCATGCTAAGAGAAACAGATTTGTTCAGTGTAATTTTCTGAATGAGAAACTGCTATTTCCTAGGCACTGTTTGGGTACCATACACAAAACAGTAACCAAACAGACCAAAGTCTTCCCTCATATAACATACACCCATCGGAGAAAGACAGAAATGAGAAAAATAACAGGTCAATTATTTAATACAATGGAAAGTGCTACACAGAAAATGAAAAACAGGGGAGATGAATAGAGAGTAGGGATGGCAGTAGCAATTTTTTAAAATCAAGTTGTCGGAGAATGGTTCAATGACAGGTGACATTTAGGCAAACATCGGTACATTAGTTTCCTATTGCTGCTATAACAAACTATCACAACCAAGTGGCTTAAAACAACCTACATTTATTCTGTTATATTTCTGATGGTCACAAGTCCAAAATCAATTTCATTCGGAAGAAACCAGGGTATTAGCAGGGCCATGCTCACTCTGGAGTCCCTAAGGAAGAATTTGTTTCCTGACCGTTTCCAGTTTCTAGATTGCATTCCTTGGCTCAGAGCTCCTGCCTCCGTCTTCCAAGCCAGAAGTACGGTATCTGGCTCTGGTGGTCACAGTGCCCTTTCTGCATCTACTTTCCCTCTGTATCCTCTTACGTAAGTACATTCACAGTTGTATTTAGGGCCCACTTGGATAATTTAGGATGATCTTTCCATCTCCAGATCCTGATTTTAATCACATCTGCAAAACTCTATGGCCTTATCAGATAACATTTGCAGATACCAAGGATTAGAAACTGGCTGTCTTTGGAGGCCATCAGTGAAACTACAGCAGGTAGAAAAGGAGTAAGCCACGCAAATGTTGGGAGAAGATCTCACCAGGAATATAGAATGGCGATTACAGAAGTGCTGAGCAATGCAGATTCCTGTGTAGTCAATGACTGCAAGGGAAGCCAGTATGGCTGGAGTGAACTAAGCAAGCACAGAGCAGCAGGTGAGGTCAGATAAAGAATAAAGAGTGTCTAGTGGCAGAAGAGAGGCCAATCACCCTTGTGAGCTTTTTTAACTTCATCTTCTCCTTAAAGGCCCTATCTCCAAATAGAATCACAGTCTAAATACCAGAGGTTAGGGCTACGAAAATAATACACCATCACTGAGTGGAATTAATTCTAGAAATATAAGATTGTTTTAATATTAGAAAATCTATTAACTTTATATATCATATTATTTTATCTAGAGGAAAATTATGATTATCTTCATAATTGTGGTATTGCAAATACCTTTGACAAAATTCAACACCCATTATTTAAAAAAAAAAAACCCTCAAGGTAAGAATTGAGATGTAGATGCTTTCTTAAAATGTGTGTATGTATAAGAAGTAATAGCTTACTTCTTTTTTTTTTTTTAAGATTTTATTTATTTATTTGACAGAGAGAGATCACAAGTAGGCAGAGAGGCAGGCAGAGAGAGAGGAAGGGAAACAGGCCCCCTGCTGAGCAGAGAGCCCGATGCGGGACTCAATCCCAGGACCCTGAGATCATGATCTGAGCCGAAGGCAGCGGCTTAACCCACTGAGCCACCCAGGCACCCCAATAGCTTACTTCTTAAGGTATTATCTTATTTAAAGGGGAACTCCTACATGCATTTCTACTATCTCTTCTGCTAGTTGATATCATGCTAGAAATGTTAGTCAAAATACTTACACAAAAGAAGTTAACAAGAGACTAGGAATAATGAAGTAATACCATCTCTGGAGGGGAAGAGGGTGGGGAGATGGAGAAACCGCATGATGGGCATTAAGGAGGGCATGTGATATAATGAGCACTGGGCGTTATATATGACTGATGAATAACTGAACTCTACCTCTGAAACTATACTATATGTTAATTAGAATTTAATATAAACTTAAAAAAAGTAATACCATTTCTACTTGCAGATAATATGATAGTACACCTGAAAATCCCTAGGGAATCAATGATAAAATTATCTTAAACAGTAAAATAATTCAGTGAAGAAAGAAAATATTAAATTAACATAAAAAATCAATAGTCTTCATATACACATATAACAATAGTTAAAGAACATAAAGGTAAAGGAAAGATCCATTTAAAATAGCATCAAATAAAATAGACTACTTAGGAATAAATGTACAAAATCTCTATGAGGAAGAACTGTACAACACACCCAAAGGTCACAAAAGTCAATCTGAAAAACTGAAAAACGTTTCCTGTTCTTGAATAGAATGCCTCAATATAGAGACGTCAACTGATTTACAAAATTAATGCAATCCCAATAAAAATGCAAACAAGCTATTTTTGCAGTTAGATAATTTGCTATTTAAATTCATATGGAAAAACAAACATGTAGGAATAACATGGAAAAAAATGACTAAAGGAAATTTATGAGAAGACGACTAGCCCAGTAGATACTAAAACAGACTGTTAGAGAGTCCCAATAATTAAGAGTATGTTACTGTGCATTTCTAGACAAATTGATCAGTGGATTAGAATAGAAAGCCCATAACTGAACAACAACAAAAACCAACAAATGGAAACTTAATATACAACACAGACAGCATTGAAAATCCCTGCCTAAAGTTGGACATTGTAAAATAAATGGTGCTCAGTCAACTAAAGAGTTGTTTGGAAAAAAAGATAAAATTAGATCCATATCTAGCACCAGAAACAAGAATAAACTCCAAATGAATCAGGAATCTAATTGAAAAACGAAACTAAACAAATCATATGAGAACACAAAGATGAATTCCTCTTTAACCTCATTATAGGGAAAGGCTTTCTAACTGTGGCTCAAAATCTAGAGACTCTAAGAAAGGATAGATAAACTTGACAGCAGTTGGGTTCCCCCCCCCATAATTTGCATGAAAATAAAGCCCTAAACAAAGTATAAAGAAAACTAACCAACTGGGAGAAACTAGTCACAATATATATCACAAAGGGCTAATATCCCTAACATATAAATAACTCTTAAAATTTAGAGGAAAATACAAATAATACATTATTTCTTAATAAAAATAATTTAAAAATTAAAAGGAAAATTATAACAACCCAATAAAAATGTCAAAAAGGTATGAACAGACAATTCTCAAAAATAAATAAGTAAATAAATAAAGATTAAAAATTATCCTCAAACACAAGGGGAAAAAGTTCAAGCTCACTCCTAATGAAAGAATTGCAAATTAAGACAATGCAAAAATATTATTGTCCGTATGTCATATTGCAAAAAAATTTCAAACACAATAGAACATTCTGTGAGTGAGACTTGGGAGGGGGAAATTGCCAGTAGGAATGCATATAGGTACAGCCCCATATATAGGGAAATATAGCAACAACTAACAAAACTACACACTCACACATCTTTCAACCCGACAGTCTTACTTTTAGAAATCTACTCTGAAAATACACCACCAAGAATGAACACATATGCCTAAGGTCATTCATTGCAGCACTGTTTGTAGTAACAAAATATTAAAACAACCCAAATATCCATACATAGGAAAGTGGTTGAGTAAACTCTAGGACATCCCCATGATGCAAGTCCTATGCAGCTGTTATAGAAGCATTAGGAAGATGCCTACGGAAGGATATGGAATGATTTCAAGAATATACTGTTAAGTAAAAGACACAAAGCATAAGATTACGCTACCAGGGGATATAAGAAAAACACACTTATTTGCTCCTTTGTATAGAATAAGTGCTGGAAGAATGAATCAAAAACTATAAAGAACTGATTCCCTATAAAAAATGATGGAAAGGGGTGGCAAGAAGCAGGGACTAGGAAGGGGGTAGCAGGAACAAGATGAAATCATACTTCTCTGAGTCTGTTTTTTGGTATAGCTCTGATGTATAGACCCACAGTAATGTATCACATACCCAAAAAAGAAAAAAAGGAAACCAACAAGGATGGGGAGGAGCCCAAAATAGAATATAAACCCTGACAAGGGAACTCTATTCCATGAATTATATGAAGAGCAACCACACTCATTTGCAAGAGGGAAGAGGTGGGGGAAAAAGAACTAACCTATATAACTTTAAACATTGCAAGGCCAAAAGAACTGTGCATAAGCGCTGTGATCCAGGAATAAAAATATTTTTCCCAGTGGTATGGGTGAGAAATTGAGAAACAATTCATATGTATTCTAGATGCAAATAAATAAGCAAACATACGGTAGATAAGAAGAGCCAGGTTGGAGTTTGAAGCTAAAAACCTAAGGAAGAAAGCTAAAAATGAACCCTAGTTTTTGGATTGAAAATTCAATTATCTCAGTGAAAACTTGTGGGTTTTAATTCATATGCAAGTATATTTATATACATAAATATAGGTATTTGAGTATGACTGAATTAGCATATATATATGTATCCCTTACCTCTGTCTGAAAATAGGTGATAAGCAATGACATCCCAGTAACAATGAGGACACATAGTGCCCAGATCCGGTTTCTAAACGCTATCCTTCAATAAAAGGAACCAGGGATCCCTGGAGAAACAGTTGGTTGCAGGACTGAGGGAGTGAAAATATAAGATGAGCCTGAAAATTATGTGGTATCAGATAGTATGAAAGTGTTGAAAAAAATAGATGGAAACTTGTCAAAAACATAGGCACCAATCTAAAGAAGTTTCAAATGGATAAAGCCAGAACAATTAGAGGCCCTCCTCACTAAAATAAATAATAAAATTTAAAAATTGTATTAGATTATAACCCATAAAAAATCATAAAAAAATTAAAAAGAGAACCAACATATGATTCCACTTATGAATATTTATCCCAAGAAAATGAAAACACCAGTTTGAAGAGATATATGCACCCCTATGTTCATAGCAGTATTATTTACAATAGTCGAGATATGGAAGCAACCTAAGTGTCCATCGATGGATGAATGGCTAAGGAAAATGTGGTATATATAAAAACTGGAGTATTAGCTGTAAAAAAGAATGCAATTTTGACAACATAGATGAATGTAGAAGATATTATTCTAAGTGAAATATATCAGACAAAGACAAATGCTATATGATTTCATTTATATATTGAATCTATAAAACAAAACAAATAGATACACAAAACACAACAGAAACAGATGCACGGATACAGGAAATAAAGTATTAGTTCCCAGAGTAGGAGAGGCTGGGGAGGTGGACAAAGTAGGTGAAGAGGACTGAGAAGTACAGATTTTTAGTTATAAAATAAATAAGTCATGGGAATATAATATACAGCATAGGGAATATCATCAATAATATTGTAATACTTTTGTATAGTGACAGATGGTGACCAGAGTTATCATGGGGATCCTTTTGTAATGTATAAAAACCTTGAGTCACTATGCTGTACACCTGAAACTATTAAGATATTGTACATCAATTAAACTTCAATAAAACAAACAAATACATAATGGTGGAATAATGAAAAATCCACAAGTCCATATTGATACAAATAAATAATCACACATCTTTATTTAACACATTAGGAAGAAAAGATAGCCCTTTAAAATTCTATTTAATAATATAGAGAGAAATATGAATACTAAATATGGTATTGGCAAATACCACAGTAATAACTTTTTGCAGACAAGATCAGTAGATAGATGCTAAAATTATTGATCAAACATTTGAAGAAAATATAGATTTGTGCATTCTGAAAGTAACTTCCAAAGAAATTTGTTAACTGCAAAGGAGAAGATAGTAACTTTACAGTGAAGGAATCCAGCAGAAACCACCCTAAACAAGTAATCAAGGTCAACATTCCTGGTAATCAAACTTACCAACAGATGAACCCCATGATAGGATGTATTGAAGTGGACACAAATCATTTCTGTGGTCTACTTGCCAAAAAAGTATATCCTCAATTCAATTATGAGAAGACTTTAAGCATTCACAATTGAAGAGCATTCCACAAATCACTGATTGATAACCTTGGAAAGCATCAAGATCATGAAGGACAAGCAGTGACTTATAAAAGATAAGAAAAGACAAAGGGGCTGTTACCAACTGCAGGAGACTGAAGAAGGAATAAAATTTTAAAGTTAAAGGGGACTCTGAATGGAATTCTGGAATAGCCAACATCAGTGAAATAACTGGTCAAATTCAAATAAGGCTTTAGTTCAGTTAACAAGATTATACCAATGTTTATTTCCTGGCTTTAGCAGTTAAAGGATGGCTCAGGGCTATAAAAAAGAGAAAGATGAAAATTCTGTGCTATTTTTCCCAGTTTTCTGTAAGTCTAAAATTTATTTTATTATTTTTTTAAGATTTTATTTATTTATTTGACACACAGAGAGAGATGACAAGTGGGCAGAGAGGCAGGTGGGGGGGGGGGGAAGCAATCTCCCCCCTGAGCAGAGAGCCAGATATGGGGCTCGATCCCAGGACCCTGAGATCATTACCTGAGCCGAAGGCAGAGGCTTTGTAAGGGCCTACTTAGCCAGAACAACTCCCTCTCGGTTAAACAGCCATTTTGTTGTTTGTGCAGTAAAACTTAAACTGACCCTGCCCCCCCACCACCACCCAAAGGAACTTACTTAAAAGCAAATCTGGGAAACCAGTAAAATATGGTTGACCAGTCCCTGATAACAGAGCCCAAATACAAGGACAGGTCAGGTCAGGTGGAGATAACAGAGCTCAGAATGCAAGGACGAGTCAGGCCAGGTGGAGACATCCAATCAGTAAAGCACACATATTATCTCCCCAACCACCAAAGAATGTAAACCCTGCCTTTTGGGCGCCAAACTTGAGCGCCAATTCTGACCAGAGTGATAGCTAGTTTAAACAGCTACTGTATGGTAAATTGTAATTCAATTGGCCACCCACGTGTGACCTAACATGACTATACAACTTTCTCTGTGTGTTACAATCTCATTGGCCACCTGTATGTGGCCAGGCTCAACCACATGGCCTTTGCTCTATAAAAGCTAGTTTGTAAGGCTGGGGGTAATCTCTGTCTCTGTAGGAGACAGCCTCGACCAGTCGGTTTGATTCTTGATACTGGCGCAAAATAAAGTTTTGCTTGACTTTTACGTTGTATCAGTCTTGCTCCTTTGATAATGGACCCCATCAGCTTAACCCACTGAGCCACCCAAGCGCCCCTGTAAGTCTAAAGTTAAAATATATATATATATACACACACACACATATATAAACAATTATTGGGCTCTGATTTATCACAACAGCAAGGTCCAAATAATCTAATTGTTTCTTCTTGCAACCCAGTCTTGGAACTCTCCTATGATATATCCTTTAAGAGTCCGGGTTGTTTGACTTCTCCTTTGAGTATATGCCTTGCTGCCACATGCCTACCCAATAAGACATTCACTGGTGCTTTTATAGAGCACATCCAAAATCCAGCTCTGCTTGCTCATAATCCAAGAGACATAACTGACCCTGGCTAGTCTATAAGAATGACTTTCTGAATCTATTTTCAAGGTTTAGTTTTTCTATATACAAGTGGAAAATTTATTGAAAGAAAAAAATTTTAAATTTAAAGTGGGTTCTACGTGAGCTTTCCTTCTTTCATTTAATATAAAACGTTGTCTTAAGAGTTAAAACAAGTTTTGAAATCGAGAGAAATATTTCATTACGAGTACAAGGAGACAGATGAAAGAAGTGATAATAGAAGACAAAGTTGACTTTTGATAATAATTTTTACTACTTTCAATTTTAACATGCCACGACTCAACTTCCTGTCTGACTACATCTGGAAGCCTCTTCTGTACTAAGTTATATAAACCGAGTAGTGATGTCAAACAGAGTGGAAGGTGTTTACTCCCCAGGAAATATCTATTTCCTCATTGTGAATCTTCAACACTAATTTTCTGGCTTATTTCTCTCTTCACTCCTATCTCTGCATCTCTTGCCATCTACCGAGGCTTCCAAATCTATCTCCATCAGGATACAACAGCACTAATTTTAAAAAATAAGAGTTAAAATACCATCTAACTGTGAGTTTGCAGTAAAAACTCCCTGATTCTGATGTAGGTCTGTATCAGAATGCAAATATATTTAATGATAGGGCTAGTTTAAAACTAGGCAAAATTGTGAAGAAACTGAAATTTATCCACTTTTCTTACCCTCCTCATTTTTTCACTCAAACATACATACATACATACATACATACATAATACATTTATTTACTTATTTATCTATCTATTTATTTATTTGAAAATTATATAGAGAGAGTGAAATGAGAAAACATCCAGTAGAGTTTCATACTTTGGTAGGAAAACAGATAAACAAGCAAATACGGTATCACATAAGGGCTATAATATTTGTATGAATCTTCTTTGATTTAAACAATAACAATGATCTAAATAAAGGATGTGCTTTTATACAAAAAGTAGAGTTTTTTAGCTTAGACCAATAAAAAGAAAAGAAATGATGGTATAGACAAAACAACCATTAATTTAATCTCTTGTAATTTAATTGTTTTCTTCCCATGGCACTAATTCTTTACCTTTCTTGTGCTCATCATAGCATTCTGCTTTGTCTACAATTTATCTTCAAAGAACCATCTTCCTCAGTACTCTTGTGGTATTTTAAAATGAAGGCTATGCTGCCCATTTCCTCCTGTCTCTTAACACTTAGGGATATGCCATCTACACTGAGAAGTTTTGATTGCCTGCAAATATTTCAGAGCAAAACAAAACAAACACAAATCTTATTTGGTAAAATCATTTTGGTTTGATGAATCTAGTCAAGTGAAAATATTGGGTTGGTTCCTGTATTTAATTTCCTGTTTTCTCTAATAATCCCTTATTCTGTGGTGAGGGGCAGAGGAGCAAGAAGAACAAGGACCGTTATTTATTTTTACTCGACATAACTCACATTGCTGTCAACATGTAATCTAGAGCTGTCTAGAAGTCTAGAGTAACTCCTAAAGTTCTTTCCATGGATTGTAACTGTTCCTTGAAAGATAAAACTTTCCAAGTGCTGGTTTTACACTCCTGGGCACTTGCCCACATCGATGTGTTGTCTCTTGGACATGGTTGTAAGTGATTACGTTTTAAAGAAACAAATTCATGACAGTCATTCTTAGATTATAATCTAAATAATTAATTCCCTTCTGATTTTTCTATGAATTACTAGTCAACTCCTCTCCTTGTCTCTAGTCCATGTATATGCTAGAACATGGGTTACATTCATTGTGCTATTCACTAAATATGTTGTAGTTATTAGTGCCATTCACTAAAGAAGAGAGAAGCAAACTTTTGTTGCATTAAGCTTCTATCATTTGGGGATATTTATCATTGTGGCAAACCCTAGCCTATTTTTACTGGTGTCCTGCTGAACATGCAGGAATTCAGTATGGTGAACATAGTGATTTTCCCCTCCAGGAGCTAAAGGTCTGGTGGCAGAAAAGAAGAGTAAACGAATGATTCCATCCTGGATGAAAGCATTCAGTCTTTACTCATCAATGAGTGCCTACTATGCACCAGTCAGAAAAATGGAGAGCAAATAGGAGGTTGCAGCCCGTCTTTATTGAGCTTACGTAAAGTGTTATGACGCTGCTAATGTAGGTGATGGTTATGGTGCAAAGAGAGTCACAAAATGGGGAACTTTGAACTGGCTGGGGAACTCCAGAAAGACTAACTGAAGTAGTTAGATGTGTCTTGAGATATGAATAATGAAAACAAATTAATCAGGTAAGGAGATGTAAGAAGTCTTCTGAGCACAGGGATCCACATGTGTGAAGACACAGTAAGAAAAGCGTGAGCGGGAAGAACTCGAACAAGGTGGGGGTGATAGGAGCTGAGTGAACAAAGAATGAAGTGTGATGAGATGAAGCTGGAGGTAGTCCGTGTTGAAAAGTTGTGTCTTAACTTTTAAAGTGCCACAGAAGCTCCTGAAGAGTTACTGCGGGGGGCCATGGAGATTAGATTTGTATTTCAAAAGAATCATGTGGAGAACCGATCTGAGCGGCTACTGGTAGAGCAGAGGTTATTACAGTAGCCTAAATGGAAATAGAAACGGTGGATTCACAGAAATCTAAGATAAAAATCAGCAAGGCTCAGTAATGAATAGGAATCAAAGATACAAAGAAGGAGGAACAATTCCTAAGGTTATTGTCTTGAGTAAGGCTCTGCTCATACTTCCCTTCACAGAAATATGGCGATACTGACAAAGGGGAGGAAAATCTTCCCCTCAATCCTCCTGTGCTCAATGGCTGGGGCCCAGGAGTCCCACGGCTAAAAGACAGACTAACAAGAGAAAATATAGGCTTAATTATGTAAATATGCACAAAACTTCACAAAGAAACATGTCCTCAAGGAGGCAGCCAGATGAAGGAGGTTTATATACCATCTAGGCTAAACAAAAGGAAAGGAAAGAAACTTACAGGAAAGGGAAAGGGGGAAATGGGTTGTAAGTAAGAGTTGCAGGTACGTCTCTCAGGTAATAAAAGTTCTCTTCAGAAATAGCTCCCTTCCTGATATTTCCTGAGATTTCTCCCTTCCTGAGATTTCTTTACAAATGGAAAATTTCTTTACAAAAGGGAAGCACAGACTCTATTTTTAGACAGGGGAAGGTGAAGAGCTTTTTCTGTCTCTGTTCTCCATTGCCTTTAACTCAGAATAATCCAAATGTCAAAAGGGCATTTTTTAGGGAGCATATTCTGGCACCTTTCGTGCCAAATTAAGGATGGCTGAGGATGAGTATGAGTTCCCACTGAGATGTGCAAGAAATGTCAGCAGTATTGAATACCATTGATTATGTTTTCTTTTCTTTTTTTTTAATCTTTTTTTTTTTAAATTTTGTTTATTTATTTGACAGACAGAGATCACAAGTAGGCAGAGAGGCAGGCAGAGAGAAAGAGGAAGAAGCAGGCTCCCTGCTAAGCAGAGAGCCCAATGTGGAGCTTGATCCCAGGACCCCGGGATCATGACCTGAGCTGAAGGCAGAGGCTTTAACCCACTGAGCCACCCAGGTGCCCCTTGATTATGTTTTCTTGAAAATACTTTCTTCTCTTGGTATCTACCTGGTATTCTTCTTACCTTTCAATATCCTCTTATGAAGTATAATTGCCTCTCCTGAACTCTAAATGTGGGAGTGCCCCAGCACTGTGCTTGGACTCCTCTCTTCTCTATCTTGCTTGCTCCCTACGTGATCTCACCCAGTGCCATGGCTTCCCATACCACCTACACTGTGACAGCTCACCAGTTGGGATCTAAGTCTCGAATGTTGTGTTATCTAGAAGCTGGCACCTACATGACAAGAATTTTATAGGTTTTCTTTCATGCACAAGATCTCCTGTTAACTGTTTGCCTCCACACTGAAACACACGGGGGCTTCCTTTGTGATCCACAGAAGAGGGAGAGCCTTGAACTCACAAATAAACAAACTTTAAAAGGCTGTTTGAAACAGAGCAGTCAGCAGACAGACAGTTGGAAAGCATTCAGATATACATTTGAAGATATGGAAGAAAATCACTTTTTTTAGAAGATCAAGAAGAAATATGGAATTGAGCATTATTTAGAAGTTTAAGATGCCCACATAAGTAAAACAGAATATCTTTATGTTATTTTAGTTTTAATGTTTCGAATTGTTCCATGGCGTCCTGGTGACTATAGAGGACCTGATTTCACAATATCCAGATGGGAATACTTTGCAGAACTCCAGATTTATATCTGCAGCCTCTCACCGGGCATCTCTGTGAGGATGTCAAATACACATCTCAAAGTCAACCTGTCAACCTCGAGCCTCTGCTTCTACCCACCAACTCCTCCTGCACCTGTTGCCATTGCAATTAACAGTAACACAGTCGTTTCACCCTCACATGCCCAAATCTTTGGAGTTGTCATAGTCTGAATTCTCTGGAGAAGCAGTGCACCAATAGGAGAGGAAACAAATATAAGGGAATGATGTGGGAAAAAAAGTCCAAAGAAAAAGATAAGTTTCTTTTCTGCCTACAATCCACGGACAAGGCCTTGAAACAGGTAAAGTGATCTCATCAGTTGTCTTGATGTTGACACTTTGCTAAGAGCAAAAGGCAATATTAGCTTAATAATATCTCGACCGCCTAGGATCCTGTGAGTCTAGTTTAAACATATAGAAATTCCTTTGAAAACTTCCTTCATCACTACCCGCCAAGATATAGGTTAGCAATTATCCTCCAAGCATATGGTCTACTGATACACATTAGAAAGGTCTCATGACTACAGTTTTATTGAAGAGTAATAAATGACCTTTTTCTAACAATAGCTAGTCCCCTCAGGGTCCTGGAAACCTTGCTTCCAAAATTCCTTAGTGACTTATGCTATCCCTAAAACCCTCCCAACTTGGAAGTATAGAATCAGTCACCAGTCACCACCCCAGGGCAGCTCTTTCTGCCCACCAGTCCTGTCACCATGCTTCAATAAAACCACCTTTTCGCACCAAAGATGTCGCAGAATTCTTTCTGGACCATTTTCTCTTGAACCCCAACACTTCCACATCAGAGGACATGAGTTTATTTGACTGAAATGCAAAGTTCAAGGTGCAGGTGATTAGTGTGGGATGAATTTGGATTAGTTTACAGGAGCTGACTATAAAATGCCTTATGGGAACTTTATGCCAGATAATGGGGGGGACACTGGAAATTTTAAGAAAGGAAGCGACAAGGCCTATTTCTATTCCGAAAAATAAAATCATAAACTTAAAATCGCAATTTAGACAATGTAGTAGAGAGGCCAAGAAGTTGAGTGGTTGCTCCTGAAATGATCTTGCCTATAATAAGCTGACTCTCAGTGTTACTGTGTCTTCTCAAGGAGAGAGACACAAAAGGGCCAACAACATTATTAAAGGTGGGAATCCACCTCCATGAAATATAAACAAAAATTATTAGGAAAAAAGTGATATGATTATAGGTTTCTATGTTACTTTGAAATAAAAAGTCATTTTGAGATAATAAATATAATTGTAACAATGATTTGGGTACACACGGGAACTGAGGAACTAATTATTTTCCCCCTCTAAAGTGTCTACTGCTGTTTATCAAGCTTGCGAGATAAATGCTTTAATTCATTGCATTTCTATAAATCCCCTTGCAGTGCCTTCTTTATCAGCGCACTTACAAAATGAATTGGTTTTTCTAACACTTACTAACTTTTTTCAATTAGCATACTTATATTTGCACTTTATTTAATTCAGTTTTTCTTCAGTTAAAGTATCTTATCAACTTATCACCAAAAAGTGGATTCCAGAATCAATCAGAATTTGAAAATTTAATTTCCTCCCTTATGAATAGAGTCCACCTCTTCTCACTTCTGCATGATACCCACTGCTTTCATGAAATCAAAACCAGTAACTCTGCTCTTGGTAGTTTAGCTGCTGTAAAAAAACTGAAAAATTAAATTGCAAGTTGGCACAAAAGCTTGGAATATCACGAAGAAGACTGACTACTTTTTTTTTTTTTATTTTCAAAAAAGAATTAAACTCTCCGGGCATGAATTTTCCTTAATGTGAATTGTTTTTTTCTTCCTCAGAACATAGAACTTAGTAACTTAATTTGTATTTACATTCAATCAAGAAACAACATTCTGCCTTTTATAATACTCACTATATATATCAGAATAATAAGTATCCATATGTATTTTTGTTGTTTTTACTTCTCTAAGTACCTCCTAAAAGAGGATGAAGTAGCATTTCAGAAATGGGAGGAAGAAATAGAAGGATGTAGTTAAACTTTAAGCACATGAAAGAACAGAACAGATCTAAGGTGATCTGTTGTACAAAGAGCTCTTAGGTACTTTCAAATATTAGCCTGGACAAGAGAACAGCTGCCTTTTCCTCATTCCTTCTCCTTGGATACAGAGTGACTCAGATTTGATTTATTCGGCTCCTGTTTTTTATCCATTTCTGAGCCTTCTGGATGCAAATCCAATACCACCCACCTGAAGTCTGACCCCTCAGCTTAACTAAATTTTAGACCACCTTCTTCCTAAGTATAGGCTCCTGACATCCCTTTTCTTTCCTTTTTCCCCCCCGACATCCCTTTTCTTAGAGCATTTACTTTATTCTTTCTCTGACCATTTGGAACACAAATTTTCTACAACCCAGGAATGCCCTTCTCAGACCCATAAGCCACGTTTTTAGAAATGTTGTCAGAGAGAAAGAAAGAAAGAAAGAAGAGAGAAAGGAATGAATGAATGAATGAATGAATGAATGAATTCGGTCTCAGTCTCCCCATTCCTGTGGGAGGACTGGAGCCTAACTTAATGATAAGCACTAATTAGCAAACTCAGACGGGTTAATCACACAGACATCCATGGCCTTCCACTCCTTTCATTCTAGCTCACTTCAGTGCTTAAAACTCTCCCACCTTTTGTTGCAGTGAAATTTAGTTCATTCTCTCTCTCCTATTGCAATAACCTCGACTCTTATACTAATAATCTTGAATAAAGTCTTCCTTGCCTCTAGAACTCCACAGTAGCAATTTGACAGATCACAGGCTGATGTTGCCCGTTGTTGGAGACAGTCAGAGCCTTGTTTAGGCATAGTTTTAATGGTTGAGCCCCCAAAAAAACAAGAATACATAACTGGAGGTTTTGAGTGTGTGTGCCTGGGTGTGAGTGTGTGCACACGCACACGCACATGTGTGCGTGTGTTGTATGGGTGAGTTAGGGAACATCTGTCCCTTGGTTTCACTTTCTCATCTGTAGAAGCCCTGTCTCATCCTTCCCCTCCCCGGGGTGAGGAGTGAATTGTTTATGCGGTAACCTTGAGAATAGAGATCTGCTGACAATAAGGCCAACTTGGCAGGGCAGCCTGAGAGAGTAAAGTAAGCATTATGTGTTTGTTAAATTAATCAACTGAAATATAAACAAATAAGTTTCAAACTCAGGCACACAGCAGGTAGATCATTTCTGACATTCTCAAATGCTATTTTTCAGGTCAGTGCTTACAACAAATTGAAGATACTAAACTTACAAATTCTGTTAAAATACTTAAGGAGATTTAATTAAGTTGCTCAAGGAATTGAGTGTTTAAAAGAGTTTAAATCATTAGACTTGAGCTAATCAATATTAATTAAAGAATAAGTAAAAGAGTTAAGGTGCCTGGTCTTTCCCAAATGCAATATTTAGATTTATAAATGACATGATAAAATTTGGGAAAAACAACTTAAAAACTCTAGGAAAATGTGGCTTTTGGTTTTATAGCTTTAAGAAATTGTCAATTTAACTGCAAACTGTAAAAGTATATTAATTGCCTAAAGGCATTCTAGAAACTCACATTAACTAATAAAATACAAATAATTCCAGTCTTTCAGGGGTTATTTTGAAAAGCATGATAGCAGATGTGAATGCCACTAAACACTCAATAAATGGATTCTGAATATTGACTCTGGGGAAATTATCTGTACAGACTTCTTTAAAAGATTTTATTTATTTCAGGGAAAGAGAGAGAGAGGAGGAAAGAGAGAAGGAGAGGGAGGGGGAAAGAATCTTAAGCTAATTAGGCACTGAGCGTGCAGCTTGATACAGGGCTCAAACCCAGGACCTGAGATCATAACCTGAGCAGACACCAAGAGAAAATGCTCTGACAGAGCCCAGTACCTTATCTGTATAAACTTTGAATAGTTTTTTTTTAAGATATCAGTAATCAAAAGTTAATGGCCTTTTAAGATAAATCTTCTGTATTCTAAAATGTCAAGAAAAATATTATTTGTTTTTAATTATATTTATTTTAGCAAGCATATTGTTAAAAAGAAGACACCAGGCCAAAAATGGAGTCCTTTATGCCTCAGATCTCTAAAACAAGACTTAATCACTTTCAGCTCTCCCAGAAATGGAAGCGTAAACCAGTCAAATCCAAATCACCTGATCAGCACTAGTTAAGTAATCCGCCTCAGAGGCCCCTGTGATCCCTTGCTGGAAAGTGACCTTACAATAGGCAACCTGCTTCTTTGTCTAGTTTAGCTTCCTTGTGCCCACTCCTTTCTGCCTAAAAGTCTTCCATTTTGCACAGTTCCTTGGAGCTTCTTCCTGTCTGCTAGACGGAATGGTACCCGATTCATGAATCACTGAATGTAGCCAACAAAATCTTCAAAATTTACTCCGTTGGATTTTTGTTTCTTAACAATATCAAATTTCAATAAGTCCTCCTTTATCCAGTATCCCAATTCTACACATGAGTGAAATTTTAAATTTTTAATGTTGTCAAACCCACCTAACATGGAGTCATTTACATTGGGAATAAAATGGAGGGGGCAATTGCAGGCACAGAAAGAAAATTAAAAAAATTTAGCCTTACCTAACATAAGATGCCAGAATTCACAGCTCTTTTTAGAAATCAGCAGAGGGTACCTACTGAACCCCACAGGCCTGGTCTGTTGATGCCAGCTCTGGACTTTCCTTGTTTCCCTGACTCGCCTATCCTGATCCAAGCAAGTAAGAAGACCACGAGGCAACCAGTCAGCTGAAAAAGCCAAACAACTTCCACGTTTGCCTTGTAAAAATTCCTTCATCTATAAGCAACTCAGAACTCACTATTCCTGTAGCCTTGGGTTTCCGGGATTGTAGGGTGAAACCCTTGGAATAAATTCACCTTCTTACTTTGTTTTACTCAGTGTGCTGAGTTTGGTTTTTGACAGTGTTTTAAGGATTTAGACAGCTTTTACTAGAAATAAGGATGACACAATTAGAGAACTACCATCTAACTTTACTGTTTTAAATTATTATACAGGTAGAAGGCTATTACGCTGAGTATCTTAAACTGACTCACGGAGTATTTCTGTTCTAGTTGTATTGACACACACATACAAAATACAACAACAGCAACAACAAAACCCTGAAATATGAGAGCTACTCTGTAAAGAGATTTCATTACTTACTGGAATCCCCAAAGATTCAGGTATATTTGGCTTAAGTTATAGAACAGGTAGGAACTGGACAGTGGCTGTGATACAAATGCATTTTATATAACTAAATGTCCACTGTCACATATGTGATTTACCCAGTTATCAAACAGTCCCTATGGGTTATATAATACATTTCAAGGAGATCTAATATATTCCGTGAGCATCAGCAAATAATTTAGTGAAAACATGGGAACTTCCTCTACTCAGACTTATGAAGGCAGGTCTTGTTTCTCTGAGTAAATGCATCACAAAGATAGCATTACCATGTAAATGGATGCCATCAATGGAAAATCAGTGGCACTTAATAAAAAAGCTAATTGCAACACTTTCAAGAAGAAAAACCTGGAGAGACTTCTCAGAAGCTAAGTGAAAAATAGCTTTGGGTTTAAGTGTCATTAAAGAAAGAAAGAAACTAAACAGAATGCAAAAATGTGGGAATGCGGGGAGGTAACAAGGCAGAGTGGAAGGAGATGAAGGAAGACTTCTGCAAACGGATTTGAGGGAGGAGAAGAGGAGAGAGGAAGCAGGAACAGTGAAATCCCCATCAATAACAAGTGGAGGCATTTCTCAAGGCCATTCCATGAAGTAGAAAAAGAGGACCCTGGAGAAAACAGCATGCCCCAAGGCCAATCTGTTGTACCGGGCATAGGCTGACCTAGCTCTGTGAGCTGTCAGAGAGAATTGTGTGTGCATAGCTGAGGGAGAAATTCAGACCTTTCTATTTTTCATTAGTTCAATAAAAACCAGGACACAATCAACATAACAAAAGGTGTGCCGATTACTTAATATAATTCTACTGCATTCATCAAAAGCCTTTCTCTCTTAAAAACCTGTTCTCCACAAGTTGTTAGATGTCTTACAGAAAATGAAATGCATCATCAAGGAAACCCTTGTGCTCAGATGCATTAGGGAAAGCATAGACAGGAACACCTACTGGATATGCTGTGAAGTGCAAGGAGAGGTTCTCCATTTAAACATCCCTCCCCTCAGGGCTTGCTAAGGTGGGGAGGTGGAGGAGGGGGTTGGAATTCCCCCTTGGAGAGTCATGGGGTTAGGCATTCTTTTCTTTGAAGTCCTGAGCTAGCTAACTGAAAGAAAAGCTAGACTTCTTTGTTAGGCAGGATCCTCATCTCTAATGGCTAATAAAGCTGTAGATGGCAGCATGGGGCTACCTACCCAGCTTTTCTTCTTTGTAAAGAACCCCAATTAATATGAGTTGGCTGGAGAGAAACATTTTACTACTGTGAACCTGCCATCTTGATCAGAGCCCACTGGGCAAGGAAGGCTACATGATTCTAGCTAAGCCCATCAGGATCTTTTGCTTAAGAATTTAAACGGAGATACGCAGAAATGAGGAATTGCAAATGGAGATGAATGAAACAGTTCTAGGATTTTTGTCGCTCAAATCTGAATTACCTAGGCACCACTTTTAAGTGAGGAAAATATCATGGAATTCCAGTATGATCATAAAATTTTTTTATAAAATGACAAAATCATAAATAAGAATAACCCTATATTTGTATTTATAACCACTATCCATTTAAAAAATCAAAGACAGTTACAAATAAACAAAATTATACAATCACTAATAGTCAAAATAATAAAGATCATGTGAGGAGAATGCTGTTTTGCTTAAAGTAATCTATGGAAAGCTCAATGTGTTAAGATGATGAACCATTTTTCCCATGACTGACCTTAATTCAGATAGCATGTGTGACATGACGGGTTGATGTTACAGACATCTCATGCACCCCTTGTTATAAAATAACTTTGACTTCCTTCTTTCATCAATAATTCTTACCATTTGGAACAGCACGCTTGGAGCTCCATTATAAATATTCAAATTCAAGGACTTAAATGAAGCACAGAAATTGATTAGCAGTATTTGGTTTTAAGATAGTTGCTCAAATGATTTAGAATGTGTTAATTTCCTTAAAAAATAATCATTATCCCAAACATCTGAAATGTTTAAATCCAAATAAAAATAACAAAATATATCCACGTTTTCCTAAGCCTTTGAAGGTCCCAATTTGAGTCTCATTACTCCAAAGCAACACTGTCTATCCAATAGAAACTTCTGAGATAGTAAGAATTTTCCATCTGCACTATCTGTACAACAGCCACTGACCACATGTGGCTGTAGAGTTACTTAAAATGTAACTAATGGGATTGGCAAATTGAATATTAAATTTTATTTAATTTTAACCAATTTAAATTTAAATAGCCATATGTGGCTGCCAGCTGCCTTAATAGCCAGCAGCTGTACTTTCTTTTCCCGAATACCTGTCAAATGTTGGCTTTACAAAATATTACTAAAACGACTCTTTGTATAACAAAGTACCCATGCAATTTAGTAACTTTAGACAACAAGCATTTATTTGCTCCCAGAGTTTCCATGAATCAGGAATTTGGGAATAGCTTAGCTGAACAACGATATGAAATATTATTATTAATTAATAATAATAGCATTAATTATGTTTATATAATATTAATACTTTCATTAATGTTTCATATAAATATAAAAATAGTCTGTCCCAAGTCATAAGTCCTATAGCACTTCAGTGACAGAAATGGGATTTGAATCCACATAGTCTGGCTCCAAAAGGCTATGCTTTTTCTTCTTCTTTTTTCTTTTTTTAAGACTTTATTTATTTATTTGTCAGAGAGAGAGAGGATGCACAAGCAGGAAAGCAGCAGACAGAGGGAGAAGCAGGCTCCCCAATGAGCAAGGAGCCCAATGAGGAAGGAGCCCAATATGGGACTCTGATCCCAGGCCCCTGGGACCCTGACCTGAGCTAAAGGCAGATGCCTAACTGACTAGCCACCAGGCTATCCCTAAGAGCTATGCTTCTAACTGCTGTACTCTTCTGCTACTCTCAATGACATCCCTGTTCACAACAGAAAAAATTTCTAGACCTCTTACCCTGTTAAGTAGAGCCTCTACAAGCTAGCCCACAACAACCCTTAGCTAATCCTATTACTTTAACCTTCATCAACTCCCGCCTTCCCTCCCACAGTCCCCAAGTACGTGGCCAGCCGGCTTTCCACCACCTCTGTCTGCATCTTCATGCCTTCTGAACCTGGAAAATCCTGTTGAATGGGGTGTGATCACAGAGAAACCAGCACATGAGAAGCGGCAGGACTCCCAACTGCCACCGTGTCATACATCTGAATTCTGAGGCTAAGGAATCCAACTTTGACAAACAATGTAATCTTTCAGACTGTTTTATAAGTGTTTATTTAGACTCTCAGCTGAAGAACAGGGAAAATGAAATTTAGTGCCGAGCTGTGTGAACATGGTCTGACTCCTGGATAATTTATGTTTTATGACAGATTCTATTTTCTGCTGCTGGCATGATTACACGGGAATCCATTTGTCCACTGAGAGTACATTTGTGTCTTTTGCATGGGCTAACTCAGTGGTAGCATTTAATTTGTGCCATATTATTCACTTATCAGCCCAAAAGACAGTACATGCTCAGAATTACTAAGTTATTGAAATGTTATTGCAAGAATCAGTCTTGAGAGGCAAAAGGAACGTTCATGTGTAGCCTGAGATTGTCTCATTATCTTTAAAGTGCAGATATCATTGAGATGATTAGTTTCCTGGATAAATTTAGGTTTGAAAGGTGTGAATATGTACTCCGTCAGAAGTGTTGTGTTGAGTATTATTTATTGGGCAGTGCAACTGTGGAAAACTGAAATACGTACAGAGTGAACCTGGGTAGATATACACCAGTAGGGTCTGGTGCAGTCCATTGAAGAGTGACCTTCTGAAAGAGATTTTCATTTATCAAGTCTCACCAATTGTTGTTGTAGTGGAACGTGGCCCAATGTTGCTAGAACCTCTGATTTTAAGAGGAACCAGATTTCTGAATATCTATATGGAATACCCTGATGTTTAGATGTTGTTAAGTGTGGTAGGCATAATTCTAACAGTGACTCCTAATGATTCACTTCCATGTGGAATCCTTTTCTCTTAGAATGTGAATGGGCTCTGTTATATGAATGAGATACTATTACTCCCCTGTTACATTATGTGGCAGAAGGTTGATTGTCTAGGTAAGCCTACTATAATCCCAGACTATTAAAAGGAGAAAGTGCATGGATACCACGAGCTTTTGCTGGCTTTGGAGCTATGAAAGGCCACACTCAAGGACTGAGAAGCCTGTTGAGGCTGAGAGTAGTCCCAGGCTGACAGCCAGCAAGAAAATGGGGACTTTGGTCCCACAACCCCAAGGAACTGAATTCTGTTGTCATCCCTAAAAGTTCTCCAGCTTGAATACCATGTAGTGCATATGGACACATTCAGAAATTCCATGAGAGGTAGTTTTTATTTGGATAAATAAATTTTAGAAGAGTATTCCGAGTGGCTCTGGGAATAAACTTTTTCTCATTGCATAGATAACATTCTTTAGCTGAACTGTTTCTTAAATATAAAAATGACTAATCAGCAAGTACCTTCTCTGGCAGCCCTTCGAAGACTCTCCTTATCTATTCAGCATAGTTAACTGAACAACTGGTGTGTTCAAGACACTGTGTGGTGGATAGAACTCTGAGAACAAAGATGACTGAAAAGACATGCCTGCAGCTAGCTAGCTGCAAGTATCTCCTTTTTCTTCTTTCTTTAATCTTCCTGTTATAGATAGAAGTGAGCATGTGTGGGGTTCTGTTAAACATGTTACCAAGATTTCTTGGTATGCGTCCCACCACTGCCCCCCACGACCATGCACACAAATATCAATTTGAAGACAGTTGGACTCGCTCAGTTGCAGGGGAAAAAGCTGGGGAACTTCCGCTACCCCCCCCCACCCCTGGTATTGGCTCCAACTGCTTGCAGAGACCCTGCCCAGGGATGCTTACTGCATACAAGCTGGTAAACTGGATTTGCACACAAGTGGATTTAAGAGACCATTCTGTCCTCTTGGGCAGATGAGTGTGACCGGGTGCGTATCTTCCCATTCACTTAAGTTCCTCTTGGTCTGGGCAAATTCCACTAAACTGTAGGGCTTTTGAGAGCAGGCTGGGGCTCTGGAGAACTTTTGAGGGTAACCTGGCTAATAATCTTTGCAGGAGATTTTTACAAATGCAACTTGTTTGGGCTCTGGCTCAGCTCCCTCCTCCCCTGTACACCCGCCCTCACCCTGGGGGTGGAGATGGAGAGAGACCGAGTGTCCTTTCCTTCCACAGTTCCTCCCAGGTGACATTTCTATTCCCTAGGCCCAAGGCCAAAATGTGGGGAGAGGAGAGAAATTTTCCTTTCATTAGCACTTATTGTGTCTTTAAAAGCAGCCATTTGTTTACTCAGTGGAGTCATAAGGTAATGGATATTCATGAAATAAAACAAATGTCTAAATGTTAGAGACCACAGGTGATTCTTAGTTATCAGCTTGGGAATGCTGAAACTTACATAAAATATAACTATCACAGTGTCATTATTGTTTCTTTTGGAATTTTCCAGTTAGTGTCCCAGGCATCTTAAAGAAGACATGCATTTAGCTAACTTGTTATCCTTCGATTGAACAGTAGTGTTTATGCTGGGATTCTTCTTTTTCTTCAGTTTAGGTCCTATGTTTTCTATATAAAGTTATATAAGAGATTTTTTTGCTATTTTCTAAAAATTGGTTAGACTACTTTGTAGAGATATCTCTATGATATTATTAACACATCACAATATGCCAGCAGCTATAATTCTTTGGCCACAAAAATCTGTTTTGCTTTGTTTTTTCACTCCACATTAACCCTGGGGTTGATTTGTCAATGAGAGGTAACAATGTAAACTTGCTTGCAGCATTTTTCTATGGTATGTTCAAACTCCTTTTCCACTTTTACCTTATTGGTGTTAAAATCTGCAACTTGACCTTTCTTTGAAATTAATGGTCACGCAGTAACTGTCGGTTGGGTTCTAGCAGTATCAATATTTGCTTGGCTAGAAAAAATGTTTTCATCTGTTTGCACATAATTTATTTTCTAGTTCTCTGAAGGTCCTGCATATCTTTTGCAATTCATTCCGCAAGGAGGAAATTTCCAGAGCAGACTGCAAATCCATGGTGTCCTACAGGAGCAAGGCGGGAGTCAACCTCATGTCGCCACCACACCAGCTGGTCACCCAGAAACTTTGCTCTCCACTGTTGTTTTATGCTAATGACATTTTATTTTCATGCCGGTGATTCCTATAACATTAGTATCAATTATAATTTCTTTGATAGGGTAATTAATTCTTTTCACTTAAACCCTAATGTATGTTGGGACTATTAATAATTTCAAATTTCTGAGTGTGCCACCAGTATGACAGACATCTTTTTCTCCAGCCTGTTAGTAAAACGCTTGGTTCAAACTGAAAAAAGCAAATGGCTAAAGAGCTCTCTCTCTCTCTCTCTCTCTAGGCTAATTACTGTGCTACTCTGGAAAGAAGACTACTATGTTTTTTATAGTCAGCATTGGGTCTTCTGCAGATGAACTAAATTTCTAATAGCAGCACTTTAAAAAAAGGTAGTTAAGGAAATAATGGTTTTTCAGGTCTTGGAAATAAATAATCACTAAACTTTAATATGTAAGTAAAAGAAAGGAAAAAAATATATATTTGAGAAATACCCATGCAGGTTTCAGGGTTTCTAGGAAACCAGATTAACAATTACAATGTCATTTGGTAAACAGCAAATGTGGGCAAGAAAAGTGAATCGCCCCAGGGACGTTTTATGCAGATCATGAAAAACACCACTTTAATCTGCTTCTTCTCTCTCACTGAATATGCAAATCCATTTTTAGTGTATTGGTAGATATTGCTCTATTACACTGTCTCCAATATCTTAAACCATTTTCTCTTCGTATTTATGTATGTTAATATTATCAATAGTTTTGCAGTTGAAATTCTGATCTTGTGTTAGGAGTAATACTGCTATTTCAAATGTCTTTTGAATGGTTACATTTTTCTTCTTTTTCTTGTTCTTCTTTTTTTTTTTTAATCTCGAGAAGAGAATCATTTCCTGTCAGGCAAAAGGACAATTTGAACTAAGTTCCTTCTTTATCCAAATGGAGGATGAGTAGGTATCCTTTGTCCTGGGATGATAGAGCAAATTAGGATTCAAATTTTTAACTTAAGGGTAATTATCCAAAATTTAAACTTAAAACTCATATTCAATTTATGCTAATTATGTTTGGAACAACTTACTGTGTGAATCTATTTTTTTAACTATTTGATTTTTTAAAGAAGATTTATTTATTTATTTGAGAGTGCGCAAGCACACATGTGTGTACAGGTGCCTTGGTGTCAGGGAGGGGGAGAGGGAGACAAGCAGACTCCCCGATGAGACCATGCCCTGACCCGAAATCAAGATCTAGACGCTCAACTGACTGAGCCACCTAGGTGCCCCCTAACCATTTTTTGAATTCTGAGGACAGATCAAGTTCTTCCAATAAAGGCTGTGTCCAAATTGACATGTGCTAAAAGTGTAAAATACTTGCTGGATTTTAAAGATTTAGTTCAAAAATTAAAAGAAAATACAAATTTTTATTAAAAATCTTATTTAAAAGCATTTTAACCTGATTATATGTTGGAATGATAACAATTCTGTATGTTGGGATAATAAAGTACATTATTATAATCAATTTCACCTGTTCCTCCTTTTGTTAATACAGCTACTAAACATTTTTAGATTGTGTAAGTGCCTCTCTTATTTCCACCATATGTTCTGCAATAGCCCAGATTATGAAGCGTGAGCATAGTCCATTGAGAAATCACTGGTGCTGGAAAAGACCCTCCTCTAATTTCTATGTAGTGACCAGACTGGAGGATTTACCTTCAGTCACCATGAGACTGAAGGCTATTCATTGTGCTTGCTTTTGGCTTCGAAAGTTCAACCAATACCAGGTTTCTGGGCAGCATTTCTCCATCATTATCGGAACGTCAGGGCTTCTAGCCCCACTAGCAACCTGCTGAAGAGCCTGCCCAGTGCCCATAACAGTGGTAACCCATGGGAGGGCTAGACGAGGGGATGGAAGCTGTATACCAGGACAGCCATTTGCCTTGGAACTAGGCAGCCCACCTTCTAAGAGGTGCTGATGTTCTGCAAATAATCTCTGCACTCCACTCTAGCAATGTACAGAGAGTTTGGTCCCGCTTCTCCACCTTGGACACTACCCTGTCAAACAAGCTTATACTTGCTGCCTCACATCAGCACGCGGCATTAAGACCAACCCAAACCAGACACAACTACTGAAAATACAAGCATTAAAGTGTTCACAGATGGGTTCTGACAGGACTTCTAAATTTTCTACTATCCCCTGAGAATATGGTTTCTGGGAACTGAGAAACACACATCTTTTGCATCGCAATGTCTAGAATGACTGCGGCTACACTGGGTGCCTTTAGTTATCTTATATACCCTAAAGTTACCATCTTTAGGGTATAAAAATCCAGATGAATGCAAATGATGGGTTAGTTGATTATTCCTAGAAAAATCACAAAACATGATGAGAGTCAAGATTTCTGACTCTGAATTCAATGGTTTTTTTTTTTTCTTCCCTTATACCCCTCCTTTATAAATGGCACATTAATGGGCAAAGATATGTTACGTATTATATAAATTGAAAAATAAAGGCTAGATGATTTATAAAGATGTCCCCCACATCTCTCAAATTTTAGTCTCCATCTTCTTCACTTGGTCAAGATCTTTCCAGTGGGAAAACATCCCAAAATGAAATTCACAACTTCACTTCTCATTTCTATACTAAGGATTCCTATTTTGATCTTTTCAGCCTCCACTTGTCTTCAAGGCTCTAGTGCTACATTTCCAACTGTTTCATCCGTTCCTCAAAAATCCCACACATTTAAATTGCACTATATATAACCAAGTAATCTTCAAAGGACTTGAAAAGCAAAAAGAAAAAGAAAACTTGGTAGAAAGTATGTAGTACATTACATCTAAAGGGAAAACAAATTCTAAGTGTGAGGCAGTATTTTGTCTTTACCAGATTACACAAAACCTTGGGTTATCTACTTCCTTCCTTGGTCACCACATAGCTTCTAATTAATCTGGCTTCCCAGGAAGCTCCTCACCTGAAAAAGTGGTTCTTCTTGAATTTAATACCTATGCTTTACAGAAGCTAACGTTCTGTTGCCTTCTCCACATACAGAAACATTTTTATTCAATTTATATGTATTGAGAATGCACTATATTCTAAGCCTTAAAATTGAACAATTAAGTGGCATAAGATAAGCATATAAAATATCTATCTTATTATAGAATATAATTATATATAATTTCTAGAAAAGTCAATAAATCAGATTCTTGACCTAGTCTGAAGAACCAGAAAGGCTTGTCTAAGGTAATAGCATTGGAGAATGTGTAAGGGCCTTGGGGTAAAAGGAAGTAAATTACTGAAAAAAGAAATATTATTTCAATCCCGGTCTGGGATAAAATCTTATTGCTTTGATATAATTAGTAATCTCCTTATTTGAATAAATTAGAACTCTGATAATTGTTTAATTATTTGTGGGATCAATATTGGTCTTGGGAGACCAATCACTCATACATACATCCATCTGACAGCCACGAGTCTGCAGACCTTGAAACTGAGTATTTTTTGTCTAATCTATATAGTCTATAAATGCCTCTACTAGGAGAGAAACTTTTAAATTGGCCCACTAGAGGCTTTTCCCATGCAGGAAGGTTATAATAAACCTCTGACATGTGCTCATAGCTAAATTGTCTAGAAAGTTGTTGTTATTGCCTCAAGAATTACTTCTAGGTCTATAATTAGGTTAACATCATACAGAACGCAACCAAAATGGGGGCACTGGATGTCGTGAAAAAGAAAACCAAGGGATAAGCAAAATTGAGATCAAGCAAGGAATTGTTCTTTGATATTTTGATCTTACTCATTAACACAAGATATAAAAAAGATAGGGGGGGTGATCATATTTACATTTTATAGTGACCAGTTTTTCTAGGATATGATAGCCAATAGGAATATAAATACGTGGGTCACCAATATAGCAACAGATTTAATGTAAATTTTCTAGCAGTCGCAGCAGAAAAAGTAAAGAGGATCAGGTAAATTAATTATATACCACAATTAATATAACCCAAGATATTGACAGGGTTTTCACTTTAACATGTAATGAATGTAAAAAATTATTTACTCAGTTGTTCATCAACTTCAGCTCAATACTGTGCTCTTCTAGAATAGAAGGTGAATTGTTGAAAGTTCCAGTAACAAGAGTTTATTGTTATTTTTTACCATTTTATGGAAAACAACTGGAGAACTTTCATTTTTCCTCTAATAAGATTATAGTTCAAAATGTACTATGCTTAACTATGAATATGCTCTCTTATTGATGAGTTTCCACATAAATAAGAGATAATGGATACTTCAGGAGGAGATCCTCCACATCATTATCAAGATCATTTCCAACAAATTAAAAATAACATTGCATTCAGAAATGCAATATTTTATCTGTTAGTGCCTCCCGCCATCCAAAAAAACAAAACACAATGGAAGCTTCTTTTAAAACATCTTAGCTTATCAAAGGCATAGCATTAACAGTTTTTAAGGTAGCTTATTTCTTACAAAAATGTACGGGTTTTTTAAATGTGAAAATCTAAAAGGCTGAAATAAAAGCACCTGAATTTCTCCAAATTCAAATATAATACATTTGGCCATTCATTCTATCAGTGCCTGAATACAATCTTATGAAGAGATATTATAGTTATCCCATTTTACAGATGAGAAAACTGGATGGAAGATGGACTTTTACCTTGGATGTATTTACAAACTGAATCCTGAAAATATGTGTTGTACTACTGGATATAATTAACTTATTATAATGACAGTGTCATTGCAGCAGCTAATATTTGGTCAAATTTTCCTGAGTAGGCATTGTTTTAAACGCTTTACAGATCCAAACCTAATCCTCCAGCATCCCTATAGGTAGATACATTTACTATAAACTCCGTTTTTTAAATGAGGGAATTAAAAGATAAATTCTTTAAAAAAAATTTTAGTAAGTTGAAATGCTTCCCACATTGTTCTCAAGAATGTTTCAAAATAGTCTAATACATATTTTATAATTATTAGTTTATAATAATAGTTGTAAAAGCAGCTACATCTATGGAGGGCTTTGTAAATGTTGGGCACTGTTCCAGGCATTTAGATGTAATAACTTACTTGATCATCATGGTACTCGGTGAGGGGGGGGTACTATTATTATCAGTATCTTATAGGTGAGAAACGGAGGCATCCAGAATGTGGGTAAACGGGCCAACATCACACACATAAGAATGACAGCGGGATTCCTATAGTGCATGTGTCAAAATTGTATTCAAGTTTTGTATTAATTCAGTGCTTACCTGGTTAGAATGAAAGGTGGAAATTTCCTTCATTTTCCAAACTGTGAATGAAGAAACGAATGCATCAATTTTGGATGATTGACTCAATTTAACTAATGCCTTCCCCCTCCACAACTGTCCTAATCAAAAGTTTTCCTGTTTTAAAAACCAAAACCCTACGTATATCATCCAAATGTAGATTCTTATTACTGGGGTTGTAGCTCAAGATATTTCTTTTAAAAGTCTAATTTTAAAGGGAGTTTTCTTTTTCTAATCTCTATTAAAAGTTAAGCACCACCAAAAAATTATTTGGCTTTAACATAATCTTTTAGAACTAAAAGTTTAGTTGAGGGTTTAGTGAAATATAAGCAAAGAAACACTTAATAAGTTGATTTAACTAATATCAACTTTCTATTTTATATTAACTTTTATTTTATAATCAAGCATTTAGATAGACTAGTGAGAGTTTTCTAAAAATATTCACTGAATAAACTTCATTAAAAAGTGTATCTTGGGCCTTTAGTTAATTTATTTACTCAAAGCTATGTGATCCTCTCTCTAAGGTATATAAAAGAAACATTTACATACATCCCTACTGATGGCACATAAATAGTACAAACAAGAGGCGCCTGGGTGGCTCAGTGGGTTAAAGCCTCTGCCTTTGGTTCAGGTCATGGTCTCAGGGTCCTGGGATTGTGCCCTGCGTCGTCGAGCTTTCTGCTCAGCGGGGAGCCTGCTTCCTTCTCTCTCTTCCTGCCTCTCTGCCTACTTGTGATCTGTCAAATTAATGAAATCCTAAAAAAAAAAAAAAATTAATACAAGCAACATTTTAAGGCTGGACACTTTTGGTGCACGATTATTCAGTTTTTCCTCCATATATAGATACCACACCTTGTTGTCAATAAATAATTCCACTTTAATGGCAAAGTAATAATTTAGACAGATACAGGGTGCACATTTGCAAAAAAATATATGCAAGCTGGTTTACAAGCTAGAGGAACAATAAACCAATAGAAAATACATCATCCAGTTAAGTCCATTGACACCAAGTACTTATTATTGGGGCTTTACAAAGACTACAAAACTTTTCAGATGATTTATTTCACTGTTTCTGCCTATTTACATGATATGTTACATCAAAAATGTACAAAATATAAAATGTATACAGACAAATGTTTCACAAACTAGTTTAAGTTGTAAACTAGGTGAACCTACTGGGATGTATTGCAGGAATTTGTGTTTATGATCATGTTTGGACTGTGTTTCTCAAAATGACAGGGAAAGATTAGCAATTTCTTTTAGATCACGTATCATACAAGGGCAACTAGTCACTCATCCAGCTACATATACTGATGTTTTACGACAGCTCTGATCCATGTTTGAGGCTTCAAAGTCAGGGTGACAATTCTATGTGCATAAATTCAGTTCAGTTTTCCCTTGGGGCAATAGCACCGTGTAGGACCTATAGACTTAGCGACACTCTGAAAAGGGCTCAGAGGTCTCGTGTTGTTGTTGTTCTCTAGCAACTGACCCACGGGTGGTCACAGAGAGTAGCACCAATGGCACATCACGAAAGCAACCAATATTCACACGCCTAGAACAAGTCTACAGCATGGCCTGGCCCTTCGGTTCGGAAAACTCAAAACCCCGTCCTCTTGTGTGTGGTGGTAACTTCTCCCATGATCCCAACTGGTTTTCATGCACGCTCTTCAAAGCCTGCCACAACAGATGCACTTTCGGACATTTTTACTTTTCCAAAAATGTATTGGCTTCATGAACAGTTTTGAAGCATGCTCATTCTAGCACTGATAGCTCCTGCATCATCATAACCACTGTAAATACAGGACAAACACACCAGATAATAACAGCTTTGAGGGTTTGCATTCTGTATTTGTTTGCAATGTACAGGAAATCTCAGCAAGTGAAACACCTCTTAACACCAACAGGATTAAAGTACATTTGTGTGTGTGCGTGTGTTTGTTTCAATTTGTGCAAGATTTTTTAAATGATTATTTACAATACCTACCCAGTAGACTGTGCAAATCTAACCTTCTTTTACAGTATAAACGCTTCCGCTTCCACAGTGACGTCACTGCTTCAGTGTTCTTTAATGCTGAATTTCTCATGTACAACGATAGTAATCAAAACAACATGCTCAAAACCAAGAGAATTAGTAAGAAGAAGAATAAAAAGAGTAGGGGAGGAAAAGCCAAATAGTTGTGCTCATGTTGCAACTAGTGCTTCCAGCTCTGCTGGGTAAGAATTCTCATTCTCCCTCCTTCTACAACTCTTTTGCCTAGAACTGGATGGAGGTAAGCCACATGTCTTTGCTTTGAAGTGACCGTCAAAGAGGGTTTCTGGGTTAACTTGAACATTTTGGAGGACAGACGATCTATTCCCAAAGCAAAAACACTGATTTTTTTTTTCTCTTGTCCAATTCTTCCAAAGAAAAAAAAAAAAAAAGAACCCCCAGACCCCAAAACTGAAACAGATATCTAGAGGTGAGGCTACTGTGTTAGCTTGTGTTGCTTGGTTAGAAATGAAAAGACAGTGAAGATTACCAATGGTTTAGGATTTAAACCAACTGTTAAACTGTCATAGAAATCTGTTTTAAGGCAGTGAGACAGCACCATAGGAAATGTTCCTTCTTTCACTGAAAAGGCTCCAACGAATAAAGCCCTAAGAAAGCCTTTTGTCAGTGTTGACTAATAATTGGTATAAAACTCTTGTTAAGGGAGTGGGCAGGTGGTTTAAAACAACCTTATAAAACCTGTGGTAAAAACAACCTTATAAAACCTGTGACTCATACACGAGAAAGTTGGCGGAGCACATCGTGTGAACGTGGCAGTTAGGAATGACATTGGCACGTCTCCAGCTTGCCGTGCTCGCGTCTGCCGGGCGGTGGCGCGATTCCGCTTGTGCTGACGGAGGACGGGCCTCTTGGCTTCGTTTCGGACGGGGGTGAGCGCACAGCACAAACGCGGCTGGAGCCCTGTGACCAGCACCATGTGGCACGAGGGAGGCTGGACGGAGAAGAAGGGGCCCCGCTCGGGGGAGGACGCCCCCCCCCCAGAGGAAACGAA
Organism: Mustela nivalis; assembly: GCF_964662115.1. Classification (NCBI taxonomy): domain Eukaryota; kingdom Metazoa; phylum Chordata; class Mammalia; order Carnivora; family Mustelidae; genus Mustela; species Mustela nivalis. The sequence continues at coordinate 39,598,817 of NC_139026.1, forward strand.
AGGAAGGGACAAAGAAAGGGGCTGCATTGTAAACTTTTAAAGAGGAAAAAACAGAAAGTCCAGTTTGGCTACCCCATGTGCAATCTATTCAGTGGCCCTGTCCTTAGGGTCCTTTCCAGTTGAGTAATGGAGCCGGACACCACTCCACGGATATTTAAAAAAAAAAAAAAAAAAAAAAAAAAAGGCCTAGAAATAAAATAAAGTTAAGCTTGCATTTCAATCGAGCATCTTGGCGGTTCAGACTTCGCTCTGCTCCTCGGAGACCACGACTCTGGGTCAGGGCCCTTGACAGGGTGCTTTCATACTGGCAGTGGTTTCGTGAAAATACCTTCCTTCCTTGTTAAACCTTTAGCCAAAGCATCCTCTCTTCCCCTAACTTCGTTCACCCCCTAGAGAGTAGATTCAAGAGATGAATCTAAAATGTCGTCATGGTGGCTGGTGCTATCGCTGTCACAGCTTTGTGTGCCCGAGTAATTGGCTGCTTCTTGGAGTTTCATTAGCATATTCATCTGAAGAAAGAAAAAGAGACATCGATGTAGGCAGAGATGCAGTGAGCGATCCAGCCCCATAACAGACACACACACACACACACACAAGGCCCGGAGCCACACGGACGCAATCGCCTCCGGCTCCCACCCCGGTTCTGCCCGAGCACGGCTACGACACCAAACCATCGGGACCCAACAGGGCCTCTAAATAGCTCTTTTATTTGGGGTTGTGAATGAATACGGCTCCAGCAGGGCGACTGGGAAAGAAACTGTATCACAGCTGGACATCTGGGCTCGTGGCTGGCGAGCACGCCAAGCTTCTCGGCTTTCTGGCGCGGAGCAGCAGAAAGCATGGAATGGCAAGTGAAAGTCGTGGCTGCTCAGCCACACGCAGACGCGCGCGCGAGCGCGTGCACGGGCTCCCGCGAGAGAAGGAGGGGATGGAGTGGAATGACGCCAGCTGCTGCACACAAACGCACCATCTGCTGTTTAGGGGCTGACCTCGAAAGGGGTCACTGAATGAAGCCGACCATGAGCGTTTGAAGAGGGAGAGGGAGAGGATCACTGTCAAGTTTCTGTTGTTGTTGAATTTCTGGCTAAAATATGATTGATCTGTCACTGAAAACAAAAGCCACCTTCTGGAACAATAGCAGCTGTCTCGGGTTTCCCCGTTGATAGGGCAATGGTAATGTTTGTTCCAGAAAAAGGGACGTACGCCTGAAAGCACCTGGGGAGAAAGACAGCCAGCGTTTCCATGTACTACAAAATAAAAGGCAGCCAGCTTGCTGGCTTTTGATAGATCTGCAGATCCACTGTTAAAGGAAAAAGGAAAGATTGCTTAAAAGCAAATTGTGGATAACCTGTTCAATGATTTTATTAGAAAGTGCAGGAAAACTGGCATGGGTCTTCATGAAAGAAGTAAGACTTGTTTTCTTGTGGAGGGGTTCTAGAAGTGGTCCTAATCTTTATATTGTTTAATGCACAGTCATTTTATTATTTTATAAAGTAATCCAAGTTGTTCCTTTTTTTTTTCTTTTCCAAATTAGAGGCCTGGAGAATCTGATCCAATAAAAAAGAGAAATCTAAAAAAAAGAATTCCTTAGACATATGTTAGGCTATGGATGCTTGTGTGTTCTGTGTAAAATGCATGTTCAATAAATGCTTGTGAAATAGATGATAGATGATCATCAACAATTTTAGCAAGGAGGCCTTTCTGACAGAGAGGCTACAGTGATAGCATATTTTAAAATCATTTTAATATTCTTCAGGACAACATTTTTCAATATAATTGTTAGGCTAACTCTCTGAATTTATTAAATCAGCTGTATACAGATATGAAATGAAAGTAGTTAGAGACAGCCTATCAAACCCAATAAAGCAAAAGCCAAATGTCTCCATAAACATGCACTTTCTCTCTCTTCTTATCCCTCTCTCTCTGTCTCTCACCCACACCCCCTCATGCACATTCATATAGCCTCCCTCCTTTCTGATGTCAGTTCCTCCATCATTAGTCACTGGCTCTATGTTCAAGCATTTGGGTGAAGATAATTTGTAAAACACCATTGTGTGTTGAGTGTCCTCCTGATTTACTAAGAGTAGAAATTATAAATGAGGTCTATTTTAAGGGTTATGATTCTAACCTCAGTCAAATATCACTTGAATGCTGAATGCTGTAAAAGTTTTATGGTGTAATAAAAGCATCATGAAAGTCTTGATTTTTTTAAATGGTGCCATATAGTAAATACGCTTTATTAGAATAAGTTCCTAGTCTTAGATTCATAATAAATGTACACATGGGATTTAATTTGCCTTCTCATAGTGTTGCTTTGTGCATTCAAGTCAAAGGGGATTACAAGAGGGGGCAAGGTTACAAATATGATCCAATAGTCACTGGGATAGATCATTATTCTCTGCAAAAGAATGTCCTTCCTCTCCTCTCCTCTGCTTTCCCCACATTCATAATCATAAATATAATGTCTATCATTTGTAACACATTGCTCAGTTCCTTATCACCTCTGCTATTACCAATCTGCTGGGCTCCTAGCCTCCATCCTCTCTTCTTTAATCTGTCTTCTTCTCTGTCACCAAAGAGATCTTTATAACCTGCAAATCCAGCTAACATAAGTCCCCTGCCCAAACACCTTTGATAGCTCTTCATTATCTGTGTGATAAAGTTTTAACATCCTATAAAGATAAACAAGCCTTGGTAGGCTTTTGTAGCTCTCATTCTTCTTGCAGACTTTTGTAGTTCTAATTTTTCTTGCCCTTTTTGTTCTAATCCCATCCATCTGCAGATAGCGTTTTTATTCATATTCATTTTTATTACAGTGTTCTAAATTCACCTGCTGCTTCCTTAATTTTGGATGTATTCCATCCAATCACATGATGGAACATCTGTTCTTCCTTCTAGACGCAGCTTAAGAGTCTCCTCCTTTATAAAGCTTTTTCCTTGTGGACTCACAACTTTATCTAGCATGCGACTCTACCATTATTTTACTATAATTTATATAGGTAGACGTCTCTTTCCAGTAATGAACTGTGAGCTTCTGGAGACCAAAAATGGTATTTTATTTATCTTTTTAATTTATCTACCAAGTCTTAGCCCTGAGGATATACTTATTAATACTTGTTGAAAGAATGAATGCGTTTGTTGATGAGAAATAAAATACTGTGAGATGCACCAAAAACTTGTATCCTTGTTCATATCCAACATATTTCTGACATTAAATAGTGGATTTTTTCCAAATATTTTTGATTTAGATTGGACTGCAAATATATTTTTACTCGATACCAGTAATTATAGAACTATAACAAAATAAAAGCAGATAGAATATTTATTTTCTTATCAGAAGGTGCCTGATCCAAAGATTGACTTTTAGATGATAAGTCTTTTGCTATTTAGCACACCATAATCTCCTGTTTCTGAAGAGGTTTAGTTGAGCAGCCATTTAAGAATCAGATTTTTTAGCCCCAGTTTTTATTCAGTATGGGAGACCTTGGATCTCTTTTCCATACTAGAAGATAAGAGCATTCAGAGCCAGGGAAGAGTGCTAGATGGTTTAGCTGATCGGAACCGGGAAGTTGAGGGCATCCTGTGAGGGTTCCTTACTTGACAGTTTAATTTTTCAAAAAAAACTCTATAAAGCTTCTCCTTACCTGGAACAGACACAGTATATCAACACACAAAGGCAAGACTAGAGTTTATAAAATTCAGATGTAATAACCCGTACTTGTATCATAAAGTTAATATTTTCTCTTAAATATGAACTGTTCTATAGGCAATTAATTAGTATTTGCTCACAATTACGCTGCATTAGACCAATTCCTCCATTACTGTTGATTTCAAGTAATGTCTGAGCTAAAGGGCCAACTACCTGTTAGAAAAAGAAAGATCCAGGCCCTTAAGGATTTTATGGTCTAGAGCAAAAGTCCAATTTGGAAGTCCTATATGAGTTCTCTGGACTCTAAGAAGAGCTTTGTAAATATTTCCATGACTCTACGGAACCCTTTGAAATAGTATGCACAATTTTCTGCCTGTGTGTGTGTGTGTGTGTGTGTATGTGTGTGTGTGTGTGTTTGGTTTGTGTCTGCGCACGCACGTGTCTTTTGCCCTGGAAAAGATCTTAAAAACCTATCATCTTGTTCACCTATAACCACTAAAATATTAAGTCTGGTCAGCTGAGATGATAATGTATATATGTTGGGTTGTGAGTATACTAATATTCCAAAAAATATCAAATCACTTTATGTTCTTGAGTATAGTCATAGGTTATGATTTTCAATAATTTCCTTTTTTGTTTTAAATAACATAATGGCCTTTATTTCAGTATTTTTTTTTTTCTGTATTGATTGTCCAGGTCCAATGACTTCTGTAACCATAGAATGGTAAGCTAATAAATGCATTACACCTGAAACCAATCTATACAAATTCATCTATAAACATGAAAAAAATACATGAAAAATAAAATATTTTTCCTAATAATACTACTTACTTAATATTATCAGAGTAATCATAGTTTGGAGTTTTATTGACCTTTATTAAACCATACAGAACTACAAATTAAGAAAGACAGGGAGAATCAGGGGGAATAATTTCCCTTTGATTTCCAAGTCAGTTTAGTCTTCTCAACTGAAGGCAACAAAAGACTAATTGTAAATCTAGTCAGAATAGTTGATATATGTAAAATATTATATTAAGAACAAAATCTGGTTTTCTCTTAAATACCTAGTGAATCGAGTCATGTAATGTTGAAGACTTATTAATTTACATAATTTTCTGCATAATAAAATAAAAATTATGTTCACAGAGTTCAGCCCGGTTTTAGTGTTTCTTGATTGTTAAGCATACAAGTTTGGTCTTTCATTTTAAGAATTTAACCTAAGGAAAGTAAGCCAAAGGAAAAAGAGTTAAAACAGAATACCTGTATCAGAGCAGTCCCAAATACCACCTAAGATAACTAGTATCTTTGATACAAATGACTAAATATTGATGACAACACACTGTAGTTAAGATTATATTGGAAGAATCACACAGCAGCTTCTTACCAGAGGATCCCCTTCTGTGTCACTTTGTGGAATGTGCTTTGAGGTTGTGGCTTCCTTAGTGGATATGCAGCCCTCATACCCAACATCTTCTGGTCTCAACTGAAGTAATGCTGGACCATCCTGAGACAGAGATGCTGAGCTCCATGGGTATGTGTCAAGCACCCACTTTGAGGGGTCTTCCCAAGGTGCCCGCTTTCCATACATCTACAAAATGATCACATATTTAATACATATCTAATACATTCCTACTCAGTAAAACAGGTGACCACTAATTGAGTGATTCCTTTGCACACTGAGTTCTTATGGAACTTTCAAGAGAATTGTGTCCATATACAATTTTCCAGTTTATAAATATATGTCCATCCACCTAACTCTCTTTAAACTTGAAGGAGAGATAAAATAAAGATGAACATCTGGGATAGATAGTCAGCATTTGGGAAAGAGTACAAAGGGGATTTATTTTAAATGCATATAGAATTCACTGCCCATATTTATCTTTATTAGTGATTTTATAAACCAAAAGAAAACTCACAGTTGAGGAAGGAAAGTTCCAGTGATGGAGAACTGAAGAAAGCTGTGCTAGGCACTAAACAGAGTTCTCTACTAAGGTGCACTTTGCAAAGATGACAAATACAGTAAGACACTTTCTCTTTTTCAACCTCACTCTACTCAAAGTTTCTTTGAAAATAAAAATAATTTTTCTGATAATCATTTTCTCTGGATTAATTTCCTCTAATAATCTCATTGGCTCCTATAAAAACTCTTTTTAGATGTTTATTTATAAGGCCAACAGTAAAAGAAGAGGAAAATGGGAAATGAAAGCATTCATGTTGTGGGGCGCCTGGGTGGCTCAGTGGGTTAAGCCGCTGCCTTCGGCTCAGGTTATGATCTCAGGGTCCTGGGATCGAGTCCCGCGTCGGGCTCTCTGCTCAGCAGGGAGCCTGCTTCCCTTCCTCTCTCCCTGCCTGCCTCTCTGCCTACTTGTAATCTCTCTCTGTCAAATAAATAAATAAAATCTTAAAAAAAAAAAAAAAAAAAAGAAAAAAGAAAGCATTCATGTTGTCAGGACCCAAAAGGAAGCAAGGAGTCAGTAAGAAAGAGATGATAATGGCTCAAGTGCTGGTAGTGGAGGAAAGGGGAGAAGATGAATGTAAGACATGTTACAGATTTTTAATTAGGAAGGGCACACTGCAGAAACAGAGGTAGAATGGACTTTATAAACAAGTACCAGACTGCAGGGGGATAGAAAGAAAAGCTAAAATGAAGAGAAGAGGGCAGTAACATGGGCAAACTAGTTCCATGATGTACTTCCCCCCACCCTGCCTTGACCTCCTCCTCCCTCCCTCCTACAAGCCTGGTTACCAGGTGCATATATGGTCTCAGCACCCTGGGAGGTGTTCTACATGGCCTACTGTGGTTCAGTGATCAAAAGCAAAATGGTGGATACTGACACCACAGAAGATACATGAATTGCCTTGAGTTATCTTTCAGGTTTCTCCCAGAGGAACTGTATGAGGTTGTGTCAGCCTTGCCTTGAGAAAAAGAGAAAGAAGGAAAGAGACAGAGAGAAAGCAAGCAAGCAAGCAGGCCAGGTCCTGATACCTGCATATCCCTTGGGAGATGAAGGCAGGAGTAGCAATCACTATCACTATATAGTAGATACATAGTTTTTATGGCTAGGGAGAGTTTTGAAGCAAAAGTTTTTCTCAGTTAAAAACCTACTTTATAAACCTAAAGACACAGCTTGCTATACAACTTAAGCTAACTGAAGGAAAATGTGTCATTCTTGGAAAGTAAATGTTACACAAAAACTATGAAGGTCTAGAATCAACTGATGCCAGCCTTTTAAAGAATCATACAAGATAGCAAAATTGGAGGTGACCAATAAAATGCTAAATAGGTCCAATACTAAATTTCAGTGTAAAACAGATGTTATAGAAAAATAATGGAAAGAAGATTTAAATATTAAAATATTATAAAATTATAAAATATTAAATATTTAAATAATTAGAATAATATGAATTTGCTGTTGCCATTTCGATAAAGGTAGAATCATTAGAATAAAACTCAGAATCCATTTTATCACCAGTGTTTTCTTCCAACTAGAACATCTGGCAGAGAGCATTCCCTATGGTTCCTCATCAGACCATGCATTTGAAAAGAGATTTTTCTATTCCACTCAACTCAGAGTTTCATCTTTGCAAGAAGACTTTGTTTTTTCATCTCTTGCTCCAATTCAAGGTTCTTTGTTACCAGTACGTCCAAGGGGATTGTTCATAACACACATGATTCCTTTTCTTCCATTTCTTACAGAAAACATATATGGACCAACCCCAGGAATATCATCTGCCAATGGGCTTATGGCTGAGCACATCCTTCAGTAGCAATGAGAAATGTCTACCTATTTTTCTTATCTCTCCTGGGTATTGGGCTTCCCCCATATATTCCCTACACATTACAGTTGATTCAGCTTTTACACTAACCTACTACTAAACATCTAGAACCACACAAAGAGAAATGAGACATTTTTTTTCTCCTCTTCAAAAATAATTTTGAAATAACTCTTAATTTTAGTCTAGGAAACTGGTATTACTCCAAGGGTTATACTTTTGCCTAAATGGAAGCTGTATAAAATTCTAATTCTCCGGATAATGTTTTTAAAATAATATTGACTTAAACATTTTTAAAAAAAGAACTGAAGCAGTTTTTAAAAATTAGACTTAAGGAAGCTAAGCGGTGTTAGGTATTGCTATTTTTGAGTTTAGGCAGTCTTCTTTTTCTTTATCTATATTAGTAAACACATGGGAAATAAAGAGATTTTATATATAAAAACCTGGATGACAGCTTATTAATACTGAAACTATATGAAGAGAATTTTCATTTAAGGAGTATTATGCCTCCATTGAAAGGATGAATACCCAACTTTTGTAGCAACATGGATGGGACTGGAAGAGATGATGCTGAGTGAAATAAGTCAAGCAGAGAGAGCCAATTATCATATGGTTTCACTTATTTGTGGAGCAAAACAATAACATGGAGGACATGGGGAGATGGAGAGGAGAAGGGAGTTGAGGGAAATTGGAAGGGGAGGTGAACCATGAGAGACTATGGAAACTGAAAAAAAAACCTGAGGGTTTTGAAGAGGCGGGGGGTGGGAGATTGGGGGAACCAGGTGGTGGGTATTGGGGAGGGCACGTATTGCATGGAGCACTGGGTGTGAGGCAAAAACAATGAATGCTGTTACACTGAAAAGAAATTTTAAAAAATATTAAATAAATAAATAAATAAATAAATATTGGTTTTTAAAAAATGACTTCTACGTTATTAAAAACTTTCACATAAATTTCTTTTTTGTATAAAATGATTGACATTGAGAAAATCAACTCACACCTTAGCATAACAGTTTCAGAGGAACCCAGAAAAGTGAGATGTTATATTTAAAAAATATAAACTTTTGGTATAGTCTTTTATTTTACTGGAACCAAACAACAACTGGGGCTAGACTGGCTCATAGCCTTCAAATAGGAAACTGTATTATTTAAATCTGCAATAAAACCAGTAGATAGTATGCTCTAGGATCATTATCTCTGAAGATTCTGAGCACATCTTCCAAATATTTATTCATCGTGTTCACCAGAACCATCACGATGGTTCTAAATACTGCCATTCTGCTCTCCTAGGTGAGGACAGTGGGCCACTCAAAGGAAAGGACAGGAAGGAGTATAGATCATCAGTGACTTTTTAAAGGGTAAATACCTAAAGCACTATTGCAGATGACAAATGTGAAAAGCAAGAACTCTATCTTAATTCTAGTAGCAGTTGCAGTAATCAGAGATAGAGATGCCTAAGCAAAAACTTCCTAAACTTTGGAGGAGTTGTAGAAAAGATTAGATCCTTTACAATAAGCTGGATGATTATGAAGTAAAAATCTTACAGATTCAACCTTGAGGTTTACAATTCTACAATTTCATGAAAGCTCAAATCCAATTTGAGGAGATAGTCAATTTTGTTGAGAAACAGAATTTTCTTATTAGTGATGTATTTTGAATTTTCCATTAAGAGTACGTAGAAGAGACAGTGTAGGGCCTCATGACATGAGGTAGATGAGAGGAACAGCAGGAATGCTGCTAAATCAACCTGCCATAGATTTTAAAAAGTCAATTGCCTTAGAATGTAGAGCATTCCCTCCAAATAGTAAAGGATCCTACGAGTGAGGTTAAAGGGTTTCAGACAATGAAACATACTAAAAACAGGGAACCCGTAAGCAGAAACTACTTGTTGCAAACTATATGTTAAGAGAAGAAATGATCAAGGCCCATGTTAACATGTCTGTCTTATAAGATACAGAACTGTCCAGTTAGCTGGCTTTCAAAAGATTGCTATTATCCATGGCAATAAGTTTGTTTGGCCTTAAATGGGTAGTTGTTGGAATAAAGGTTTTCTTCTTCTCCTATGTATTAATTTTCAGAACAGAATACACAATAAATAGTTACATACTAATTGATCTTTAAAACTTTACCAATATGTTTATATAGTTCTTGCCTTCAGTTTCTGTATAAATACCCAGAGAAAAGAATGTTCTTTGCTATCAAGGATGATTTTGCTTGTTTTTAAACAGTAAAGAATATTGAATACTATACCTGAAGACCTTCTCTCACTGCCTCCAGAATATAAGGTACCAAAGAATAGTTCCAGAGATCCATGAACCACACTCTAGAACCTTCTACATCCATAGGGCAAGGAAGGAAAAGTCGGGGGCCTAAAAAGAAGCAAACCATTTTGAGAACCATTACATGTAACAACCTAAACACATAAATATTCGAGACATAATTTGGGGGGAATTAATAATATATCTTTCAGGATTCTTAAACAATTACAATCTTAGCCATCTTGATTATTATCAAAGTATGTTTTTCTGAAGACTCAATCTCCTGAACTCTTCTTCCTTTTACCTTAAAATCTTAACATAAGAACATAACTTATTAGAGTTAAGAGAAACCCTGAAGGTCATAATCCAGTCAACCTGCCCCATTTTATAGATGATGAAACTGTGCTGAACTAAATTCCCAAATATAAAATATGTTATTATTTGCAGAGTGGAACTCAGCTTTGGCCTTCTGATCTCAATTATCAAATTCTTCTTTTTCATTTACCTTGTATCTTTGGTGAATATATCTTTATAATCCAGCAAAATAGGAAAGAGACTTTTACACATGCAATTTTAGAAGGATTAGAAAAATAAATATTTTTATGCCAACCAAAGAGAATTAATTCAGTTTTGCCTTGATGAAAAATATGAAACAACTCAGTTATCCATAATCCACAAAACACCTAAATTATCTCTAACTAAAATCTTCTCTCATAACTATATTTGATGTGAACCATTGGCTAAAATTTGTTTTTTTATCATAAAAAGGGAATTTAAACAGATATAATTTATTTCAAATGGTTATCTAATTTTTAAATATTTGGCTATATTAAACTCATGTGATTTCAGTCAAATCTTAGAAAACCATAATTGTCAAGCATAATGAATCTAATCAGAAATATAAAGCTTAGAAGAAGGCAAACTTTCAGAAGGAAAAAAGAAAACTTAAATCTTTGGGAGCAAGAAAAAAATTAGCTTTGCTTGTTATTTTCTACCATCCAATCTGGCCATCTTACCACGTACTCTTAGTTCCTGGAAAATGGCATATTGCAGTTTTGGAACTCACCAATGGTAACATCAGAAGAACTGTGTGTTTCCAAAAAACTGTTGAGATGATGCCATGTCTTAGGAATCCAATCTATAATTTTGACTAAGTCATTATTGCGTATATTCCTTTCAATCTCTATCTCGATCAGTTTCCTTCGAAGGTATCTACCTAAAAAGCCTTTCACAGGTTCTGTATGGTTTGCACATAGCACCCACCTACAAAAAAAAAACAAAAAAAAAATTATATATATACATATATATATTCAGAAATCTTTAAATAAATTAAGTTTTAAGTCCACGGTATTCTCTTTCCAATATAAATAAAGAATGTTCCTATGTCAATTGGTGGCTCACTTTAATGATCAAAGGGGTTAGGAGATCTCTTAGCATTAGAGGTATACAAAATAACTTTTCTTTTTAAGCTAAAGCAAAGCTCATGTGCGTCAGAAGTGAGTGGGAGTCTACACGCTGAGGACTCTTCTGTAGGAGAATCACAAATCCTGAAATAGGAACTCTCTTCACATTCCTCACACTTTGAAGAAAAGTGCTCTACTTTAGCTGGTGACATAGTGAGCAGGACAAACATTTCTTTCCCTTCCTTTCTTTTTTCTTTTCTCTTTCTTTCTTTCTTTCTTTTTTTTTTTTTTTAAGAAACAATTCCAATTACAGGTTGAAGATCACAAAATGTCTGCTTGAGAAAGAGTGTCAGAAGAAGTGAGAATTATTTTCACACCACAGGTCACCACTGGCAGGATCTGTCAATGTACAAACGGGAAAACACTAACCAAAAGCAAACAGAAAGAGACAATACAACAAAACAAAACAAAACAAAACAAAGCATTCAATTTATCTTTACCTGAAATTGTGATGCAGCTCTAGATTTGGTGATGAAGAAACTCCCTGATTCATTGTTCCAATAATATATGGACTGGAAAATAAAATTAAATATGTTGATGTGCTGAAGGTAGAAGAGATCAGTCTATTAAAATCGCCTTAAAAAACAATGTAGGTAAATATGGTTATTCCAATTAACATTAGGCTTTACAAGGGTGATTTTGTAACGTTAGGTGGAAAAATAACAAAGATCATTGAGCTGGAAATTTGGATTTAGGCTTCTAATTTCAGCTTAGCATCCTAGGAGAATCATTTTACCTTTCTGAGCCTGAGTTTACTCATCTATAAAATAAAAAGGTTAGATGGAATAATCACAGTAATCTCATTTCACTCTAACGTCTTGTGACTCTTATGATTATAATCAAATTCATTAATTTTCCCTCTTTCATTATTTCATAGATATTTTAAAGTTTCTTAATGATGAGAAAATTTGTACTCTTGTTTCAAAGTTGATCTTATGATGATCTACTTTTAACATATAAAAAATCTCTAGCAGAGATTAATGGGGATATTGCACCATTAAAACTAATATTTAGGTTGCTCTTATATGTCTTTCTTTAGATGCCATCTTTAGTGGGTTTTCAGATTTTTTTATACCCTACTTCAACCTTTACTTTGTAAATTTTTAAAAGTTAGACTCATTAATGATGATATATCTGAACACGTTAAATTTATCTTTACGGAAGGTTGAATTTAAACTTTGATATGGAGGAAAAGTGAAACCAGAGCTCTGAGCTTCATTTTAATTCTTAATTTCCTTGATCTAAACGTTCTGTCATCGACATTGGTCTCCCAGACCTTCCACATATCCATAGAAGCTAACGCCATCAAGTAAATCATGTTTCCATAAAAGTTGCCTGAAACATAATTGCTGAATGAATAAATAGATGTTTCAAGAAATGCACAGGGTTTTTTTTTGGGGGGGGAATATGTTCTAATATTAATGAAGCCTTCTTAAATTCATGGCATCCACCACAGGTTTTAAAAGGCATAAAGACATTAGAAACAAATCTGGTCATTTTTTTCATATTTCATCACTCAAAATATTTCACAAGCATACCATTTGTTGTATTTACAGTTGAGAAAACCATTGAAGATATCACTCAAAGAGCCCACATGATGAAGATTATCAAGAATTATTACAACAGGGAGCTCTACACCATTATTATCCGCACTGCACTGTTCAGCCAGATTAGCAAGATACTGTTGCAACTCCTTGGAAAAAAATAAAGGAAACAAATACATCAATGATCGATTTATAACAATGGCAAGCAATTCATAGTTTAGGAATAGCACACTTTGTCCGCCATCCAGTAACTTTGACTAAAACCCATAGGTCATGGCGCTGATATAAAACCAAGTAAAGAAATATAATGCTGAGAAAATATATTTTTTAAAGAAAAGAGCAAACAGAAAAGCCAATATAGAACAGTTGCTGCAAATAGAAAATTTTGAAAACAAAAGCATATTTCTCAGTTGTTGTGTCCCCTTAAAAAAAGAAGAAAAAAATAAAAGAGGGGGCAGTGAGTTCTGCATATGAGTTCTTATTATAAACCATAAATATTGAGACTTCATTCTTGCTTTTGGTATTACAATGGTAAAAGTGGATTTCAGCAAACCTTATAATAAATCCAAGGAGGCACACCTAAATTTCCACTAATCCTTTAAATGTTTTAATTCTAGTTCATTTCAATAGGGTACATGAAATCACAGCCCCAGGACTTAGAGAGATGTATGGCTATTATTTATAATCTTCATGCAACTTCTATGATTTTAAACAAAGACAAAATTTGCTGTGGTTCCCTGGGTCACTTGACATTAGCATTTAGCATTTCTTGAGCTTATTGTTTTTTTTTTAAGGTATTATTCCTTTCTAATAGCTTTTAATCTAAATATGATAACCAGTTCACTGACTGACTGCTCTCACAGATGGGTAGGCCAGACACATAATTAGGTTTCTTAAAATTATCCTAATCAGGAAGAACATTTCCATAATATTTGCATATTTACAATGACATTTTCAATTTGTAAATCCTGGTCAGGGTTAAAAAACCATTTCTGGCAGCCAGGTAGGTGAACATGGATAACCACTCATCCTAGAGGTCGCCACCCTCTGTCTGTAATACTACTTTTAGAACTAAAAGAAGAAAAGGTTAAGAAAACAGTGGCCAGGGTTTTGAGGCATTTAGTAATATATTAAGTTCAAATATAAAATTTATTAGAAAACTAATGCACTGGATATCTTACATTGAGCCAATCACATTGAACAAATATAGCCCAAATCAGAGAATACAGAAAAATATGCTTCAACTAATGAATAGTCTGGAGAATTTCATTCATCTTAAAAGACAAAAATGGAATTTATATCAATAATTTACCCATGTTAAGTCATTCATTCATTTATAAAACACTGACTGCCTATCTTCTACATTCATCGCTCTAGACAATCCCCTGAGGTGTACAAAAATAATGGATCATCATTCAAGTTAGTAAGAGAACAGGGTCCTTGGGGACAAACTATTGAAGTACAAATAATAAAGAGTGAAAGCTGGAAGGTATGAGCGTGTGATGTGTTTGGGGAAAAATAAGTGCTCTGTTTTTACAAGAGACATTGTGCATGGCAGTGGTGTTGCAATGAAAAAGAAAATAGACTTTGAATCTATGCAGAAAAATTTGGATCGTTCTACATAAACAAATGTGAACGAACAACTTTTTTTTTTTCAGTAGGGAAAGAGCCATTTATTTATCAAAGGTAACAGAAATACCAAAGAGATAATGATTAATTAGAAATGGAAAAGCATTCAAGAAGCTTACTACCCAGAATAGTGGGTTACGTGTGTGTGTGTGTGTGTGTGTGTGTGTGTGTAAAACCAAACTGTAATTCACAGTAGAAAAAACAATGTAGGGTGCCTAGGTGGCTCAGTGGGTTAAGCCTCTGCCTTCGGCTCAGGTTGTGGTCTCAGGGGTCCTGGGATCAGCCCCCCTGTTGGGCTCTCTGCTCAGCAGGGAGCCTCCTCCTCTCTTTCTCTCTGCCTACTTGTGATCCCTCTCTCTCTCTCTCTCTGTCAAATAAATAAATAAATAATCTTAAAAAAACCCCACAAAACCTATGTATCTGCGATGCTGGGTGGCTCAGAGGGTTAAGCGCCTGCCTTCAGCTTATCCCAGGGTCCTAGGATAGAGTCCCCCATCGGGCTCCTTGCTCAGTGTGGAGCTTGCTTCTCCTTCTCGCTCTGCCTCCCTCTCTGACAAATAAATAAATAAAATCTTTAAAAAAATAATGTATTGGGGTGCCTGGGTGGCTCAGTGGGTTAAGCCGCTGCCTTCGGCTCAGGTCATGATCTCAGGGTCCTGGGATCGAGCCCCACGTCGGGCTCTCTGCTCCTTGGGGAGCCTGCTTTCTCCTCTCTCTCTGCCTGCCTCTCTGCCTGCTTGTGATCTCTGTCTGTCAAATAAATAAATAAAATCTTTAAAAAATGTATTAAAAGAGCATACACGAAAGATTTTGTTCAAAGCATGTAAACCTTACTTGTACTGCCAAAAAAGACTTTCTGGTGGTAGTATTATTTTCTACTAACCTTTTATTTTTAGGATTAGGTAATGTTTTGATGCTTAAAAATGGAAGAAGAGCTTTCCAAATAGAGGGAAAAGAATAATTAAAGGCAGAAACATAAAAAAAACATGGTAAAAGGGTGCCTGGGTGGCTCAGTGGGTTAAGCCGCTGTCTTTGGCTCAGGTCATGATCTCAGGGTCCTGGGATCGAGTCCCGCATCGGGCTCTCTGCTCAGCAGGGAGCCTGCTTCCCTCTCTCTCTCTCTCTCTCTCCCTGCCTCTCCATCTATTTGTGATCTCTCTCTGTCAAATGAATAAATAATATCTTAAAAAAAAAAAAGTGGTAAGAAAGAAACTAGTAGTATATGTTTTGTGAATATAAATAATGTTGAGTAAATTGGAAAGAAGTGTTTGCAACCTGGTATGATTTGAAAGGTTACTGGATTTTTCCTACTGGCAGCAAAGAAACAATGAATGTTCTGTGTGGGGTCCTGAGTAATGTAGTCAGAATCATGATTTAAATTGTGGTAAGTATATTGTAGAGGAGAAGAGGGACCAGTCAAGAGAATAACAAAACTGCTGAAGCCAAGAGAAAATATGGGACTCAATAGGGATGGTACAGGTGTGGGAAGATTTTGACTTTGTACAGAAAAGAATAGAAAAATGTTGCAGGATTTAATGCAGTCAGACTTCAATAATGAAAAGATACTGTATTTTTCATGAGATGAAGGGAAAAATCAGAAAGAGAGAGAAGGGAGATTTAACAGAAGTTGTGAATCAAGCAGTTAGAAAACAGTTGCTGTCATCCCAGGGATAGTGTTAATTTTGGTGGGAGGGTGATGGTCGCGGAGATGGAGGGAAGAAGATGGATTTGGTATTTTTTCAGAGCTGAACCTGGGTTTTCTAAACTTGTGTATGTGGTAGAAACATGTGTATGCTAAGGGAAAGGCCTCCTATTCAGGAGGGCGGGCTTGGCTAACAGTGTCCAATGTGAATCAATGCAAATTGAAATGAGGGGAGTTATGCAGGTGAGAACAGAAGTGGGAGAGAACAGAATGTTGGGTCATCTTTTCATTTACCAGGAGGTGAAGGAGGCTGAGAAGGAGCTTGCTGGAGGGTAAGAAGGAAACCGAATGATAATCTCGAAAATTAGAGGAATTTCTAGAAAGGGAGGATGGTCTATAGCAATTTGCTATCCATAAGCAATAAAGAGAGAAAGAGAGAGAGGGAGAGAGGGAGAGATACAGAGAAGAGAATCAAAGGGCATTGAATTTGGTAATTAAGACATCCCTGAGGGATTGTGGGAAAGTAGGGCCATTCAATTCTCATGATTCTCTCTCATCTTGAGAAGGGCAGTAGTCCTCTTTGGGAATCTAATGAAAGCTATGGCTGCAAGTGGACAAAATTAGACACAAACAATTGTGTATTTGTCCAGCTGCAAGTGGACAAAGTTAGACACAAACAGTTTTGTCACATAACTTGAGTTTTTCTCACACCCTTTTGAAATCACTTTATAATCCCCACTATCACTTAATTGGAGTTCAATCTTAGATCGAAATACTGATACATTAGCGTTAAAATTTTCATGTGCAAGATCTAATTAGGCAAAAGAAAACAGGTATACCTATCAGATGGACATTGATAATTAGATGAATCCCATACTCTGAAAATATATGGAGAAATCGGCAGTTCTGTAAAAGCTGTTGATCATTGCCTTCTCTGGTTTTGACTCGAGGCCCAAAAAAATGAATCTGCCAAGACCAGTTTTCTGATCTTTTCCTACCTAACATTCCAAGTGTTTTCATCTGGCTACATATTATTTACTAAATCCATCTCTAGCCTTCTGGGCTCACTAGATCAAATGTCACAAAGTGTAATTGCTTATGTGTACTGCTCTCGATCAAAATATCCCAGCTGGCAGATCGAGGGAGGACTTCGAGAGCAGGAAGAGGGACAGAATGTAAAATGCAGGGGAGTACCAAACACGTGAAAAGATTTTTTTTTCTTTTGGTGGGTTTATTGTTTGACATTTTTTTGAATCCATAAGTGTTTTTTTGGCTTTGTCTCTTCATTGCTTCCTATAGCCTAGCATATCGCCCGTCAGCCGTGACATGGCTTCATTTTTCAGGGACAGGATTTATTACTTCATGCCTCGTTCTCACTTTACTTTAGTACATCTACACTGTGAGCAGCTGCCCCTCAGACAGTCTCAACTACTCATCCCGACTCCTTTATACCATTTTCACTTACCCATTCCTCACATAAAAGCAAACCAATGTAAACAAAAACCATTGCAGAATCTCTGAGAATTTGGCAAGAATTGGCTAAATTCTCTAGCAACGACGGTATCCCGCATTGCTGACAGCTCATTCAGATCTTACAACAGAAAGAAACAATACACGTTTTTTGCTTTCTTGATGCCAAATGCCACATGATTTGTCCAGGGATTTTTCCTATTACTACTTCCGAGCCTCATTAATTCTGTTCCAATGCTCTTGGCTAGGCTTTATTTGTCATTGTTTTTTGTAATAATAAACATTAAGCTCACCTACTAATGACACAAGTGATTTTATTCAGGAAAAGAAGAAAATAAGAGTGCTGGTAATATTTGGTGACAATTTTTTTTAAAAAAATTAGTATAATATTATTGATTAAGAGCATCTCCAAACACTAAACAGTTTTTTGACTGAAATAAAAAGAACATAAATATAACAGTAAATGTGAGGAGTGAGGCCGATTTTATAAGAATAAATAACTTTCTAAGTGTAAATTTTATTAGTGTAAATTACCAAATGTTTTATTATACCATGTTAAACTACATCTCAATGAAGCCCAAATCACTCTACTTGATGAAAAATTTGATTTTAAGTGATCCCCAACTTTGTCCAAATGACATGGTTTCCTATAACAAATCTATTGTCTTTTTACCAACCACTTGTTTTTTTCATAAGGAAGTCACTTCTAAAGTCATACCAACATTGGGGGAAATTCAAAGAATACACTGAAGATGGTTAAGGGACATAATCCTTTCCTCTTTCTCGCAGAGAAGAAAAAAGAATGGTGGTAAAATGCTTTTTTAAGTCACGTTCTGAGGAGACCTAGAGTTTGCAGGAGGCATTAAACATGTAGGCTGAAGCAAACAAATGACTCTACTCTTTATACTTCTGTTTAGAGAAGAGTCAAATATTCGACCTCAGGTTACATGTCTCTATTTCATTGAAATGAGAATGGGTGGTTCAAAAATTTGAAGGGTGATGAGTTCCAAGGAAATATTTGGAATTCATGAGCTATATTTATTTAACTTGAAGAGATCCCAGCATATTTTATGTACATGATTGCTCTCCTTGAAAACAACATATAAGATAGTTTTGAACTAAGTTTGGGGGGTCATGTTTGCATGGCTCTGTATTTGTGAAAGAAATCTTCACTGAAAGCTATTATACATTAATTGCATATAAATATCTCCCCCGTTTCCCACCACCTACCCCCACACTCTTAGCTCTTACCATGCCCCTACTACTTTTTCCATATTACAGCTGGGAAAACCAAGCCAAAGGAAATTCAGCTATCTGCCTTAGATTTCAGTTGGTCAGTGATAGGGACTTAATAAACTACTCCATTAAGAACATTTTTATTGAGAAATAATTGAGATACATCCTTGCATAAACTTAAGGTGAACAGCATGATGATTTGATTTGCACATATCATGAGATAATTATCATCTTAGGTTCAGCTATCATCGTCTTCTCATATAGATCCAATAAAAAAGAAGAGAAAGAAGAATTTTCTTGTGAAAGAAACTCTTAGAATTTACTCCCTTAACAACTTTTCTGTATGTCATACAGCAGTGTTAGCTATGGTCATCATTTTAATATTACATCCCAAGTACTTATTTATCCTGTAACTGCAAGTTTGTAACTTTTAAACATTTTCTTACAATTCCTGTCCCCCATCCTCTGCCTCAGGTAATTTTTTTTTTTGATATTCCATATATAAGTGAGATCATACAGTATTTGTCTTCCTCTGACATTTCGCTTAACATAATACCTTCAAAGTCTATCCATTTTTAGCAAATGGTAGGATTTCCTCATCTTTTTTACGGCTGGATAATATTTCACTGTGTGTATATACATACACACACACACTCACACATATATGTATCTATACACCAATTTTTTTTTTCAGGGACACTTAAGTTGTTTCCATATCTTAGTTATTTTAAGTAATGCTTCTATAAACATGGGGGGGATGCAAATTTTTTTTGAGTTAGTATTTTTATTTCCTTTGGATACATTCCTAGAAATGGAACTGCTGGATCATATGGCAGTACTATTTTTAAGTTTTGAGGTTCCTTCCACTGTTTTCCACACTGACTATTTCAATTAGCAATCCCTCCAACAGCCAAGGGTCCCCTTTTCTCTACATCCCTACCAGCTTGGTATCTCCCGTCTTTTTGTTATCGCCCATCTTTTTTTTTTTTTTTAATTAAATTTATTTATTTTCAGCATAACAGTATTCATTATTTTTGCACCACACCCAGTGCTCCATGCAATCCGTGCCCTCTATAATACCCACCACCTGTACCCCGACCTCCCCCTCCCCTTCAAAACCCTCAGATTGTTTTTCAGAGTCCATAGTCTCTCGTGGTTCACCTCCCCTTCCAATTTCCCCCAACTCCCTTCTCCTCTCTAACTCTCCATGTCCTCCATGCTATTTGTTATGCTCCACAAATAAGTGAAACCATAGGATAATTGACTCTCTCTGCTTGACTTATTCCACTCAGCATAATCTCTTCCAGTTCCAGTCCCGTCTTTTTGATGATGGCCATTCTAACAGGCATGAGGTGATATCTCATTGTGGTTTTAATTTGCATTTTCCTAATGACTAGTGATGTTGAGCATCTTTTCATGTGTCTGTTGATCTTTTGTATACCTTCTTTGGAGACTGTCTGTTCAGGTCCTTTGCTCATTTTTTTAATTGGTTCATATGTTTTCTTGCTATTGAGTGGAATGAGTTTTTTCTATATTTTGGATATAAACCCCTTCACAGATATATATGGTTTGTAAATATTTTCTCCAATTCTGTAGGTTGTCTTTTCACTTTGTTGATGGTTCATTTTGCTGTGTGGAAGTTTTTAGTTTGACG
The DNA here is from genome assembly GCF_964662115.1 of Mustela nivalis. Taxonomy (NCBI): domain Eukaryota; kingdom Metazoa; phylum Chordata; class Mammalia; order Carnivora; family Mustelidae; genus Mustela; species Mustela nivalis. The sequence goes on from NC_139026.1 coordinate 39,619,136, forward strand.
TATTCCCACTTGTTTATTTTTTATTTTGTTGCTTGTACTTCAGGTGTCCTATCCAAAAAATCATTACCATGACCCATGTCAAGGAGTTTTATTGCTATGTTTTCTTCTAGGAGTTTCATGGTTTCAGGTCTTACATTTAAATCTTTAGTTGATGGTATAGACTTAGGTTCATTTCCAGGCTTTTGATTCTGTTTCATTGTGCCTGCCAATTCTATGCATTTATTGTCATGGCATTACCTTACTATCTTAATGACTATACTTTCATAGTATAGTTGAAATTAGGAAGTGTGATCTCCTGCTTTGTTCTTCTTTCTCAGGATTCCTTTGTCTATTCAGAGTCTTTCATGGTTCCATATATATTTTATGAGGGTTTTTTTTTTTTTTTTTTTGGACTTCTATAAGAAATGCCATTGGAATCCTGATAGCAATTGCATTGAATCTATAGATAGTTTTTGTTAGTTTTAATAATATTAATTCTTCCATCCCATGAACATGTGATGCCTATCTGTGTCTTCTTCAATTTCTTTCGTCAATGTAATGTAAATTTAGTTATGTAAATATTATGTAAAATAATTTTAATTTATAAGTATTTTATTGTTTTTGATGCTACTATAAATGAGATCAACTTCTTCATTTCATTTTCAGTAAATCCATTGTTGGTGTATAGAAACACAACTAATTTCTGTTTGTTAATTTTATATCCTGCAACTTTATTAAATTCATTAATTAAATCTAACAGGGTTTTCTGGGGGTGGAGTCTTTAGGATTTTCTATATGTAAAAATATGTCATCTGCATATAGAGCAAATTTTACTTCTTTCTTTCTGATTCTGATATCTTTTCTTTACCCCCTCTCATTTCCCTTCTTCCTTCTTCTTCTCTTTCTCCTCCTCCTCCTCCTTCTTCTTTGCCTGATTGCTCTAGCTGGGACTTCTAGGACTATGCTGAATAGAAATGATGAGAGTCAGCATCTTTGTTTTGTTCCTGATCTTAAAGGAAAATCTAACAACATTTTACCACTGATTGTGGTGTTAGCTGTGGGCTTGTCATATCTGGCCTTTGTTAAGAAGTGATCCTTCTAAACCTAATTTGTTAAGAGTTTTTACATGAATGATATACTTTGTCAAATGTTGTCTCTGCATCTATTGAGATTATCATATGATTTGTTTTCATTCTCTGTGCCATATCACATTGATTAATTTCCCTATGTTGAACTATCTTTGTACCCTAGGGATACATCCCACTTGATCATGGTGAAAGATCTTTTTAATGTGCTACTGAAGTTGATTTGATTTCAATATTTTTATTGAAAGCTTTTACATCTATACTCATCAAGAATATTGTCTATAGTTTTCTTTTCTAGCAGTATCGTTTTCTAGTTTTGGTATCAGGATGATGCTGGCCTCGTGAGTTTTGGATTGTCCCATCATCTTCAAAGTTTTGGAGGAGTTTGAGAAGGACTGGTGTTAGTTCTTCTTTAAATGTCTGACAAAATTCACCAGCAAAGCTATCTGCTCCTGAGTTTTCCTTCTTTGGGAGATTTTTGGTTACTGATTCAATCTCCTTACAAGTAATTGGTCTATTCAGATTTTCTATTTCTTCCGGATTCAGTCATGGTAAGTTGTTAAGTTTTTTTCCGTTGCTTTTTCTGTAGCTTTTCCATTGCTCTTAGGTTGTCCAGTTTTTTGGTTTATTGTTCATAACATTAAGAAATGTTTTGTTCACTAAGCTGTATGTCTGGTTTATTTCAAGAATCCAATCCAAATTTTGTGACCTAAATTTATTTCTGAAAATTTGTAAGCCTGAATTTTCTGAGTCACTGGGTTAGTTTAGATCATCTAACCAGGTTATCTTTGGAAAAATGACATCACCCACTGTCATGTGGATTCCATCAAGGTATTGCCCATAACAGACAAAGTTTCTTAAGAGAAGCTTAGGCTGAATTGATTGAGAATCTAATGTGTACTTACAGGCAAAAATATTCCAGCATTAGGAAATGTTAGGCATTAAGTATTTTCTTTTTAGGATTCTTTGTTTTACTCATAATATATGAAAGTACTGGCTAGGCTTTATAGCCCCCTCATGCCTATTTAATAGCTGAGAGTGCTCAAGCTGATTATTATGGTACATTAGACCTTCGTTGATGGCAAAATGAAATATGGTTCAATTTCCTAAGGTTTTTAAGCAGAAATCCTATAGAAATAAAATGTAAGCAAATTGCTACTCCCAGAATTTCTGCCTGGACTATTCTAATCATACCCACATCCTCCTGGCTGTAACACCCCAGTTAATTCCCACCTATTTATTAAGACCCAGGTCAAGTATTGACTTTTTATAAAGCTATAATTCTTCCAGGAAGAATTATATTTTCCCCTCTTGCTTCTACAGAACTCTGCATGGATCTCTTTCTACTCTAACACTTCCCAGATGGATGTCTAAGAGAAATCAGACAATAGAGACTTGTCATTTTCTTCTGTATATTCTCAATGCTTGAGAAGTACCTCATAACTGCATGTTACCGAAGAGCAGTCTTGTTTAAACTCATGAAAAAGGGTTAAGTCATCCACCAGATTTTAGTTTTAGTCAGAGAGATGGTAGGTTTCCATGTTCAAAATGGATTTCACATAATCTTATAGCTTAATTGCTTAAAACACGATAAATAGCAACAATTCTCTTAGGACTTTGTGACCTACCTTACTTGACTTGTGGTCCACATTAAAAGTGGCAATTGCATCCTCTGTTTTTTTCCTCCCAGATTTGGTTATTACATATTCAGCAAGTTTGTTTGCTAAATAGGTCTTTCCAGTACCACTGGGTCCTGAGAGTATAATTCTGTGATGCTCCATCAACAAGTTAAAGTACCTCTGGGTAATTGGTTTAGGAATCAGTGTATCAAAAACAAAACTGTCCAAACTGTTTTCTTCTACCCCTGAAGGAGAAACAAAAGGAACAGCATGCCTTATTGTTCTACAGAAGCTGGAATTTAAAATACAGTGTTAACCCACAACAGAGTTTTATTGGTCATGGGAATGCGGGCTTTGTAAAATGCTTTCCTTGATATTTCTAACTCACAACCACGTGTTGCCATTTTAAGATAAAAAAGCATTACTAATAAGGCAGAGTGAACATCTAAATGAACCTAAGTGCTTTCCTTTTGTTCAGGCTTTCCTCCACTGTCTACTTCAGGTTTCCCACTTATGTTTCCAGAGAGAAGTGGAAGAATTACTATAAATTCTATTATAATATCTTCCTTCCCTCTGAAGGTGGTAGTTTTGTTAAGAATTAGTGTACAAATTAAAATACATATGTATTTTCTTCCCTTTTTCTTCCTATTTTCTCTTCCTCTTCATTCTCTTCTATCTCTCATTATAAACCCCAGCTGTTCACCCACTTAAGCTTTGGAAGAATATGAATTGTGATATTTGGCAAGGAATTAAGAAGTAAAGCAATAGTATCCCCTTTTACTACTAACCCAAGCACCTTAATCACAAAATCAAATGTTGGCAAATTCCTCTATTAATCCAGTTTATAGAGATCTGTTCTGGCTCTTTAACATATATGAACAAAGAATTAGGGAGACAAGTATACTTCAGATATTCCATTTGCCTATAATTAATCACATCATCCAAAGCAAACAGAATTTCTTAGCCCCAATTCTTAACATCTATTCTCTATCCCCAGTGGGTATTTATTGGGTACACATATTTTAAAATCAAAGTACAGTGATGAATTTATTACTCTGGGATAGGCAAGAAATTCTTTGTGCCCTCCCAAAATGAAAGATGATAATGGGGAAAAACCTAGAAATTTGAAATTCCCTAAATCACATTCCTATTCTTGAGTCTTGGAGAATCTTCAAAATTACATTCCAAGTTTCACATCCCAGAAGTCAAAGAATTTCATTTACTTGAATTTTAGTGTTTTTAGTAAGATTTTAGTGTTTTAAAAATAAATATGTCCCATTTCATACTAAAACTATCAATGTAGTTAACGCAATTTTCAAATACGAAAATCTGAAGTAAAACTAAAAAAAAAAAAGAGAGAGAGAGAGAGAAATGGAGGGAGGAGGGGAGGGATGGGGGGAGGGAGGGAAGAAAGGAAGAAAAAAATGGATGTTGGTTTAAAAAATACAGTTTGTTTTCTTTTCGTTTTTGTTTTTACCTTTCAGGTTCACAGTAATGATGTTATTATCTCCAACAAGGTATCCACAAGGCAGCAGTTCAGGCACTTCTAGGCTGTGAGATCTAATTAAATCTCCTATACAGTAGCTAGCAATGCAGTCAGAGCTCAGACCAAGGCTAGAGGATGTATCAATTCGGAACACATATTCCTAAAATGATACATACAAAAAGGAAGTCAAAACAGAGATTCAACTCATCTACAACAAATATAAAACTCATGGGGATATGAAGCTAGCTGTCAAGAATTTTGGAATTGGTAATAAAAGAATTATTAATATCACGCAGCATAAAGAGAGAAAGCTTTCCTTACTACTTGAAATGGAGGGAAGAAAAAGCAGATGTGTCTACATTACTAAAGCTAAGAAAAACATCTAAAATAAAGCATAGTCAAAAATTAATATCAAGATATCTTGCACAACTTACCTTAAAGAGACGTCTAATTACACCATCTAAGACATCCCACTTGGTTTTTCCACTAACGCCAATGGATCCTATCAAATATGCCTGAGACTTCTGATCCTAAGAAAGAATAAAATAAAACATGATAAAACCCAGTTATATGTCTTGTTTTATTACTCTATTTTCTAATAAAACATACTAATGTACTAATAATTAAGGACTAAAATGTTCATTAAGCCTATGCTATGGATGTTATAGCAACAGACATGTATAGTTTATTATATAAAGTAAAACATATCCCAACAAACTAAACAAATGAAGTAACATCAATAACAACAACAAGAAAGAATGAGATGAGATGAAGTGGAATGGTATGGAAAACTGATTCATGACCTGTTTGGTAGTAGGAAAAATAGTCTTTTGCTTTAATGCAGTAGGTGCATTCTGGAAGAGAAGCAGCTTGGTAGAAGGGAGAAGGTGACAGAGATGGATGAGAACTATCTCATATGTGCCCTAGAACTTCATCTTACTCATTTTTGATCCTATCTTTGCTAAGTCTAAAAATCAGTTTTTTCATTTGTTAATTTAGATTATACCTAAAATCTAATGTCTTTTTTTTTTTTTTTTTAAGATTTATTTTGTCTATTTTAGAGACAGAGAGAGTACTCCTGGGGAAGGGTAGAGGGAGAGGGAGAATCTCAAGCAGCTTCCCCACTGACCACAGAGCCTAATGTGGGGCTCAATCTCACAACCCTGAGATCACAAACTGAGCCAAAACCAAGTGGGACATTTAACCGACTGTGCCACCCAGACACCTCTAAAGTCTAATCCATCTTTTTAGAAATGTGTTATCCACAGTAGCATGGCATTCACATATTTACAAAACAGTTCCCATTTTGAATTTATCAGAAAATCCACTAAAAGAACATGTCAGGGAATCCTACAGGACTCACTTTATCAAGGAAAGAATCCCTTTCAAAACAAAGAATGGTCCCAAATTTATTATTATTTTTTGTCACATGGGATTTTGAGGACTTTCTACATATATTGGACAAATAATTCCAGATTTATAGTCTAAGTGTAGCCTTTTTTACGATGACTGGAAATGGTCATGTAAAAGTAAGCATGAGGCCAGTAGATATAATTAGCTTGTTGATACATTACAATCCTCTGGTCGCCTACTGCATTCATCCTTAAAAGGTGTTAGAATAATACCTAAGTCAGATATTAGGAGATACGGATTCTACAACATAGAATTACCTACCTAATTCTACCACCTAATTAAAGAAATGTGACTTTAGGTAAGTCACTTAGCCACCTTAGAGTCTTGATTTTTTATCTGTAACTTTTACCAATATAAGGGTAAATGATTATTGTCATCATTTAGATATAATTCAAGTTAGAAGCCAATACCTTTTCCAGAAAGAGTTAAGAAATTCACAGCAAACCATTGTGATTTTTTTTAGTACTCTTATGGACTGAATGTTTATATCTCCCCCAAATCCATATGTTAGAGCCATAACCCTCAATGTGATGATTTTTGGAAATGGAGACTTTAGGAAGAAGTCAGAGTAGGTCAGTAGAATGGGGCTCTCATGATGAGATTAGTAACTTATAAATACGGGAAGAGAGAGAGACCTCCATCTCTCTCTCTCTCCAAGTACACACACTTTGGAAAGGACATAAGAAGACATATCAAGAAGTTAGCTATCTGCAATGCAATGAGAGATTCCTCACTAGGAACCAAATCAGCCAGCATCTTGATCTTGGGCTTCACAGTGATGACAAAATATATTTTTGATGTTTGGGCCACCCAATCTATAGTATTTTGTTATAGAAGCTCAAGAAAACTAAGACAACTACCTTCAATGTTCAAAAACATCACTTTTTAGCATTATTTTTAAAAAGAAAACTTGTTTCCCAGTATTATTGTAACCCAGGCAAAATGAATGCTCATACTGTGTTTTGTAAGTAGCTGCTTTTAAATTAGAGCAAGTTTAAGCTTCACTGAGACTATTACAGCCTTTTGCATGAAGACCCACTTGGGAAAATCTGGCATAAATCTGCAGCTCAAGCAGAAAGTTTATGGCATTGGAATTCTTTGAATATTTGCTCAGTGTAAAAATTCACAAGTGCTATCTTACTTTTCAAGCTTCAAAACTTCAATTATTTTAAAATTCCAAAGGAGTTTTTGTTTTTTCTTTTTGATAGGAAAAAATTCAGAGACTTACAAATTTGTGTTCTTGGCCACTCAACTACAAAATTCAGCTTAAAATAATACTTTTAGTTTTAAAAAAGGACTTGAGTCATGATAACAAAATTTGATTCAGAAAAGTTAAAATATTTTCCTCATCAACTTAGACTTTGCTTAAAAAATTATACATACACATAGCATCAATGGAAATATCATACTAAGTTCAGTGAATATTTCTTACCAGGGTCTATAATATTCATATAGCTTATAGTCTCCTCTTTGTACAATGACTATATTGATAACTCTGGTAACATGTTACTACATGTCATAAATACACCTGTATTTTAAAGGTGACACCAAAAGAATGTTGGACAAGATGTTGTTGTCCAACAAAGCAGTGTTACTTTTTTGAAGTTCTAGAAATGAGAATGGTTGACAAACAATGAGAATGGTTGTCGCCAGTGAATGAACGTGATGTACTGAGACACATTTCTACTTATATGATCGTATCATTTCTTTTAAGTCCCTAACTTCCATGCTTCTACAATATATTAAGCCAATGCCAAGATACATACGCTGATAGTATATTTACTAGGACAAACACTCAAATATAAAATAGATTTGATTCATGGTCATGTTCATAATTCAGTTAAAGAATTTAAAATTAAGAACATACCTTTGCTCGGCCATAGCCCTTGCTTATGGAGACGATAATTTTCACACTCCGGCCATCTTTATGTCCAGTTGCATCGCCAGCATCATCTAGCAAAATATCTACCAAAGTTTCACACCACAATAGAGTCACATTAGCTTGGAACTGTTTATTTTCATTGTTTTCTCCCTCATAGTTTTATAACTTTCAGTGGGAATATTTGGTCTTTTTGTTTCCCATTCTAGCCTAACTAGTTTGAAAAATCTCAGCTTTCAAGAAGATGAATTAGTGTGGTTGGACTGAAGGTTCAGTCTAAGAATTTATTTCTGCCTTCAAAGACCTTCACCCACATGCTGGGCCATTGCCTTCAGATGAGGAAATAAAGGGTTTCTTTTCCTATTATACCCAGGTCTGAGGAATAACTGAGTAATACTCTGTTACCATTGTAACTGTGACAAACTGAAAAGCAATTTGACTTTTCTAACCAACCTAAAATATTCAAACTCAATACCCATGCAATTTACGAATGCTAAGGTGCTGAGATTGGCTGTCAACTGAAATTATTTTCAAGCATCTGGCACATATCCAGCTTTACTGTTGCTTACCTTATATCTATAATTGTTAGGTACTGTTATTGAATTTCAACCATAGCATTATACTTCCCTATGGAAGTACATTAATTATCACTTTCCTGTACCCTTCATGCTTATAGTTTTTAAAACCAAAATAGTATTTCTAGTAATCAGCTAAGACTTACAGAAGCATGATAAAGCTAGCTAACCTTCAAAGCACCAGCCTTTAAATGCAATTAAAGATTAATTTTCAAAATATATTATATGAGATTAATGTCCATTTGGATAATTACTAACATCAACTATCCCACATATAAGTTTTCCTTTGACAATAATGTTATTATAGAACTCAGCTACGTGCTAAAAAGCACATGTGTCTGGTGACATGAGGCCTCAATTACTCTGACTAAATTTATAGAGATAAAGGCTGTGAATGTACTATCAGAGAAATGATAATTTAATCAATTACCTTCTGAAAATAAAATGGTCCTATTATTTTAATAATTAAGAGTATGTAATTTCACAAAGGAAGAAGTAAAAATCATCAAAAATCAAGAGAATTTGAGAAACATGGATATTTTTGCTGGAATTCTTTTTTTTTTTTTTTTATTGGAAGGCCACGCATTGCCTTCATTTATTGTAGCTAGAAATTTTTAAATCACCAAAGATAATCTCCTTACTAGAAATTTATTTTACCAGATCAATATGTTCAGAACTTCTCACCTTATTGCTTATCTCAGTCAAAAATAAAACTCTTTGTTAAGTGTCATTTAATCCTCTTGCTCTTTTTCTTAGAAGTTTAGAATAGATACCATTGACTGCCTACATCTAAATTTCTGGTAGGCTGTGACCAAATTATCTCTTTGTGCTTTGCTCCATTAGTCATAAATGTTTATAAATATTCAAAAATATTTATTAAACCTAAATGATACCAGGAACTGTGTTGGGCATTAGGAATGAAGGCTAAGAAGCAAAATGAATTTTTTGCTCTTTTGGAGTATACATTCTCCTAGTGTAATTTTAGCATGTGTGAAGTGCAAGAAATAATGGGCATGAAGCAGTGAAACAATAACCGAAGGAAGTTGGCTCTACACGGATAGGTCATCCTGGAAGCCTTCCTTGAGGAGGCGCTGTTTAGACATAAGACCAGCAAGACCTAGGAAAAGAGGTCCAGAAAACAAGAACAGATGCAAAACCCTTGATGAAAGAGCTGGGTGTGTTCAAGGCTCAGACCAATGCTCTGCGTGGCCGGACTGTGGAGATCAAGTTGGGGGCGGGGAAGAGTAGTATGAAATGAGATGGACAAGGGCCAGGTCGTGAGCGGCCTAGTTCTCCACAGCAAGACATTTAGTCTGATTTCTGATCTACTTTTCTGTTCAGGTTTGCTTTGGAACCTATTACTCCTTTCATGTTATGTTTATTTTTTAAAAAAATGTGCTGAAAATATGGAATTTCTCCTGAGAGCAGAAGTAAGTATTTACAATAAATGAATGTATGACTCTCGACATCTTGTATGTGGTTAATTAAAGCAAAATGAATATAGTAGTGAAAAGATCAGGTACTGGCTTCATACAGATCTGGGTTCAAATATTAGCTCTGCCTCCTACTATTCACATGATCTTGAACAAATTATTATCATCTCTTTCCTCAGTCTTGGTTTCCTCATCTGTAAAATGGGGCTCACACAGCACCTACTACATAGGGTTACTGAGACCATCAGAGATAATGCTTTTATAGTACTTTATCCTCAGTGTTTAATAAGGTCAGCTGTTCTAACCATTATTCCCTTTTTCTGTGTGTTTATTGTAACTCCTTCTCTTCATAGTGGGGGGAGGAGCACATCATGACTCACTATGTGTCTCCCCCTGTTCCCAATATATTGATAAGATGATCACCTGAAGAAACAACTCCAAGAAAAAAATGAAAACAGCAAATTTTTGAGGCAAAACTTTTCTATGGGGGTTGGTTTTATTTTTTTGTTTGTTTTGCAGAAAACAAGTTATGGTCCTCTGTCAATATTTTGAAGGAAGAATAAAAAGACCTGGCATTCTGGTTATAATTAAGTGAAATTCTGAACAAAAAAATGAAGGCTTTTCAAATTCTGTGTTTACTGGCTATACAGAATATGCAGTTATAAATTAGGAACCAAACATTTGTCAATTATCTACTGCCCTGCCTACCCCTCACCTTTTATAACAAATTGATCATGAACCCTAGAAAGTTTTTTTACTTAAAAAACCCCAATGGAAAGGAACTTCTGATTTCTAATTTTGAACCCAGTAAACAAGAGTGAAGATGGTGAAAACCGTATCCTAGTCATGTGATTTAATCTTTTATTACTTCAGATACAATTGTTACTAGTAAAAAATAATTAAGAAAATAAAATAATAATGAACTACAAAGAAGTAATAAAATAAGTATTAAAAAGTGCAATTTTGAAACCCCTCTTCCCCCCAAAATTTGCCTCAAATTCTGAATCACAGACATCAGTATTTTCAGTCTGATGAATACAGAAACTATATTTGATTTATTTAATTATATTTATCTTTATGAATTTTAGTCTTTCCTGGACATGAATTTTAGTTTCATTTTTATTTGGCTTCAGTTTCTAAGCTATCTTTAGTACTAACTATGCCCCCTTTAAACCTTATTATATTTCAATGAGATAAAACAAAATCATGTAACAAGCAGGGAAATCCTGCCGTGATGTTGTCCAGGCCCCTGTCTTTCCTTAGGAGTCAAGCCAGGACAAGAGAGTCACTGACTGCTTCTCTTCTCCATTAGGTTCATCATGGACAAGCCAACACACAGGATATCACTCAGGGCTCCCAGAATCTACACGTTTAAATTTTCTGTTTTTTCCTTTTTTAGTATCTTTTGAAAAACTTGGGTAATAACACCTTAGGGACAATTTACACATCCAAGTTACTATCACAGTCCCATAGTTCTAATTTACTGTATGGTTTAGGAGTTCATTTAATTGTGACATCTCTTTATTTTCTAAGCTATTGATATTTATTTTAGTTGATGTTTTTTCTCCGAATTCATTTCTCTTCTCACAAACCTGCCAAATGGTTTCCTGAATTTCAAGGAGTTCCTACTTGCCTTTTTAGTCCTCACCTGTCTTTTCTAAGAAGAAAGCAAGTTATATACTTGAACCATTCATTTTACATTATGAAGGACAGATTTAACGGTAGAATTACTAAAATTCTGACTTTGTAGAAGAGATGTGATTTAGTAACAATTTCATCAACATCAGCATGCTGTGTCTCTGTTTCTCTTCCTCATCTTCTGCTATATTTTAGTGTCACTTAAGGCAAGCCTGGAAGAATTATATAGTTGTATAATGGAATCTACAGCTGCCCAGGAACATGTATATCATTGGTTTTCAAGCGTCATCTGGTGGCTATGTTTTGCAATTACCACAGATCTTCATGTAAACCTCTCCTCAACTCAATCTTCTATACATAAAATGATTCAGGGCCATAGGAGCTGTTACACTTTATAAATGAAGAGTTGGTCAGATACTAAGATAACATTATGTCAGATGATTCTATTTGCTATGAAATAAAACTGCATCCTTGTCCCTTCATTAGTACCCTTGAACACAGTAACAGAATCCAGTGAGTTCTTTTCGTTTGTTTGTTGAAGGTTTAATAGAACTGTGCGCCCTGAGTGAGGTTATGCTCTCTCCACATAACATCATGCAAGATCTGGTCAAATTTACAGAGGGGTGCTGGGCTTCATATCCTTTAGATACCACAAAATTGCATGGGATTACTAGTATTATAGTCATAAGCACTAATGCTCAGCACTGAGAACATTATTTTTCTTTATGGTGTTCATAATTGTTAAGGAGGTACTTCTCAAACACAAGTAATTTTTTAAATGATATGAAAACTATGATCTCTTAAGTCTTTCACTCTTTCACAGAGAATGTTCTTTTGAAGTTATAAGGTAGAAGAAATGGGGCTATTTCCAAGAATTAAGAGGGCTCACATTTTTATGAGGGTTAAGTGAGAAGAGTGGTGGGTGAGATTCCCCAAATTCCAGCCCCCTCCCCAGTCACAAAGTCATAGGAATGATTTGATTCAGGCAGGTGTGTACACAAAATTACCTGAGGTAACAGACTCTGTAATGTTCAGATTGTTCAGGGAAAGGCCCAACGACTGCCGTGAAGATGAGGACGATGTGGTGCTTGAGGACTCTGATGGTGGGCGAGCGGGTTTGGCTGTGTTACCAGTTTCTGCCTTCAATCGGTCATTTTCCGCCTTCAGTATTTCAATTTCATTCTGTTGTGAGGGTGGGAAGTATGAAAAAAAAAAAAAATCCAGCTAGTTTGAGTGAGAAAAATGGTACCAATGCTTTTATCAGAGTTGATTATTTGGTTTATTAAATAAAGCATGTGGTGATATGTTAAGTAAACAAGTATAAACTATGAAAACAGGATTTCCTCCTCAGAAGGAAAGTCAACCTACTCTCTTTCTTACATACATATATTTGTGTATTCACAAACATAGATGCACTAACCATTAGAATTTGTTTAAGCATTTTTTAAATATACCTTATATTTGAGGAATCTTCCAGGACTTGATACCATTTGAATCAAGAACAACAATTTTTTAAGCATTCATAAAATTTCTCATTTGAAGATTTCATTTATTTATTTGACAGAGAGAGACAGAGAGTGCGCACAAGCAGGGGAACAGCAAGCAGAAGGAGATGGAGAAGCTGGCTCCCTGCTGAGCAGGACCCTGGGATCATGACCTGAGTCAAAGCCAAGTCAAAGACAGACACTTAACTGACTGAGATACCCATGCGCGCCCAAATTTCTCATTTTAAACATACTGTTAAAATCTTACAGGTAAATAATTCCATCTGTAATAATATCCTGAACTCATGGAGAGTTGAAAACCAGAGTCAAAGAAAAACAATATAAAAAAGGTGATTTAAAGTTATTTTAAAACCCCAGCTAACATCTCAAAGAGTTTCTGTTCCTTCAAAATGGGGGCGCTAAGCTTCTAAAAACCACAAAGACCTTTTGGTGAATATACACAGTGGCAGATAAATCTGCTCAGCAATGAGCTTTTCTTATTTCAGCCCTCTACAATACCCAGCGATTACCGGTTTATAATAATAAAACGAAAACTTAGCCTGAGCACAGACTGGTTCTGAAATTAACCTTCAGATGTTTACCCAAATACAAAAGCTTTACTTCTACAGATGGCATTCTACATCACTTTTATTTTCATATTTAGAAAGCTTGTGTTAAACTTCTGTAGTTTCCTCATTACTCCTCCCCCAATACAAAATAGGTAAAGGCAACTGAAAGTCAGATTTCAAAAGAAGGGAAAAAAGCCAACACAAAGGTAAATCATGGGAAAGTGAAGACGCAACGTTTATGGTTTGTCGCAGTTTCTCGGCAAACTCAGCTCTCAAGTGAACCCAATCACTGGTACAAGTGTCTTGAATGGCCCTTAAGTGCAACTGGCCAGGGGGTACTCTCACTTCGCACCCTGGCTTTGACAAAATGCTCCATTCAGTGTTAGGAGATGAGGGGCAAAGTTTGAATAAACAGACTATTTCCATGGTGGGTTTCAAAGAGAGATTTGTTATTATAATAAGCAAGAGTGGCAACGATACAGTATTTTCCGTCTCTCCTCTTCGCTCCTGCAAGGTGATCAGCACTGACCTGCATCCGGTTCATGGCTTCCCGGATCTGATCAAGGTGATGAGCAGAGCTGAGGGCCTCTAGTCGAATATCTGTTAATTTTAACTCCTTTTCTCTGAGCTCGCTCTTCAGCTGCAGAATTATCTCTGCCTCAGCCTCTGTGCACTCACAGATCCTGAAGAAGGAAACAAACACACAATCAGTTGCCAGGAGGGAAACCAGGGGATCAGGAAAAGCAATGCTTCCTTTAAGGCTGAAATGCAATATTATCCAGCAGCTACAGAGGTTCTGTGCTGCCAGCAAAACCTAAAGAGGAGGAGAAAGAGTTTTACAAACAGTAATACATTTCCAGGTTCAAACTGGAAACAGGAACTGTGTTTTTCCTTTAATCCTTTCTTCCTATTTTTCTGAAGTTTAAAAACAATCTATTATTATTCAAGACCAAGTAATCTTCAAAATATCCTTGCGGCTGATATTCATGAGGCTGCATAGCATCACACCATCTCATTCTGCCATTCTTCAAGGGACTTAAATTTCTATTTGCAATTTAGGAAATATTTTTTTAAAGTACTCATGTTTTTAAAACTTATTATTATTATTATTATTATTTGCAAAACTGTGCAAAGTGTAACATTATTTGCTACTACACTGTCTTCAAGTTACCATGAAAATCCAATATAAATATTGTAGAAAATAAATCAGGGAGATTAGTTGCGGACATTTAAATAATGGATGAGTGTTATATAATCTCCCTGGTCAGCTCAGCTGATTTAGGGGATCAAAGCTAATGAAGCTAAATCACAGGTTTCAACCCATGCAAGTGGACTAGTCGAGGGCTCCTTGAAGGTCATCCACATCACTTCCTCATTATTTTGTTGTTATTGTTGTTTTGTGGGTAGTTTTGCAGTAAAGAAGGTACGAGAACTTGTTTTTGATGAACTAGTATCTTTCCCATTTAAAAATATGAGGACTACCTTGTTGATTACAAAATGTTAGTGGTAGGTTCCTCTTTCCTACATAAGTGATGAAATTATCTGGGATACACAAGCATCTTAAATGGTCTTATTATGGCTCTGTTCTACATGACAGTGCAAGGCTAGTCATCGTCATGGGCACCCGAAGAAATCCGATTTAAACAGTATATAAAACAGAATCACCTCATCAAAGCACACGTTGTAAGTTCTCAAGATTTCATCCATTCTTGTAACATCAAACGGTGAGCTACTATAAAAATGCTATGCTAGGTTATCTAATGGAATTAAAGGCAAATGGATTACAGCCTGGTTTTTAGGAAAACAAGCTGGACTTCAAAACCAGGAAGACAGAGGAGGAGGTTTCTATCGTTGAAATGCATGCGAGGAATTTTAGAAAGAGCAAAGGCAAACGCTGCTGAGTTAGAACTGGCATCTTGGCAAGTTGCATGCATCACACGCCATTTTACCGGGATCTATGCTTGTAGATCACAGGGCCATTTTGCCTTTTCTTTGGTGGCCAGACAAGGGGCGACCTGCATGGAATGCACAGTGAGGCAGAGACATGGACAAAGGCCATTTTGCAAAGAAGTGAGACTGATGACACAGAAGAGTGGAGCGTGAGGTCGCAAAGCATGCAGACTCTCATGTGTGAGAAAGGAAGGAGAAACCAGGGCTGCCCACGGTTCTCAGGTAGATCAGAAAACCACGGGCACAGATCGTGTCACCTGACTGCATTTACAACACACACAGGGGCTTGGCCTGCTGCTGTTTTTAAAAGAGACTTCAGCATCCTGCGGAGGGGAGGGACTTACGCCGAGGCTGACTGCGAGGGCTTCATGGATGCGGACCCGCAGTCCCCCGCATGGTGGGGCACTTTTGGCGATGCTGGGAGGGATGAGTCAGTGAGCTCTTCGATGTCCGAATGGGAGGAAGGAGGCTTGGTGGACTTCTTCTTCCCAAAGGCTTGTTTGAATGAGCTTCTCAGCTGAAAAGAGGACAGGAATGACCTTTCTTGTCTGTGTGCATGTGGAGAATTTGGCTTTGGGGCGTTAGTTTGCAGGTGCTATCCTAGCCACTGCCTGGGGTCAGTACGGACAAGCAGAGTATTAACAGGTGCAGCACGGTATCTCTAGAAAACAACGATACCGCGTTTTGTGTTTTGTTTTATTCTTATATTAATCCAGCGCAGCGCAAACACGGAAGGCTTTGAAATAGTGCAAGGTCAAGGGCATGGCTGTCAGAGCACTCATTTAAAACTAAGTACCTTGAAGGGATCTCCACTCCCAATGCTTCTCTCTTCAAGGCAATTTGTTTTAAATGGGCCACTTTAGCGCTACAATCAAGTCATGTCCTGCTGACAGTATAAACTTAAAAAGGAAAATGAAATCAAATTCACCTAACACCTCATTAATTGTGATTTTTTCTATTCAAATTTTCAATTCCCATGCTATTCAAAACCGGAATTGGTATCCCCTACAGCTCTATTCAGAAAGTGTTTTTTGTTTTTTGTTTTTTTTACCTCTTCTCTTTAAAATTTGAGATTAAAATGAAAAGACACAAAGAAAAGACATACAAGGTAATCTGTTTTTGAAAGGTATAAAAAGCCTACTGCCAAAATGAATAGCATTCATGCCAAGGTAGGGTATTTTTTATAGATGCATGCCAAATTGTCCACGGTTTATATTCACCTCACTTCCTCTAGAGTTCACCTTGCAGAAACATGAAAGAGTGTGGAATTACAAATCAAGGGAATGAAGGCTGATCAGTATTTTAAAATATTACCTTATAAACATTTTTTTTAAAACAAAAAAAGATATTTCTTTCATTATTTATAGCAGGCACTCAGCAAAATCCTTTGGTGGTTATGTTTTGGATTTCATCAATAGTTGTACTTATTTAAGAAACTACCTTCATTTCATGGTATTAAAAAAAAAATCCTTTACTGCATGGTTTTTAAACATTTTGCTGTGATAGCGTCTTCCCCTCAGTTTTTTAGCAATTGCTTAGTATCATCATAAATTCTATCTCTAGCACATGTAAAGCATTGTTCTGGGAAAGTACATTTCTATATTTCTGCTATATTCTCTTAAAAATAAATAAATAAACAAAAAACCAAAAACAAACAGACCCAGAAAGCAGACATTAATGTAGTTGATTTCTGAGGAGGTGAAGCTTTATTCACACTATAACCCGTTGAAGTGAGAGGTGGGGAGGCTTTCCAGGTTTCTTCTTTCCCTTTCTTTACAATTCATTTCCTCTCCTCTTCCTCCATCCCTGCCACAGTATCACCACCACACCACCATCTTTTCTTCTCCCTCATCTCCAGGGTAAATCCCTGTCCTGTCATTTATTAATAGCTGTCATCTCAGTTTTCTTACAACAACTTTATAAAATCGGTATTAATTACCCTATTTTTGTAGATGAGAAAACATAGGCCCCCTCAAAAAGTGAAGTCGCCTGCTTATGGTCCAAGTATTAAGTGGTAGAGTTGGGATTCAAACCCAAGAATAGTTCTGACCAAAACCTCTCCTCCTCAGCACCAGGCCACCCTAATTCTGGTGATGAGTACTGCCTCCCGGGGGGCCAATGACTTGAGGGAGTCCCTTTGTAAACTGCTACAGACTTCTAAATCTCTAAACAAAACAAATCTGACTCATCGTGCACTAATAAGCTTTTGAATAAGATGGATGACCAGGGCTTACCCAGTTTTTCTTCTTCTTTTTCTTGGAGTCAGCATCATTACCACTACCAATGCTGGAATGGCTTGTGGCACTGTTGATACTAGAAACACTTTCAGAAGAATGCTGTCTTCTGATGCGGAGATCTAGCAACAGACAGAACATCACATTAGCTCCCAAAGACTTTCACTGTGAACAAATAAGACTTTTATGCTTTTTTGAGGGGAAGTCTGCGAATAAAAGTCAACACGGCTTTGTACAGATCATTTCAGTGCAGTTTTGGATTTGTAAGTTTAATAAAGTACCACCTTATTTGCTTTAATTAACTGGGTTATCGGCATTAAGATTCACTGGTATCTCATAAGTCTGTAGCTCTGCTGGTTTAATGAATTCTGAGTTTTATCCAAAAATGAAATGCTATGCTAGTGATTTCTCCTGAATACCTGGATCAAGCAGATCTTCCAAAGTGATTTATTCCAAATGATTACTTCCATGGCATAAATGGAAACTCATAATAGCATGAGAATTAATTGTGTCTTTTTAATATCAGTGCTTTGAATAAAGCTACCGAAGCCAAATATATTAATTTTCCATTTCACAGAATCATACCATAATAGAGTCGAAACAAACTTTTGAAGTCATTTAAGCAATTCAATTCAGGTGACGAAATTGAAGTGCAAAGAAGTAACTTAACCAAGGTCAAAGAACCTGTGAGGGAAAGGTGCTCAAGAGAGAAACTGCATAGACTGCATGTGTAAACTAAACAGGAAACATATTTAAGACAGTGCAATTCTTCCATCATAGTCCCACCCGTGACCTGGAATAGTAATGACAGTAATAATAACAACATGCAAAATTAAAGCTAGCTTTTACTATGTGTTTACTCTGTCCTGGGATTATCTAATTTCATTCTGGTTTTTTGGTTTTTTTCTTTTAAAGATTTTATTTACTTATTTGAGAGAGAAAGAGAGCACAACCAGGGGAAGTAGCAGAGAAAGAGGAAAAAGCAGATTCCCCTTTGAGCAGGGAGCCCAACACAGGGCTCAATTCCAGGACCCTGAGATCATGCGTGACCTGAGCTGAGGGCAGATGTTTGACCAACTGAGCCACCCAGGCGCCCCTTATCTAATTTTATTCTTAAAGCAAAGTGTTGAAGTAAGTTTAATTATGAAAAGTAATTTCATCAGAGCCACACAGATGAAACACAAAAGAGCTAATCCAACACCTAGGCAGACTCTAATATCTGTTGTGCTAAATGCTATGTGATATGGGCTTGCCATACTTCTCAAAAGCATGTAGTGCTTCTTTAGTCACACAAGATAACTTGAAAAAAATAACATTTGATATTTAATCATGTTTTGGAGATACCCACTTATTCCGTACAATCAGCTTATAAAATTTATTTATAATTGTTGAAACTGAAATTTCATCTACTTACTGTGAACTGATAATAAGTGTTAGTGGAGACACTAAGAAATTATAAATTTTTTTTAAGATCAAGTCTGCTTTAAGGCCAAACCTATTACTATATTTAATCGGCATCAATTAAGATTTGTCAAGCAAAAAATCTCAGTGGAACTTCCAAGGTGTCAGAAATTATAATATAGCTTTCAAAAAGCTTCCATAGAAACAATAGTAGAAAAGCAAAGCCTTTCCGGTTGACTGCTTTATTTAACATTACAACACCCCATGACAATGAAACTATAACTGTTACTTTCAAATATAATAAGGGAGTATATGTGTGGGTATGTAATACATGTATACATATCTCTAACCTTAGAGTCATATACATACATATCAATAAGTACCTTAATTTTTCCATTAAGATAATAAGCATGTGACAATTTTATAGGAGGGAAAAAAAAATAAAACAATTTTTCAGAATCCATAGAGTTTGGCCTCTTAAAAGTCCTTTAAAAAATAATGATGAGACTTTACTGTGGTTACATGCCCAAAATATTGCCCAAAATACTATCAATGTCAAAACTTAAATGAAGGTGAGATGCCTAAGTTATAACCATAACCGCTATTTCTGCTTCTGCACCTTTGCTTGCTAACCCATGAGGAGTGGAAAATTACCAGCAAACTTTCTATAGGCACTCTGTAACCACACAACCCCCGCCCAGAATCGAACCTAGCAGAGTGGACGCTCCCAGACCCCCACCGGCTCTGGGCCGAGAGATAACAGCCATCCCGCGCCAGAGAAACCCCCACCCAGAATTGGACATGACAAAGTGACTGCTCCAGGAACCCCCACCCAGCTTTGGGTATGGGAGATAACCATCTGGCACCCCACGGCTTGACAGGGCGACCCTGGCCAATCCTGAGGTGACACATACCCTAGCAGTGCCAACCAAGCAGTTTGAAGAACAACAGCCCTTTGACCTAACCAATAATCTGTTCCCAGCCTTTTCCCGCTCCGTAGCGCGCCAGTCACATTATAGAGTTGCTGTTTGATTTTCCTGCGGTATGTAGTGATTTGTTACGAGATACTATGATGTATGCTAAGTCCCTGCCTCCCCAAAAATAGAGTATGAAAAGTGCTGTGATCCTGAGCTCAGGACCTCTTAGCGTCACCGGCAACGAGTGCGCGGAGGTCCGGGTTCGAACTCGTAATAAACGACCCTTGCTGTTTGGCTTGGACTCTAGACTCTGGTGGTCGTCTTTGGGGAATCTCGGAATTTGGGCACAACAAAGGCATTTATTTATGCATGCTATTTTGATTGAACAATAAAGGAGCACAGTATCCCTTAATCAACAAATATGGAAGTTATATGAATAAAGAAAAGAAAAATATGCTGGTATTTATTTATGTTTTGAATTTTTGCTGTGACTATCTATAAGCTTTTGTGATCAAGATACATTATTTGTTAGGTTTTTCCCTAGTAACCGACTTTCACAAATAAAGCAATTATACTAGGTGTTAAAGTACTCCAGAGTTTTTATTATATCCAAAAATTAATAAATTGTATTTGACTTTGATTAACCCTCAAAATTTAAGATGAGTTAATTCTTACTATCGTAAGTCAAAAGTAGTCCTTAAGGGTATTATTTACTTTCAGTTATGATGGCATTTACCAATAAAGATTAGCAAAGGAATGATTTCAATGATATCATGGAATGAAAGGAATGCATTTTACTCATCTCTAACAATTCCTTCCTAGTGCTTGTAAGTATTGATTCAGTACATGTGGCATCATAGAGCTTTGTATAGAATGGTTGGCCCAATGGATATCGACAATATGAGTGAATGGAGAAACTTATTTTACAAGTCTGTATTTCAGTTACATACTTGTTCATCCATTCATTTCCTTTTCTTACCCTCCATACAGCACTGCCCCGGTTCAAGCTATCACTATCACTTACTTACCTGCTTGACAGCAAGAATGGCTGTCCAAATTTCTCACCTTCAAACGCTTCAATAGATGGTAACTAGAGAATTCTCTTTAAAAGGAAAACATCATCACTCCCATACTTAAGACTCTTCAACAGATTGCCATTTTAATAAGAAAGAAAGCATTCTAACTCTTAAACAGGGCCTAAAAGTCCCTCAGTAGTCTGGTTCTCTCTCTAACCTGGTTGTATGTGTTGCAACTTTGCTCACTGTACCAGTCCCATAAAGGCACTAGTCCATTTTCTATCTCAAGGCTCTTCTGGAGTAGTCCTCTCTCAATACTTGAGTTGATCATTATTCCTTGGAGCTCCCTTTAAATGTTGCTATCTGGGGAAGGCCTTTCCTGACTATGAACCTCTAGGAGGTTCCCTGGTACCCTTGTTTTCCATGGGCACCTAGGCCTGTTGCTTTTATAACCTAACTATTTTGGCATACATATTCAGCTATGTCAGCGATCACAATTGTTTATTTCCTGCTCTCCCATAAGACTAAAAGCTTAATGGATACAAAGATTTTATCTGTTTTGTTTATCATTGTATACCCGGGATGCTGAACAAATTACGGCAAGTAGTAGGCAATCAACAATCATTAGTAAGTAATATTATTATTATTCATTGAATATAACTATGTTTGCCTAACATTCCTAAAACAGTATTCACTCTTGATAGCAGTTTACTACATGTTTTGTTGAACTGTATTGGCATATCACAAGGAAAAATTTTATTCTATGTTTGTACACAAAGGTAGTGACTTAAAAAACAATAGTATATTTTGAAAAATAAAAGTAAAATTTTCCATTACTTTACTTTTCATAAATAGTTATATAGATGTATTTCTATATAGTTAAAGTTATACAGAGATCTATTCACATCTCTGTGGCAGTTGACTGTGAGCCCTTGAGTAAGGACTTTTTTGGAAATCTTTATATTTTGAGATATAATAGAGTGGATAGTATATACTAGGTGTTCAAGGAACATTTGTGCATGAATAAATAAATTTATTATATTATAGACTACTATTATTTATTATGCCTGGTTGATAAACATGATGCACAAATAGAAAATAGAAAGTTACATTCATTATGTGAATTTTTCATAGTTTGGCCTGCCTGTGTTGCCCCACTCCAAATATATATTGTAAGATTATATGTTACAAATTTATCTAAGATGAATATATAAAATTCTCAAAAGCCAAATCTCAATATGATTTCAGACTGTAAGATTTTAGCTTATACAATCACCTTAATAACCAATGGAAAACAACATAATTAGTCCAAGAGACTTTATTTTCTCCATGTTACATCAATGGTCAATATAGTCAAAATCAGTTTGTGTTCACTGAATTGAATACGAAGTTTTAATATTACATAAACCTAATCTAAATATCCTATATACATTTATAATTCCTGTTTCTGTGCATTTTAAATCTTGTAAAAATATTTTTAAATCTTTCTTGACCAATTTGAATATTAACTGTTATTATCTTGCTTATTTTATGTGTCTCTCCCACATACAGCAGAGGAGTTCCTTTTTTTCAGTTCCAGTAGGTATACAAGGGTACCTGTTGGCTACAATAAAAAGAATCCTTCCAGAAAGTTTTACTTCAGTGACTTATACTGCATTAAAGAAAGGATTAAGCCTTTTAAAATCCCTTCTGGACCTATTTACGACATGAAGATTTAGAACATAAGCTGCTTTATTATAGCTCTAAGATAAGCTTTAAATATGCAGTAATTTTCCATGTGGCATATAAATCAACTCCCCCACATGGAAAGTTGCTAAATTCTTAACAGAAGTAGCCCCTAGAGAACTAGTTTTTCCTTATATCTCACTTTATATAATTTTTTCCCTAAAATTTAAATTCAAGTTTTTAAAAAATTACATTTTTAAAATCAAAATTCAAATAAGCCCCTTTTGTGTCATAAGGCATCATCATGGCCACTTGGATTGAAAAAAAAACAGACAACCCTACCATTGATCAGAAAAGACTGAACTTAAATAAATTAAGGCACCAAAGTATACTACAAATTTGGATAGAAGCACAGTATTTCCAGAAATATATCACAAGGGGACCTCATCCAGCTTAAGGGTCAAGGAGGCATATTTAGTCCAACTCTTATAAGGTTTCAAAAAGTTTTTATGTTGAAAATTTTAAGGAGATATAACCAGAACACAAAAAGAACTTCTAGAGAATTAGAAGTAGTTCAGGGTAGCTGAAATATACAACATGACAAAAAAGCAGAGAATACGGTCTAAAGCAGCGTCTAGCTAGTAAGTGGCAGCCAATAAATATTTGCTGAATGAACAAAGCTGGTGAAGAAAGATTATGTCATGTTAAGAAGTTTGCATTTCATCCTAAGGGTAATGGGACATCTGTATATATATATGGTGTTGACAACAGCTTTGGTTTCAGAATGATATAAAGTGGTGCAGGATGAAAGGCAGGAAGGCTTTAGGAGTTTATGGTCATAGTTCAGGGGAGAGATGAGAGATGGTGTTAGGAGGATCAGAGAAAAGGGAACAGATCCGAGAGATATTTAACAGGTAGAATCAATAGAGCTTAGTGATTTAGTGAATGAAGAGAAGAGGATTTATGAATGACATCTAGATTTATGGCTATATAGAAGGATGGAGGTACTGTTTACTGAGGCAAGGAACACTGAAGGCAAAGCAGGCTAAGAGGGAAGATGACAAGTTCAAATTTGGAGATGTTGAGTTTAGTGTGACAAACAGACATCCAAAGATAACCAAAGACAGCTCTCTCTGGGGCAGCTAGGTTTATAGATCTGTAACTCAAAAGAGTAGCCAAGCCTGGAGAGATATATTTGACAGCTATCAACACATAAATGATAATTATAGCTAGAGGATTAGATGAGTTTGTACAGACTTTTAGAGAGGATGAAGAGACTCACCGTGTACCAAATCTTTTTTTTTCCCTTAAATTTTTTATTTTTTATAAACATATATTTTTATCCCCAGGGGTACAGGTCTGTGAATCGCCAGGTTTACACACTTCACAGCACTCACCAAAGCACATACCCTCCCCAATGTCCATAACCGTGTACCAAATCTTAAAGGAAGTCAATTGAGGACTGGGTTTTTAATACCAACATTTAACAAACGGACACAAAGGAGTGAACCTAAGAAAGAAACTTTGAAAGAGATTTCAAAGAATCCGGAGAAAAACTAAGAGTGTGAAGAGATGAATGTGTCGGGTAGTATAGTAGGACATCAATATCAAATGCTATTTACATGTCAAATATGATAAGAATTTTAAAATGTTGTACTGGATTTTGTGTCCTATAAGTCATTATGGATCCTGGAGAGAACAGCTTTGGTTTGATAGTAGGAGAAGCCATATTCCAGAGGTCTGAAGTGTGTCTGAATGTTGGAGACATTAAAAGATTCCATAAAATGGCCGCAGGATTCACGTGGAAATGGGAAAGTACATGATAGGGCATTCAGGGTATAGAAAAGCTTTTTTTTTTTTTTTTTTTTTTTTGGTATGTTGGTCAAGAGTTAGGACATGAATACAAAGCATCTCTTCAGTGGGAAACTAAGGAAGGTATGGTAGTAAATAAGATTATTTTATTATTATTTTTTTAAGATTTTATTTATTCATTTGAAAGAGAGAGACAGAGAAAGTACACAAGCAGGCAGGGAGAGGCAGAGGGAGAGGGTGAAGCAGACTCCCCGCTGAGCCAGCCAAGAGCCTGATGCAGAGCTCGATCCCAGGATCTGGAGATAGTGACCTGAGCCAAAGGTAGAGACTTAACCATCTGAGCCACCCAGGTGCCCCTATTATTGTTGAGAACTGATGAAGCATAGTAATAATGAAAAGCAGACTTTTGGTCCTTTTTCTTACTGTTTTTAACATTTCTGTAAGATATGCACCTGTCTATTGCCTCCATCCAAATGATGTTTTCCTCATACCTATTACTTGATATTTCACCATATAGATTATTTTATTTTGGTTTACAGATCTAGATTTTCAGACTCCTTACAGGGTGTGTTTTGCTTGAAGTCAGATATAAATGCATTAAGCAACCTCCCCAACCCCACTTTTACCAAATCAAAGAGAAAATTGTGTGCATAGAAGCAAATTCCTTAAGGTTAACTAAAAAATTATTGATAAGGAAATCTATTGTTCTTAATTTCTGGCATTTTGACTGCATTAAGGCCTACTTATTCATTATAAAAGGCAGTGCCACTGAGTAAAAGCAGCTTCACACCAATAAATAAAATAAAATGGGTATTTATTATATTGAATGAAAAAATGGCAGTATTTCTAAATATACCTTTGGGAGGATGGTCTGGACCATTCAGTGCTCCCTGGATAGCGGCCTGGGCAGCAGAATTCTGGGCCTTCAGCATTTCAATGGTTTCTCTTAGTTCTATAAGTTCAGACTCCTGTGAAACAAACAGAATTTAGAAGTTTTAATGCCTAGAGAGAAAAGTAAAATGTCCTTGTTCATAATTCACCATCATACGGGTTTCATTTTATGTAGTACTAATGTCTGGGGAGATTTGAATGCCTGACTGACCTTGTCAAGTCATATCTAACAACTTCTTATTTATCTAAATGTAAAGGAGAATTTTAGAAAAATGTCTCAGTTATTCTCATATAAATGTGATCTGAATAGTCTTTATTCCTTTCAAAGGGTAGCATCTAAAGCTGACCAGTGCAACATAAAGCAAGACATCACACTGCACATTTGATACCACACTTATTAATACCACCATGATTAGATCAGAGGGTAGTGAGCAGAATTGCATAGTTGCCTCACATGGCATTTACTGTCAGCCGGAAACCCTGAATTCTTGTTGAATGAATGACTTCAGATTTTGTCTCCTTTACATTGCCCTTGGGGAACTGATTCTTTATATTCAAGTATAAAAGCAGGAACTCATTCCTACCTTGCCTTAACTACACGTTATCTTATTAAATTCTGCTGGGCAAATCAAGGTCATCTTAGATTCTGATACTTTTCATCCAGTAATATTCCCAGTATGGAGACCCAATTTTACCAAGCCAAAGCAACACGGGAATTTTTTTTTTTTAAGTGAATAGAAGTACATGCAATCTACAGCCCTTAAATGATACCAATTTATTAAAAAAAAAAAAAAAAGGTAGCCTACACATCAAATTGTTATGAAACATCTCTTTTCTTATTGAACTCAAGATAACTTAAAGATGTGTCCCAATGAACATAGACATGATTTTTCACAGTTATGTAAGTGAATTGTCAGAAATGACTATAAGGAAGAATGAAGAAGATAGGATATATGCCTCTCCAAAAAAGGAAGTAGAATATTGTTTCAGCATGGGCAGTATTTCCCTGAGGAGCTCAAAAACAAGGGGCAGTGGTGACAACTCTAAAAATTAGAATTGTTGTCAGCCTCTTAGAAGGAGAATCCCTAGGGAATGTAAATTGTCATTCATCATTTTCTGTAGCATGTTTGGCAGAAATTCAAAGAATCAGGCTCAGTTTCTTCACTCTATAGTAAATAGCTTATTCCTAGTCCCCATCTCCCAGAATATATTAAAAAGGTAAGATCACCACAATTGCTTTTGGAGGAAACATCTTCAGATGTAAGAACATCCAGAGACTAGTCTAACCCTAGACACTTGAAAAAAAAAAAAAAACTAAAAAACTAAAAAACCCAAAAAACATAAAATAGGCAATGCTAAGTGAAATGATAGCCAAGTTTGGAATAGATACCTAGTATGTCCTATAACTATTTTCACTGGATATCTGACATATTTCTAATAGAGGACAGATAATTAAAATAATAATAAACCCTCTTACAGACTTCTAATAGTTTATAAGTCAAAGAATCTCATAATGAGCGATCGGTAGCCACCTCCCGGATTCACAGCTGGATCTTCAAATATTTGACTGTAATTTAATTTGCATATATTCATCAAAAAGGAAAAATAACATGTTTGTGGAAAATTTCCACTGCCATAATACAAAATTCAGACCCAATTCAACATAATTTCTCACTATCTCCAAGTTCTATCTATAATTTTGTCCCTTGTTCAATCAGTAATAGGTAAGTTTTCCAAAATTTAATGTATTTTCCATTTAAAATAAATCTCCCAATAGTAAAATGTTTACAGAAATTCATTCTACCTTTACCAGAAAACTTCACAAAAGGAGTTCTATAGTGCATACTTAATGAATCACATAATTTAAATAGTAATTTTACAACATATAGACTAGATACACATTAAATTTTAATAAAAATCAGATTTTCATCCTTGAATTTAAAATCAAGAGTGCTCGTACTATGGATTAAAAAAATCTGCTGAAAAATGTGGCCTTAGGTTGAAAGAATAAAAATGGAATGAGATCTCATGCAAAGGTCTAAAAAATACAGCTTAATTTTATGAGTAAGCTGACTTATTTCAATGTCTAAACTTTAATCTTTTCTAGAGAAATCTCTCCTCAAAACTGTTTTTAAAAAGATTAGAAGTGGAATGCTCAGGGAATATTGTTTTTTCAGAAAACTGCATTTAATATGAGATAGAAGAATGGAGGCTCTCACTGCTAGGATAAATGAGGCAGAAGAAAGAATTAGTGATATAGAAGACCAAATGACAGAGAATAAAGAAGCTGAGCAAAAAAACGAAGAATGATCACTTTTAAAATTCTTTTTTTTTAAGATTTTATTTATTTATATGACAGAGATCACAAGTAGGCAGAGAGGCAGGCAGAGAGAGAGAGAGGAGGAAGCAGGCACCCTGCTGAGCAGAGAGCCCGATGCAGGGGCTCGATCCCAGGACCCTGAGATCATGATCTGTGCTGAAGGCAGCGGCTTAACCCACTGAGCCACCCAGGCACCCCCTAAAATTAAGTATTTTCTTTAAAAATAATATTTATTTATTTGAGAAAGAGCGGACACAAGTGGCAGGGGGAGGGGCAGAGGAAGAGGGAGAAGCAGACTCCTCACTGGACAGGGATTCCGATGTGGGGCTCGATCCCCAGACCCTGGGGATCATGACCCGGGTCAAAGGCAGAACCTCAATTAACTGAGCCATTCAGGTGCCCCTAAAATTAAGTAGCTTTAAAAACACAACCGCTATTAAGAGGCTAGTCGTTATACAGCATGGCACAATAGACCCAAAGGCAGAATAACTAGGTAACAGGTCCATTCATTATGTAAATTGGGAAAATCATATGTATGAAAAAATTAGGTTAGCCAAATTCATATTAGTAGTTCTTCAGGGAAACTTGATAAGGATAAGTAAGGGCTTATAAGATATTCCAGTGACTTTCATTAAAAAGATAGTTAAATTTAACACTGATAATCTCTCCAAACCTGAACTAGGTGTCTCTTCATATCTGCAAAAATCCTTCCTTCTTTTTTATTTCAGTTAATGAGATCCACCTACCACATCACTCCAACTATCACTCTATCCCTTTCACCGAGTTTTCCCGTATGATCTCTCCCTTTGCTTTAAGTATTTTTCTCATCATTAAAGGCCTGGTGAAATATCTTCATATGCTTGAAACCTCTTAGCTTTCCCTTCAGGTAAAAATGTCCCTTTTCTGCACTTTCAGACCATTTAATGCACTCAGCTTATTTAGTTGTTGTAGACTTTGTCTTTTCACTGATATTTATGATCTCAGTAAATTTGGGGATGATTTTGTTCAAATGTTCTAGTCTATGTTAAACAGGTGTTTCTCTCCTTCAAAGAATAATGTAAAGCTTCAATTCTACATATGTTTTAACAATGGGGGGTTTGATCACCTACAGTGCCATATCAAAACATCAGTGACGTTATTATTCATTCTAAACAGAAAGTCTGGATTTGGCTAAGTCAGTGAAATCGTTTCCTTCGGATGGCCACAAAGTCAGGTTTCCCTTTCTCTCTTCCAGGAGTAAGTACGTAAAGATTAATAAAAGCACTTTATAATGGAAACTTGGCTGAGACTTAGAAATTGTTTTATAATAGTTTGTTCCTAGTCTTCTTTTCTTTCTTCTTCATAATTACAGTTGGTGGTTCACATTTATTTTTAAGCTATGTATCTTTTTTAAAAAATACTTTTATTTATTTTAGAGAGAGAACCCAAGCAGGATGGGCAGAGGGAGAGGAAGAAAGAATCCCAAACAGGCTGTGAGCTGAGCACAGGGCCCCAGGAGGGGCTAGATATCACAACTCTAAGATCACTATCTTGAGATCACGACCTGAGCTAAGACAAAGAGTCAGACCCTCAACTGATTGTGCCACCCAGGGTATCCCTTAATTTATATTTTTCTAAGATGACTATAATGCTTAGAAATTACAATGCTGCTTCCAAGTACAATTATGAAAGCCTCTTTTTCTGAGGGGGGGTGCCTGGTGTGGAGTAGATCAGAAATATAATAAGAGGCAAGTTCTAGAAATAGCCAAATATAAAATCCGTTGACACTCTGAAATATTTTCATTTAGTCTCTTTATTTTGAAGGGGACCAAATAAAAGATACTTCAGTTTTGAGACTCTTTATTCAACTTTCAGAAGAAAAACCTGGAAAACGTATATGCCATCAAGATATAGGCTTAATGCCTCTTCTAATTCAGTAGTTATATACTGTATATACAGTATATACATTATATACTAAAGAGAAGACAGGACCTAGGATGATTCTATACAGGATCTTGGGAATAGATGATCAGATTATACTTTGTTGGTATTTTTCCACTTTTCAAAAGTGGGAACTAAACTGAAATTTCATTCACCTATAATAAGCTCTTCAAGATAACAATGCCTCAGACATCTGCTTTTTCCAAGACAGTTTCTTGTGTAAAACAAGCTGGATGGAGTCAGTATCTTTTCTAACTGCTTTGTACATGTCTCTGAGGCTAACCGAGTTATCAAGGTCAGACTTAGAACGCTTCAAATGAGGTGATCAAATACTTTGTCATAATACTAGCCCTAACCTAGTGGCTCTTCCAACCTAACTGCATCTGACCTCCTTCCAAATTTCTTCTGGACACAGGCCTTGCTGAAAATCCTACAAGCTTGGCTCAACCAATTTGACATTCTAGGCAAGACTTAAAAATTTGCTCTAAACCTGCTTTTGCTTCCTTACACTGGCACTCAGTTAATCTTACACTATCTAGCTGTAGCTTCTTTGAACATGTCCTACTCTCCATGCCTATGTATATGCCTTGAAAGCTTGTAAATTTTTCTACTGAAAGAACCCAACCAGCCCTGACTCTAACAAAATGCTCTAAGTTCCCTGAATTCCAGTAGCACAAGTAACTTGATTCCATGAATAACATGGATTCAAGTTATCCTTTGCTCTAAAAGGCTAGTGAACATATTTTCTGACTCTAGTGATACATATTTTTTAAAGATTTTATTATTTATCTGACAGAGAGAGATCACAGTATGCAGAGAGTGAGGGGGAAGCATGCTGAGCAGAGAGTCCAATGAGGTGCTCGATCCCAGGACCCTAAGGATCATGACTGAGCCGAAGGCAGAGGTTTTAACCCACTGAGCTACCCAGGCACCCTTCTAGTGATACATTTTTAAAAACACTTCTACATGACAAATATTTTAACCTGAAATGGGAAGAGTTAATGTAAAGACCCAATTCAATGAAATTTTTAGCTAGTTTCACATTATCTATTTTCAGATGATTGGCTTTGCATTTTCTCATTTTTAATGCTTAAGCGTCTATTCATCTAGTCACCAAAAAAGCAGCTTCACAGAGGTAAGAGTGAGCAAACCCCAGACTTCACAGTTGGCATGAAAATCAATATCTGAGCTCTACCACTTCTACAAAAAGATATCCCTCTGTTGTCTCTGACATTCCTGTTAATTAATTATTTTGAGAGAGAGCGAGACAGAGAGAGAGGCAGAGAGAGCATTTAAGCAGACTTCATGCCCAGCAGGGAGCTGGATCTCAGTATCACAACCCTGAGATCATGACCTGAGCTGAAATCAAGAGTCAGACATTTAATCAACTGAGCCACCCACGTGCCACTGTGTTCTGACATTCTAAAAAGACTAACCAAGTACACCTCAATATATGTTCTAATGGTCTCTGGCACAACTGCTACAGGGAAATAATTTGAAAGTCTTCAAATTATCAGTGAGTATAACCTTAGTAAGTTTGCTGGAATTTAGCAGTAGTTCTGAAAAAAATTCATTCATAAAAATACAGACTTGTAAAATTCTTGCCATTTTGATGACTTGCATTACAGCCTTTGTAATCTGGTATTCTATAACAAAATAAAGTGCTGAACAAAAATTTGAATGGCATTTTTTTTTTTTTTCAGTTCTGACAAGGATGGTACAAAGGTCGTACCACTCCAGATGCAGAGAAAAAAGTTATTTTTATCACATGTAATAGATATCTCAGGCCATTAAATCTTAATTCTCTCAAAGAGTCTTGATGGAGAAGTGCTAGTAAAGGGACAAGGACCATAAATCCAGGCAAAATTCTTCTTTTTTTCTTAAGATTTTATTTATTTATTTGACAGAGATCACAAGAAGGCAGAGAGGCAGGCAGAGAGAGAGGGGAAAGCAGGCTCCCCGCTGAGCAGAGAGCCCAATGTGGGACTTGACCCCAGAACCCTGAGCTTATGATCTGAACCGAAGGCAGAAGCTTAACCTACTGAGCCACCCAGGCACCCCTCCAGGCAAAATTCTTGATCAGACTATGTAAGTGTCACCATCTGTCGAACCTTAGGTTAGGTATAGGGCAATACTTAGAGACAATTTCTCTGTCCAGCTAACAAGCATTCATGACAAGTATCTCAATTTTTCCTACTTATAAACTTACTATTATGTAGCATGTAGCCTTCCAGTCGCTACTGAGGATGCTATTAAACTGTCCGGGAAATTCTAATGAACTGATCTTCATTAACTAACTTTTACCATGTTAGTTTAGAGTCAAAAGCCTTGGAATGGCTCCTTATTTTCAAGGACCAAATTCTCTAGACATCTTTCTAGCCTTAGTTTCACATTTTCCTTCTCCAAGTCCCTTAATGTCTCCCTTAATGTCCCTCCTTGCTGCTCATGCTCACTGTGCCCCTTCTTCTACAACATGTAGTCCCCCATTTTCCTGGAATTCTTCTTCATCCTCCTAGAGCCCAAAGGGCCCTCCCTCTCTGTGCCGCATCTACTCCCATCTCCCACCCATGCCGTCTTCTACCCCTATCCCTACTTCGAACCGTGCCATCTTCGCTTCTGGAACCAAAGTCAAGATGCAGTGGTCCCCTGTGAGCCCACTCAGGACACTATATTATTATATTTCCAATGGCACCCCAAATTTTCTGCCTCCTGAGCGATTCATACATGTCTTTTCCTTCCCACCAGGCTATAAATGTATAAAAGCAGTGCTCTGGTAAGAGAACCAGGATTCCAGATATGGCACCTGGGAACAAGGAAAGATTTTAAGACACTATTCAAGGAAGTGGACTTGGTCTATAAAATCAAGCTAAAATTTTGATACAGCTTTCAGGCTATTGATGCCCTATGATTGTTGAAAATCATACTTTGAAGCCAGAAGAAGTCCGGTCACTTGGATTTGAGTCCCAGCTTCATTTACATTTAAGTATGTAGCCAAGAACATGTAACCATCTTGGTTTTTGTTGCTTCCTGTGTTAGCATCCCACCTTGCCTCCCAACATCCTCACTCTCAACATTCTCAGTGGTGCTGATCCTCACCTGGAATCCTGTATTTATAATCCTAACCTGTCACCTATTAGAAAATAAACTCTATTTTATATTAGAACCAGTTATAAACTAGGATGTAAACAGCATGTGTGTGTATGTGTATATAAATAAAATGCATACATATATTATATGTAGTATATGTTACCTACATATATGTATTTCACTGCTGAATTCTCACTAGCTAGACCCGTCTCTCATACACAGTAGAAATTCAACATAGCTTTGGTGAATGATTAAATGGACAAATGAGCCTTGGAACTCGAAGAACAGAGTTTCAAAACCTCTGCTCTATATGCACTAATCTTTTTCCCAGGATTGTTGTATCACCAGAGAGCAATATACCCTTTTATCTCAGCTCCCTAAAGAAATGACTTTACTGAAATATGATTAAATGTTATGCCCTCAGCTTTTAGAGAAATGTCTATTTGAACAGCAGTTTTGCCTTTTGTTATTCCATGACCCCAATTTAAGAAACTTTACAATAAATTTGTCCTTGAATTCAGTGCCAAAAAGTTTTTCACTTCGATCTAAATTATGCTCTTCTGGTCAGAAAATGAGAACAGACGGGCCAAGCAATCTCCCTTTGTGCCTTAGCCTCCTTGACATTCAACTCCTTTCAGTGCTTTGTGGTACCGATTACACAGGCTCAGGCATCTTATTATATACATTCATCTGCTTGTTTGCACTAGATTCTGTTATGGAATTGTGCCGTTTCATATTGCAATTAATTTTATGATTCCCAAAGCCACCTTGGAAGTATGCAAGTTATAAATCTCAGATTAGTAAAATAAACAGCTTACTAATGTTGTTGTGTGTGTACAGCTTGGATTGAGACATGCAATCACTTTATTTTCAGTTAAAAAATGGCAAGGCAATTTCAGACACCATGATATCTTCTGAGAAAATTTTATAATTTTGGCAATGTTCCTTTATGTTTAATGTGCACACAGTTATAAAATTCCGTGTATTATGCAGATACATTTAAAAACACTCAGGCATTATTCAGAGGCATTACAAATTAACAAATGCATCATAGTTTTTCAATATCTATGAGAAGTTTAACTTATAAATACAAAAGAATCGAAGGAAATATGGGATGGTAAAAAATGCTAATTTTGATTTCTTGAAGATACTGAGACTTGAATACTAACCATGATTTTTAGCAAGACACTGGCATATGATCAATGATGAATTTGGTTTAACCTACATTTTTTTTTAAGGGAAAAAAGGAGGGAAATGTAAAGAAAGGTAATATTTTTTTTGGACTACCCATTGTATGTGGCCTTAGATCGTATCTTGTTTATTGCTCAGAGTGATTCTGCAAGGTAGTTATTATAAACCTGACTTCTGAAATGATGACCGTGAGGGTCAGCAAAAGAAGATTCGACAGCTCTTAAGAGGTTCCCCGAGATTCATACTCAAGCTTCCCTGGGCTCCAGCATTCATATTCTTCCCCACTTGGCTGCCCTAAATGACCTCGTCATCCTGTTTGCTGAGCTCTTAAGTTACATAGTGAAGTGGTAAACTGGACGGCTTCTCTCTTCTTCAAAAAAAGATGAAGATAAAATTCCTGTGCCCAGAGGCATTTGTCACCTTCCCTTACAGAACAGGTTTGACAGGGATGCACAGTATTCTCTTCCATGGGCAGGGGAAAATCTCTGAAATAGGAGAATGAAGATAAGGGCGAATAAAACAGAGCTTGCTAATTACACCAGGCTAGTACAGGAATATTTAGTTTTCTCCTGAGTTTAATTGGTCTGTTCATTCAGGTGTGTTTTGTTTTGTTTTGTTTTGTTTTTTTAACTTAAAAAAATGGTAAACTGACAAAATGGTAACATATACTAGTTCTCTAAAGCTAATGACATACTTTACAGAACTGAAGACAAAACTGAAGCCATTTCTCAGGACAGAAATAGGTACTGATTCTGAAAATATCCAAAGCCTTCTTGATTTTGGATCTCTTTGGAATTAGACGAAAACTATGGACGTCTGCTCATATTATGCCCATATGCAGTTTTTACAAATGTTTCCGTATAGTTTTAGAGACTTCATCTGTCTCTTACACTGAACCAAGGTCTCAGGT
Organism: Mustela nivalis; assembly: GCF_964662115.1. NCBI lineage: Eukaryota > Metazoa > Chordata > Mammalia > Carnivora > Mustelidae > Mustela > Mustela nivalis. Next base: position 39,653,610 of record NC_139026.1, read on the forward strand.
CAGGATCACCAAAATAATGGCTGAGAGGTAAGTTACTGGTTCTCCCATGGAAAGTGTCCATTTTCTTTCCTGGCAACATGAACCTTTTTGATATGTTTGCCTCATAAACTAAATTCTCCTGTTTCTTTCTTTTTAAGTTCCTTCCCCCCCTTCCATAAAACCCTTTGAGTTTATTTTAAGATTTTTGATATGAGTTAACTTTACTTTTCAAAGACAGCAATCCCAGATGCCAATTAACCCACATTACTCCAAAGGACACAAATTTTCATTTAGCGTTCTGTATTTCTAAACTTCAGCTCAGGATCAGTGTTTCAGCCTCTTGTCCCACAGATGCTGTAACGTGAGCCCCTTCCTTTACAGAGTCCTCACCTCTCCTCCAGACTTTCTCCACAGCCATCTTTGCCTATAGCCATCATCTGTATCTGGGCTTACAGACCACGTGTTTGTGAAAATTCTTATCGGAGTGCAATTCTTGCCAACTGTATAACAAGTTGTTCCCAGAATATTCTAACTCTTCTTCTATACAACTGTTTCTCTTCCTAAGCATTGGTATTCTTTTAATAGGTCCAACCGGGAGTAAAATAATAGAATGCCTGGGAAGAACTTCGTGCGTGTGGGCCCGTGTGTGTGTGTGTGCATGTGATATGTGAGCTCTGCTATGGGTTAAACTGAATCATATGTCTTTAAAACTTAAAATTTGAAAAGAAAAAGTATTATCTTGTCATTTTCCAGTTTAGGGTATAATGTATCCTCTGCCACATTATGTTTAAGGAGCTGCCCCTCATGCATTGTTTAAACATTCTCTGCATCTTGCTGTCTTATTTCAAGCCCCCCGTGGCAATTCTTGGACATACCTTCTGTTCTGCTGTCATGGTTAGACTCTGCAGCCGGCCAGTCATATTCCCTAAACTCTTCTCAAAAGCTGCTACGAGGTGAGCCTGGGAACAAAAATGGAAGGAACACGTTTTGAATGTCAGAACCTTATGTGGATGGATGACAACTCTTGATTTTATAAAATGCTTAATTTCAGGTATTCTAACTCTTTAAATACCAAGACCATCATGGTTAGCTTTCAATGACGACTCTCCTTCAATGTAAATCTTTGTTTATGTCATTTCTAAAATTCAGTTTAAATTCAGCGCTTCCATCTCTTGACATTTAATGTGAGTTCAACTTCTGAAAAGGGATGGTATTTTGCAAATAACAACACCTTCTGACTTGCATATCACAGAGGATTTGACACCCAAAATACTGAATAAAGTTCAGAGTTACCAAGTTTTTAGACTTAAAGCTCAAGAGGAGGCCACTGCCACCGTCAATGGACAAATGTTTCTCATTTTTATACGTGCATGATGACCTTTGGAGATACTGTTAGCTCCTTCATTGTCATGATCCCCTTTTTCAAGTGTCAGACATCTGCTGACAGCTAACACACGATCTTTCCTCTTTTTGTGTGTACAAAGAATGGAATCAGAAAGAGTTGTCTTCACTTTCCAAACTCCTTTCAATAAGAGAGCTTTTATTTCTACTTTATTCCCTTCAACTAAGGAAGTGCAGGGAGGCCAGCTAGAGATGATATTCAGTCACATTTTATTTAAGTTTTCATGGATTTGGGGTTTTATTTTAAATCTCAGGGAATTATACATATTGAGGTATAAGACACTAACTCTTATGATTAAGAAGTATTTGACAATATTACAGCTCTTGAATAGGCCAGTGTCTGTTGGCATGCCGTTATCCAACAGCTTCACTCACAGAATATTAAGCATGGAGAGGTGCTTCAATCTTTCACTGTTGCTGGAGGAGACCTACAGGTGCCTTTTTAAAAATTTTTTATTTATACATTTTAATTAACATATAATGTATTATTTGCTTCGGGGTACATGTCTGCGAATCATCAGTCTTCCACAATTCACAGCATCCACCAAAGCACATACCCTCCCCAATGTCCATCACCCAGCCACCCTCTTCCTACCCCTCCCACCCCCCAGCAATTCTCAGTTTGTTTCCTGAAACTGAGAGTCTCTTATGGTTTGTCTCCCTCTCCCAGTCCCATCCTGTCTTATCTTAGACTGATTGAATTTTATTATGCCCTCACAAAGATACAATGATAGAACATTTTACACCTTACATCTGTAAAAAACTATACGTGTCAAGGGTGGGGAAATTTGGCAATCCTTGGCAAAAGATTAATTTTTTAAGAGAAGGGAGTAAAAGAACTTATTAAAATACATCACCTTGTTACTCTAGTAGAGCTGAAAAGCTGAGGTAACTATTATCAGACAGATGCCAGAAGTCCCAAGAATTAGGGCACTAGAAATTTATTCCATTAGTTGTAACAGCTAGAAGTTTATTCCACTACTGATAACAGCAAGAATTTTATTCCATTATTGGTAACAGCTAGAATGTACAAGTCTCTTTCATTAGTATCACATATAAAGGCGTCTTTGTTCCTAGCTCTGAGCTTATCTTGTGCTCCCTTTCTTTTCCTGACACAGCAATATAAAGATCATTTGTGAAGAATACTTCAATTAATCTTCAGTCCACCAGTACAACTCTTTATTCTTTTTCCACTCTCTCTTGTCTCCATCTCCCCACCCCCTGTCCCACCAACTGGCTGGCTCTCTCTCTCTCTCTCAATCTCATACACACACACACACATGCATATAACCTTGAGAATTATACTCCAAGGCTAGTTAGCAGATTTATTAGGATAAATAACACTCTTTAAAAAAAAAAAAAAAACAGTATCTCATAGTTGAAAATGTTTCCAACAACAAGGAATATCCTTACATCAGACTTACTATATCAGAGATTAGCATAAGGTTATGTTCCATTTTCTCTCATACAAAAACTTTTTTATTGTAAAAAAAATTTAAGTGAACAAAACCATATTAAACCATATTAACCATATTAAAAGTGAACAAAATGAAAACGCACAGCTCACTGGTTTCTCAAGTGAACATTCATATACTCACCAGCCACGTCAAGAAGATTGTAGAAGTTCTCCCTTACCTTTCCCCTGTCTTCCCCTCTCCCTGCCCCAAAGATAACCACTATTATTGTAACACTTATGATAATTATTTTCTTCCTTCTCTTTATAGTTACACAACTAAGCTTGCATCTCTAAACACCATGTTTTAGCTTGTCTATTTTTAAAACTATCAGAGTGGAATCATATGCCACAATTTTTTTGTGACTGTTTTCCTTTTCTTAACATTGTGTTTCTGAGATTCAAACATGTGGTATGTCACAGGGGTTAGATTTTTGCTGGAATGCATTGCTTTATGTGATTTATAATATATTTGTCCATGATTGACCATTTGTGCTGATTTCCATTTAGGTTATTAACAATAATCCTGCTGTGACTATACAATGGGTTACTAACTCCTAAAATAAAATCTCTCACTTTCTTTTAGAATAGAGAAAATTCTGGCTGGAAATCGTTGTTAATATGTACTAAAAGAAATGCAAGATTCTACTCAATATTGTAATTTTAATTCTCCCAAACAACTGTGCAACTTTATTATCAGATATGTAAACTTGAATGTATAAACTCAGAAGGAAATTTTACTTTTACCTTCTATGCATATTTTCTCAGTTAAACAGGAGTTAAAATATGACAAAGAAAATGGGAATGTGAATATGCTGAATAAATATACTGCTTGTATTTTGTAGCTATTAGTTAATACAAAACATTCACTATGACAATGTCAGTTTTTAATTTTTGGAACATTGCTGTTCATTAATTACTCATACGAAAATGTATAAGTAGTTACCAAAGAACATTTTAAGTCACATTATTCTCCATGAAAAATATGTTGTGAGTATGTTAGTGCAATACTGCTTTAAATTTAAAGGTTTAAATTTAAATTTAAACCTAAGGCCTTGGCTTAGGTTGTCAGATTAACTTTGTTACTTTGAAGGTAATACAGGTTAAATTTCTCACCAGTTGGATTAATGGAAAGGGAGTCCAAGAGACCAATAACAGAAACCATTCTTACCAGTGATGATCTTTGTCAACTCAGTGGAAGGAAAATGGAAAATAAAACCAATTGACTATAGGGCAATAGATCTTACCTGAAAAACTTAATAAAACGATGACTTTTTTTTTAAATTGTGGATTTTTATGGGGGCTATTGATCATGGTTTACTTGCTGCTGACTTTTTCATTACCAGCTGCATAATTTTCAAGCCAGAGCAAAATTATATCAATATGATACAATCCCTGACTTGTATTAGGTAAAGTTTGTCAAGGGAATAAAATAGACACAGATGCATATTAGTTAAGGGAAGGTATTTCTGGTACATACTGTCTTTAGTTTTAGAATCCTATAATATAATCTGAATCTTTACATAAAGAGAATTATTGTGCTGCTAAGAGGTAAGATGGAAAATTACGAAAAGTGCCTGCATTGTACTCACTCACCCAGAATTTAGTGACAGTCCATCAACCAAAAAAGATATACATAGATTTATATGGAGATGTATATAAATGTGACTTTACATTTGAAAATCAATAGATGTACTGAAAATGATTCTGAAATTATTATAAATAAGGTTTTGCATTTCTTTTACACATCATAAAATCGTTCCTTCAGTGTTTGTCATTGTTAATACGTACAAAATTGTTTTCTGTAAAAGGAGATGCAGAAAAGCAAGAGTAACTGCCAGAATACATAAAAATATTAAATAGAGCAAAAAATAGGACACAATCCTAAACAAAATAATACCCGAGAGATTTTTGGCTAAAAGACATATGTGCTGAAAGGGGGAAAAAAAAAGTACCCTTTGTTTTGTGACATATTCATTCAGTGGTATCTTTGAAAAATTGAAATAATAATGTCTTAGTACCCATTTCTAAATATGTAAGAGCTGAGGTTCATAAACAAAATATATTAGAACATAAACTAATGCTCCCCATCAGACTTGGCTGTAGGGAGGGGCAGGTGAGAGGCCAGAGGGCCCCTGGCCCCTGCATGATATGACCATATGTTCACAGATGCTTGCTGGGGTGCTCCTCTTTTCTTCCTGTTCATAGGTGGGGTACTGATTCAGGGAAGGTTGGACAGCAGTCTGCCAACATACGCTCTCTCCTTTCTAAAAACATCCTAGTAGAAAGGGCTTTATAGAGAGTCCTCCAGGGGCTTTCTGAAGCTCTAATGAGAGAACTTCAAAAGTGGATGGGAAGACTCAGTGCACATTCTACTGAATGAAGCTTTACTTTACCAGTCAAATGAGGAGTGAGTTGGTTGGACACCTTTCTAATTTACCACTGTTCCTTTTTTTTTTTTTAAAGGTCTATTTATTTATTAGAGAGGGAGAGAGAGAGAGAAAAAAAAAAGCAGGGGGAGAGGAAAAGAGAGTCTCAAGCAGAATCCACCCTGAGCACAGAGCCCAACATAGGGCTTGATCTCACGACCCTGAGATCATGACCTGAGCCAAAACTAAGAGTCAGATGTTTAACTGACTGCCCTACCCAGGCGCACCTGCTGCTGCTCCTTTTAACAAAGTGGGGAAGAAGCATTTTAGTAGAGAAGCAGGTAAGTTTCAAACGTAAAAATTAAAACATGGGTCATTGTGTGGACTCTTTATAAAAAGATTATTGCCTGGACCAAACACAGATCAACTAAGAGATCAATTAAATAAAACCCCAAATTAAGAAAAATCATTTTAGTCCTGATAAAGTGATTAAATATTGAGTAAAAAATGAATATCTAGATACTTAAATAATCATTAAATTTCAAAAAATAACAATTAATTAAAATCTTATCTCAGGGCACCTGGGTGGCTCAGTCAGTTAGGCGTATGCCTTTGACTCAGGTCATGATCCCAAGGTCCCGGGATGAAGCCTGGCGTAGGGCTCCCCACTCAGCGGGTAAACTACTTCTCCCTCTGCTTGCTACTTCCCTTGCTTGTGTTTGCTCACTCTCTCTCTCAAATAATAAATAAAATCTTTAAAAAATCATGGCTCCTTTGCTACTTCACTTCTATACAATAATGCTCATTGTAGTGATCTTATTCAACCAGAAACTAAAAGGTTTACTCTTTTACTCTTTTAGTGTAAATAAAGCTTTTGTCTAAAGGTTTTACTATTTTAGTCTAAATAAACTAAAAAAAATACAAGGTTTATCTTTACTTCCAATAGGATTACAAGGTTAAAAATAATTTTTGGCTTATATTAAAAAGTTCTGTACAGATAATTTCATTCAGTCTGTATTATGATTAATTTCTGTATGTGTATAATATGTATATGTATAATATATGTATATATAATATGTATATGTATAATATATGTATAATATAAGCATATATTACACACATCAACAGATATTAGCAAATATCTGAATTTGTTACTATGAATATCTAAACATATTCTCTGAATGAAATTTAAATGCAGTATTTTTTAGAACTATTTTTTAGAAAAAATAAAATATTAACAAAAAAATTCTATGATGATTTATATGCTCTGAGATCTAAAGTGACATTGTAAACCAAATGGTAAAGAAAGTAAGTTCATAATGATTTACAGTGAATAGGTAACTTGTGAGTAATTTGAATTTCTAAATGTATAAAGATTATATGTGTAAAAATACAAATTGACATAGACATACAAGACCACTGAATAGAAAACCATGATAGAAATTTATCATGGTTTGTTTTATCCAATGACATATGAAGGGATATTTTGGTTGTTTGTGATTTTTTAAAAAATAAAATTGCTATATATAGTTTTTTTCTGTGGTTCTTAGGTGATTTCAGAATATTTATAAAATGTATTATGAAGAGAAAAAAAAAGGCATGCAAAATAGGATATAATTTAGGTTCCCATCCATGTGCAAAAAGCACTACTAGATGTGGCGAGGGGAAGCTGGAGACATTTGGGCATTTTCTCTAAGACCAGCACTTTTTAAACAAAATTGTCTATTTGACACTACTTCCTCTAATTCTGTATTCATTCTCTTTCCATTATGTTTCCTTGAGGAGACATTGTAGATGCTTTTTTCCTAATAGTCCCCTTTCTCCATGATGTTATAATACCATAGATGTGTGGGATACCTGTTTATGTACTCTATGAGTAATTGCTTTATGGATAAAAGGTATAAGATTTTTCACCAAACAAAACAAAAAACCCCAAAAAACAATTTTCACCCTCTGGTAGTCCTACCAATGCTCTGCAAAGAGTATCTGAGGTAAGGTCATGAAAACACATCAGTGAAAATCAGTGTGGTCTGTATGACTGGAGCACAAGTGGTAGGTAGCCAATGACTGACACCTTTAAAATATTTTTGCTCCTTTTCCAAACAATGGCACAGAGTCAAATTTCAGGACTGCTCCCTTATGTTAAAATTTGGTTGCTCCTGTGTGTGTGTGCGTGCGTGTGTGTGTGTGTGTGTACGTGCGCACATAGGTGTAAGCCTTTGCAACTGTGTACTACATATCTGTATTCATGGCTATAAAAACAGATCAATGTTGAAAGGAAATACAAGAAACTAACAATCGAACATTACACGGCCATAAAAAAGGATGAGATTGTGCCTTTTGAGACAACATAAATGGACTTGAGTTATTACGCTAAGTGAAACACAAATGAGAGAAAAGAGAAAAGCAAATGGCGTATGGTTCCACTTTTAAATGAAATCTGAAAAAAAAAAAAAAAAAACCAAAAACGAACAAGCAAAAAGTAGAACCAGAACTAACAATATAGAGAATGAACTGATGGGGGCAGAGGGGAAGCAGGTGGACAAACAGGTGAAGGGGAGAGGGAGACACAGGCCTCAGTTCATGGAATGAGTAAATCATGGGAACAGAAAACAGAGCATAAGCGATACAGTTAATGATACTGTAATAGTGATGTAATGGAAAAGATGGTGACCAGTTCTTGCAGTGAAGTAGCATAATGTACAAACTTGTCATATCACTAAGCTGCACACCTGACACCAATGTCACATCATGTGTCAACTATTACCCCCACCCCAACCCAACAACTATATTTAGGAAGGGTATCTGAGGGAAAAACAAATATATATTTTTTATTATATACTTCTTTTAGTTTCAGTTTTCCTTTTTAATACCATATGCATGTAATGCTTTTTAAATGGCAACAGTTTAAAAATACTATAAAAGCCCCAATTCCATAATGTAGAGAGGATGTTTATTATGCTAATACCTGTGTATATAAATTCAGGCGAGAGACATTTACACAATAAAGTAAAATCCTGATGAATCATTAAAGACATCTGCAAATATCTTGGTTATCCAAGGAATAGGGCCTGTCACTGAGCCTTCCTCATAAAAGATAAACCCAACCCAGTGTGTTTTTGACACTTATATTTGACATTTACAGTATCATATGTCCTCTTGGTAAAGATTCAGGAACCCAGACAGAGTATTTTAAACTATTATTCATCCAGCCTATAGTATAAAATTTATAGCTGCTTCTGAACTATTTAAGACTTATTCTTAGATGTAAACTATAGCCTAAATAATTCCGTTCTCTTCCAGTATTGCCCCCAAATTCTCTAAAACTCTGAGTTTCAACAATCCCCGACAACATCTATAAAAATAAATACACACAATCCCAAACGAATCTGATTCTCCCAAAGTTGAGAAGATAAAACCCCTTCAAACACACTACGAAAATGAATCTACGGTGAGGGAAATTACTTCCTTACATGCTGTGGAAGTTATATTTTACCATACTTTTTATCCTTAAAGTCCCTCTTAATCAAGTCCTACCCTGTGGGACTGCACCTGCTCTCTCTTGCTATGTCCTGCTTTGTCCAGGATGTAGAAAAACCTCAATGGAGAGTAGGGATTGGTGAGGCAGATGAGGGTCCCAAAGCTACACCAACCAACTGAGCAGATTAATGTTGAAGGGATGTGGCAGGACATATGGCAAAACAGCGGGAGCTTCCTTAGTCCTCACTGCTGCTCCTGACTCTATGCTGCTTAGGACCAGGCACAATGCCACACGGTCCCCTGTACTATTCTGCATCTGTTCTCAGGACTCCCTAGCACACTGAAAGATATCCAATAAATGTTAATATTATTGATGGTCTTTGTTGGCATTTTTTTTTTTTTTTTTTGCCATTCTCAATGGGTCAAACTGTTGTGAGAAGGCTGCCAAAATTTTTAAGAGAACTATCTCTCATTTACAGTATTGCTCGGATACCCAAATTTGAACCTAATTTTTTTTTGGGGGGGGGTGGGATTTAATTGGATGCTTAACTAAATTGCACTGAAGAAGTCAGGGCACATAGAATTTTTTATCTTCCAAAGTTAATAGCTATCAACCCCTAACCGTATGGTGGCTTGAAAAAAAAAAAAAAAAATCTAAGGAGAGTAATAAAAATAAGACATAAGAAAAGAGATAGCTCTTGAAACTGTTACTAATATTTCCAACTTTAGAAGAAATAAAAATTAACCATGTCAATTAGGGTTTACATTTCATTACTCAATGTGCAGGAAAGTTTACCTTTATATGAGTGACTGAAGACTGTTTTGGGACATTTAAAGTTTGCAAAATTATCCCATTTACTACATACAAATCTGCTTTAATATATCAAAAAAAGAATCAAAAGTGACTTACATTTGCTGAAAGTTGAGATGTGAGGGTAGCAACTTTTTCTTGTGAGGCAACCAGTTCTCGCCGCAGTTTGTGGATTTGCTGAGTGTAATTTAAAAAGATCAGCTCAATAAGCTAGATTTTTCCTTAAAACTAAGAATTCAATCCAAGAAAGTAAATACTGTATTTCGCTCATGCAACCTCTTAATTAGTGTATCAGTACTAATTCCTGAAAAACCAAAGAAATGTGAACACTAGCTAAATATATAGTAACAGTTGAATTCCACGTGTCAGGAGAGGTAAGTGACTATGTTCACGGTTAGGACTCAAATGCTTAAAGGATGCTTGCTTGCTCCATGGTTCCACTTGCCTGGCTCTAGAATCAGCTGACTTTCTCTGTTGATTTTTCTAGCTCTGGGAATTAGTGATAATAAAGCTCAGGCAGTAAAATATTTTCTTTTTAAAAACTAAATATACACGGACACATTTCTTCTAGGTCCTCATTTAGCAAAAAGTACTGAATATTCTAGCATAGTGTTTAGCATGGAGTTTTAGCAAAAAAAAATTCGGTTTTTTTGATGCATGCTTATTTTAATTTTCTGTAGTTTGGCAACTTCCAGAAGCTGTAGACTATCCTGGAGTCACTGAAAGTTGGCTTATTTCCAGATATATTGAGTCCATATTTGAAAATAATTTTATTAGGTAGCGTTTCAATGACTAACACTCAGAGAAACCTTCCCCAATCTTTATTATAATTCCTGTTATTCATTGAGTTACTATTAATTCAGAGAAGAAATGCTTTATAGATTACCTACAGTTTAAAACTGAGGGGGAATTTAGTAATACTGTTCAAATAATTAGATAAGCCAACAAAACAAATATGCTAGTTGCCTTCCTCTTTAGCTAAGTTCACAGTGAAATAAAATTGAACCAAATAAAGGCAATATTTCATATCGCATTTAAATGGTTAATATAAGCACTTTCTGCAAATAAATCTGCATGCCTCCTGTTGCTGAGACATGTGAACACAGATTAGTAAGGGTAAAGCATCGACTACCATCTGAGGCTAAGTCTATAAGTAGACTTCTGGTCTCAAAGGTTCTTAGTTACTTAGATGCCAAACATTGCACTCTAATTCTTCTCATTTCTGCAAAAAGAAGTCTCTGTTGCTGTGGGTGGACTTTTGGGATACTGTTTCAGTTTGAAAGAGCATTCCTGACATAGTTCATTAACTGTCTTTTTTTCTTCCCCCCTCTTTTGTGGAAAAGAAATGGCAGTCAACATTGAGGAACTCAAAGAAAGTTGTGGACTTTAAGCTGGAAGCAGAGACTGTGGACACTTACATAATTTCACCAAATGTGAATCCATTTTGTTCCTGGTTTTTTTTAAAAGGAGATACACTAGCCCCAAATAGGACTTGACTTATATTTGAATGATGACCACCTATAGTCCCAGAAAACAGACCATTTTATCTTAAACCAATACAAATCCAAAGAGCCTTTCTCAAATTAATAGTATCTATTATAAGATCCTTTACAATGTGATCTTGGAAACCTTTTAATAATGTAAACTATTTTTAAAAAACCATGACCCATTAAGGGGAGGAATGATACAAGGCGAGGTCAGAGAAGTACTAATCAGGCAAATAGGCAACATTTGAATACCTCAGTAACCATATTATAACCAAATTAGAAGTGTTGTCCTGTCCATGTAAATAAAATACTCTAGGGTTTTTTTTTTCCCTAAACATATTCACTTTTTTGTATAGCAATTATAAAGATCAAATTGCTATAATCAATACTATTTTGATATTTTTAAACACAGCACAAATTTTACATAAAGCAAAGTAAGACAAGGAGTTCCTTTGCAAAAGCTACTACCAAGACACTGATATTCTCTGTGGTCTGATTGCCTCAGTGTAAGCCAATCAAATAGTCATTACCACACCCTGAATAAAGGTCTAATTAAAGTCCTGCTCTCCTTGGGTAGGACAAGTATTTCACAAAGGGAAATAAAAAGAATATTCTCTCCAGGCTGCAATCTGATTCGTACATGATTGCGACAAAATATTTGTGAAATGTGTGTGATTAGTTCTATATACCACACTAGACATAAAGTGGCTATTAGAGAAGCAAAATTCTGGCATGAAACAGATGGGTTGGGATGCTGGTAGCTTCTATTGTGGAGGTCTGGTGCCTAAGATTCAACAGTTTCATTAATCCTATGCAGTTAATCTCACAGGCGCTGGGGAAAGGAGACTACAATAAACGTGCAAGACCACACATTCATTCATTCAGCAGATTCAAAGAGTGCTTAGTACTACAGGCAATTTGTTAGTTGTTGATCTCAAACTCCATTCTAGAACGTGAGAGGAGGGCTTGCTTTTAAAAACTTCCTTTCATTTTCTTTATGAGGAAATACCAAACACCATTTAACAACTAGAGCATTGCTTCCATCAGCAGCACAGGAGAGCTATGCCACTGTATCATAGAGCCCTCCAGTGGTGGAAACATTCATTTCATCACAAATGTAAACAAAGAGTCAAATACAAGCATGCTACAAACTTTACCTCTGAATGAGCTTTTTCTTCAGCCTGTAAAAGACAAAAGGTAAAAATTCATCTATAAATAACCAATGTCATTTTGTCCTACAAGTATAAATGAATCATTCCATTGTATAATTAAGATACTATGACCCAACATAAGACTAGTAAAATACATATGATAGTAAAATACATCTTATTTTATATTATTATCAATGACTGATACTTATATTGTATTTATACATTATAATTATGGTGGTATTATTATATTATCATTATGATAGGAACCTTTAGTATTACAAATTAATGCTTCCTTATATATAAATGGTATATTGAATATGTAGGTCATTTGATTCATGGATATATAACATGCCTTAAAAGCAAAGTTGGAATTAAAGACGATGTTACTCTAAGATTCAGTCTATAAGAAACAAAAACAAAAGTAGTTATAAAATTATACTCTAAAAAAGGAAATGACAGATTTTTTTCAGACATATAATAGAAAATGCACTCCATGATATTAGGGAGATCTTCAGCCGAGACTTGGGAGTCTTAATTTCACTCTGTGATTTATATATCATTAAAAAAAAAAAGCTAAATAAAGCTGGAGAGAACATATTGGCCTCTACTGATAGCCACAGAAAAGCAGTTCATTAGTTTCTATCTTCTTTCACTGTCTTTAATGATGATTCATTAAGTTTACTGAGCTGCAAGTCAGCAAAACAGTAAAATGCCCAGTGTCAAGATGGTGATAAAAGTGGCTGGCAAACATCTTGAGTCATACACATTATGGCAATGAGGACTGCTGGAGGAACTCACAGGCTGTTTTGGACTCAGTTACAGAAAATTCCTAGCTCTGTTTTTCTTCTTTGTGCTGGGCTGCAAAATGCCAGAAAATGAGTTATGTGTACCATTACATTTGGGAAGCTCCCTTACTCTGGAAAAAGCTGGAGAATGAAAATATCGCTGAACACTACAAATCTGCCGGTTCCCTTGAGCCATTTCAAAGCAAAAAAAAGAAAAAACAAAAAACCTCTTATCTCCTATCTCTCCTTTGGGGATATTTCCTGGTTAACTGATGCAGAAGTACCTGAACTATTTTTTATCCCCACCCCCTTTTTTTTCTACAGAAAACATAAAATAAAACAAAGGAAAATAAATAAATAAAAGATATTTTTATGCATAAGTATTTCTTGAGTGTTCTCTTTCCTGTATTTTCTCTACTCTTAAAAATAATGTATAGTTAATAATATAGTATTTAAATAACAGAGTAGTTAAACAGTAGAATCCTAATAGCCTTTATAAGGAAACTGTTTTAAAAATCAATGCTAGGTACACCAGGGTGGCTCAGTGGGTTAAGCCTCTGCTTTCGGCTCAGGTCATGATCTCAGGGTCCTGGGATTGAGCCCCTTCATCGGGCTTTCTGCTCAGCAGGGAGCCTGCTTCCTCCTCTCTCTCTCTCTGCCTGCCTCTCTAACTATTTGTGATCTCTCTTTGTCAAGTAAATAAATAAAATCTTTAGAATAAAATAAAAAAATAAAAATCAAGAAAAATCAATGCTAACGTAAGACTTGAATATTTTACATCCAACTTTAATTTTTAAGGGAAGATTTTATTTTTTTAATTCTAATAATTTTAAGGTTTTAGATACAGTTTGTTTCTAAATCAGAAGTAGAGAACTCATTTTAAGATAGAAATTTCATCTTAAAGCCAAAGAAAGCTGGAAGTTGTTTGTCTTAAGACGTATGGTACAATTAACTGTGACTATTTGTTTTCCCTAGAACTTCACATGTTTATTGCCACTATATTCTGCCCAAATCCTGCTCCAAGTCCTACCAAGATTATATAAAACTGATAATAAATAATTTGTATGTTTAAAAAAAAGCAATGTATTCTACTTAACAAAAAAGTTAAGAAGATATATTTTCTCATTAAAATAGTCTCAAGTAAGTTATATATACTACCCATAAGCATAACCATTATATATTAATTCTATAGGTATTATATATAATAATGACTTTTCTTGTCCTTGTGTTTTCAGAATAATCTTTTTCCTTAATCTTTGCCTCTGTTTATACCCCGTGGCTATTAATACTAGGTAAGGTGTTATCATCAAGCTGAAGCAGTGTGGCAGGATATTAACATTATGTTTCTTTCAACGATTTAGGCTTGGGATTAATGATGATGGAACGTGATTACTTGCCATTTTTATTTTTATTTATTTATTTTTTAAGATTTTATTTATTTATTTGCCAGAGAGAGATCACAAGTAGGCAGAGAGGCAGGCAGAGAGAGAGAGGAGGAAACAGGCTCCCTGCTGAGCAGAGAGCCCGATGCGGGATTCGATCCCAGGACCCTGAGATCATGACCTGAGCCAAAGGCAGCGGCTTAACCCACTGAGCCACCCAGGCGCCCACTTGCCATTTTTAAATGATGGTTTTGAACCAAGCCCAGTGTCCTGAAGGATGGTAGACAGTATAAAACATTTTGCCTAAATAAAAATACATCAGATGATTCTTTATTCCATAAACCATTAATTGGCCATTCATTAACCCATTCAAAGTTACTAAAAAAAATTTCCTTCAGCATTAGCTGTGTATTAAGAAATATGTTAATGAACCAAATGTAGCTCCTGCTCTTATTACTATAAATTAGATTCCAAGTACAAAACAGATTTAATAAAGTGTTTAGTATATAATCAGTCAGAAAGAAGCTATTTACTACAAGGATCAAAGTGCCAGGAATATAAAGAATAAAAAAAGAGCTCTAGAATTATAAAGAAAAATCACACAGCCTTCCTCAGCCTATTTTCCCCACTTTTCATAGAGATATGGATAATAAGCAGTAGGTCTTTTCTATGAGAAAAACAACAGCACAGTCATAACTAAGAACCCAAACTGAGGAAGAAAAGAAGAGGTGGCAGAGGCAGGAACCAGCCTGAGAAGACAGGCCAACATCTAAAGAGGGTGATGCCAAGTGACGGTAAACCTGGAGGAATTTAACCTCAGTGTTGCTCCATATTCTGATGACATTAAAAGAATTTAGCAATTTGCATTTTTAGATAAAAGCTCCAGATTTCACAGTGTTGGCTTGGATTTAAACACAAGCACACATCTTAAGTTTGCCAAAGGTAACAACTTGGGAGATGAAATTAGGCCTGTGATTTCCAACCAATATGCAAATTCCTGCAATCTTTCTGCTCAGAATTCTGTAAGGTAATATACTCAACTGTATAACAAGATACTCTGGAAAATTTACCAAACCATTAATGACAGAAGCTTTAAAAGATCTACAGGGGGAGAGTCCTTCCAATGAGATTTGTTAGACTGATGACTTTACAGGTAAATGTTCTTTGCAACAAGCCATTGTTATTAGTTTTATTATCTCTAAGTGAAATACATACAGCAAATATATACTTCTATAATCTATATACATGATGTTAGAGTAAACAAGGTTCGTACTCATGGTTCATAAAAACAGAATTTTGCCTAATAAGAGCAGATAGAGCTTAATATTCTTTTTTTTTTTTTAAATTTAGAATGTTGTTAAGTTCAGAATTTTTTTTTAAAGATTTTATTTATTTATTTGTCAGTATAAGAGAGAGGGCCCACAAGCAGTGGGAGGGGCAGGCAGAGGGAGAAGCAGGTTTCCCACTGAGCAAGGAGCCTGGTGGGTTTGATTCCAAGACTCTGGGATCATGACCTAAATCAAAGGTAGATGCCAGCCGACTGAGCCAGCCAGGCGTCCTGAGCCTAATATTCTTCTTTTAACCAAAAAAAAAAAAAAAAGGACTTTTTCTCCCCATAGACACCACTTAAATTATTTTATGAAGGCACGCCATGCAGTTGTGTGTTAGCTATATACTGCAGAACTTCAAAAGATGCAATTCACATAGACTCTGATATAAACAGTGCTCTTAGAACCATGTAGGACACCATAGTTTTTATAATTTATGGTATACAATATTTATTTCTTATTTTTTATAATTAATTTTAATTTATAATATTAATTTTTATAATTATGGTATACAATATTCCTGGTCTTCTCTAGTAATTATGTGAGACCCACGGGATAGATGGGATAGGCCTGGCGGTTGTTTTCCAATTTTATTTCACAGGTGTAGTCCAGAGACACTTAGCAGCCTGCCTGATGTCACACAACAGCCACTGATAGAGTTAGGCAAGAATGCAAATCAAATGAATCTGGATCCCCAGTCCTTATAGGCGTGAAAAATAATGATAAAATTCCCTTTTGCCTTCATGGTTTAAAAAGCACTTTCACAGATATTTTCTCATTGCCAGTGGAATCTCAGTGCATGCTAATGGGGGACAGAAGCCAAAAGGACTCCTCATTATCTCTGATTTTTCTCTTTATCAGTCCTCCAAATACGCATTTATTTGAATTAACTCTAGATTATTTATGAACTCAAGAATATAATTTCTATCATGTTCTGTACAACTATTTGAATTCCCTAATATCCTAAAAATCACCTTCTCATGTGGCTTGATCACCTAATCCATTCTTTTCACACATAACACAAGGGTATTTTTATTTCTAAATTTTGGCATAAATGTATACATATATAGTCACTTTATTTTAATCTCTGTTTCCATTTTGTATCATACTGATACTATAATATTTCTCTTTCATGCTTTCTGATTGACATCTGCTCTTATTTATTTATTTATTTAGGTGGGGGAGAAAATATATGTATTTTTTAAGACTTTTTTTTTTTAAAGATTTTTTATTTATTTATTTGATAGAGATCACAAGTAGTCAGTGAGGCAGGCAGAGAGAGGAGGAAGCAGGCTCCCTGCTGAGCAGAGAGCCTGATGTGGGGCTCGATCCCAGGTCCTGGGATCATGACCTGAGCCGAAGGCAGAGGCCTTAACCCACTGAGCCACCCAGGCATCCCTTAAGACTTTTATTTATTTGCCAGAGAGAGACACAGCGAGAGAGGGAACACAAATGGAGTGGGAGAGGGAGGAGCAGGCTTCCCACTGAGCAGAGAGCCTGATTTGGGCTCCATCCCAGGACGCTGGGGTTGTGAAGAAGGCAGATGCTTAATAATTGAGCCACCCAGGTGCCCCAAGGGAGAGAGACAATCTCAAGAAGGCTCCATTCCCAGCATGGAACCCAATGTGGGGCTGGATCTCACAATCCTGAGATGATGACCAGAGCCAAAACCAAGAGTCAGATGGTTTTTACAGTTTCTACAGTTTTTAAATGTCCCTTCTCTGTTCCCTATAAACCTGCAATATCCAATATAGTAGCTACTAGGCACATGTGCCTACTGAAAGTTTAATTAATGAAACTTAAAAATTCAGCTCCTCCATCACACCAGAGACACTACAAATACTCAACAGCCACACATGGCCAGAGGTTACTGTATTAGTGCAAGACAGAGCATTTTTATTATCACACAATTTTCTAGTGGACTCTGGTTACATACTAACTGGCCATTTGTCTTCCCTTAAACCATTCTCCTTTTCTTCTTGAGTTTTTCTCAGGCTGAATGAAGGTAATTTTATCCAAATACTATTTTTGCACATATTTAAAATATTTAATCAATCTGCATCTTTTTAAAAAGAAAATTATTTACTCATTTGAGAGGGAGAAAGAGCAAGAGTGGAGGGGAGAGGCAGAGGGGAAAGCAGACCCCTAACTGCGCGGGGACCCCGACATGGAGCTTGATCCCAGGACCCTGAGATCATGACCTGAGCTGAAGGCTGAAGCTTCACCCTCTGAGCCACCCAGGCACCCCTCATGCTGCATCTTTTGATGTTAAGCATAGACTTCAACCACAATGGTTTAAGTCCGAGCACATCCCGCAACAAGCAGGGGCATTGGGCCAATTAGGAGGGACACTCAGTGTTAATGTATTTCTTTTATCTGTTTTTTTCCAAAACATTTCACCTTTCTCACTTCTTATCCATTTGCCAAAGCAGTAAATTTAAATAACAATAGTGATTTTTTTCATTTATAGAGTGTAATTGGCAAATTAAAAGGAGAAATGATGTGAAAAATACTGTCTCTCCCAACAGTAGTCTGATCTTGAGTAACTATCCAAAGCAGTAACTATGCAAGATGAGTTTCTAAAAGGAGGGCCCTAACATTGAAACCTAATGAAATGAGTAAAACAATTAGTATTGCCCATCACGCTTAATTGATCAGTGACAGCAAAGACTGAACTTTTTATGAACGTTTCAGTACTGGATTTAGGATTATTCACTGCTTAAGTCCCAGTGAAATTCAGTAAACTAAATAGATCTCACTCTTGGGATGCCTGGGTGGCTTAGTCAGTTAAGCATCTGCCTTCGGCTTAGACCATGATCCCAGGGTCCTGAAATCGAGTCCTGCTTCAGGCTCCTTGCTCAATGGGGAACCTGCCTCTCCTTCTGCTCGCTGCTCCCCCTGTTTGTGCTCTCTCTCTCTCTGACAAATAAATAAAATCTTTAAAATAAATAAATAGACATCACTCTTATAGAGAAAATACCATAGGACCATCACCAGTCATGGCTCAGAGATCTGAACAAGGAAAACTAGTCAATATCATAAATTTATGGTACAGCCCAGTACATGGGTTCAGGGATTTCCAGACATACCCCAATAGGTTTTACGAGATTCAGTTTTTCATGCACTCACTGATTTTCCTAAGTACACAAAAGTCAAGTGAAGGCATATCTAAGCGGGCCAAAGAGGGGCTGGCCCAGTGGCAAGTGTCAGTGGATGGGGTATGAGGTCACTCAGAACACACCCTTATCTCACCGTGTAACTTCTGTGTCAATATCAATCTACTGAATCATCTGTGTGCTTGGAAACAGTAGAAGCTTTCTTTTCACAGCGGATACTTACTGTTGAGTAAAGAGAAGAAGTGCTGGAGACCAGTGATAATGAAGAACCGTGAACTGGAAAAAGCAAAAAAGAACAAGAGGTGATATAATGAAGTCAGCTCAGAACCAGCAGGTCTTTGCTGGAGAGTGGAGAATAGGGAGGCGGGGGAGTAAAATAGTAACAGCTAGATCTAAGAATCGGAGGGCAATTCTGCTGTTATTTTTTTGAGGTCAAATTGTTGAGACATGGGAAGGTCCCACACCTGTCCCCCTAAAATACTTCCTTCATCACGTTAGGCAGGATTGGACAAACACAAGCTCTTTGAGAAGACTGTGGGTTTATTTAAAGTTATAGTAAACGTCCACAGAATAAATAACCAGAAAATAGTAGAAATCTAAAATAAAGTTGCCAAAAACTTTTAAACTTAAAAAAAAACCTTTATGTGTTTTATTTATTTCATTTTTATACAACAGAGATCCATTTTCACTGTTTTTACTGTATGCTTTCAGGGGAATAAGCATTTTATTGAACTTACTATTTCAACATTATCTGTGATGAGTTGATTACACTCTTTTAAATGGAAAGTTATTGTTTCTTTTGTACTTATAATCATAGAAAAAAATGCTTATTTCAAGGTAGTGTCTCACTGAAATTAAGAATGGAAATTGCATACTGTCTTTTACTGAGGTATACCAAAATACCATTTTAAACAATTGATAGACTGTTTTATATTTCTGCACATCTGATGTGTTAAGCCCAATGGGTGGTAAAAGTGTGCTTAATTATATTTGTAGAAAAGTCCTTCCTCTTTTCACTGTGGGGTAAAGTTATTTCTGAATATTCATCCATTCAACAAACATTAGTTGGGCCCACCCAATGTGACACGCCCTTCCTAGTTTGTGGCACTATAAAAATGATGACACAATCCTAGGAGCTTAAAAATAAAGTAGAAAGGTATACAACTAAGAAGATAATTACAATAGAGTAAAAAATACTCTCTGGTACTACAAGGGTATGTGGGAGATGCTCACAAGCTGGTTGAGGGGCTACTGGGAAAACTGTAGGATTGTGGCAGTGGGTCTCAAAATAGAGATGAATTTGAGGGACTCCAGGAAGAACCTCTTTAAAACTGACTTCATTCATATAAACATGTGGTCAAAAGAGCAATGAAGGACAGCTCCCAGATATCTCGCTCAAGCAACTGTCACCACTCTGTGAGGTGGGCAAAATGTTAATCATCTAAAGAACACAATACAAATACAATTCCACATTCTTTCAACCTCCAACAACAGTATGCACTAAGTATGCACCAGAATGCACTAAGATTTTTGGCACGGTGTGCAGAAGGCAGGTGGACAATGAATCGGGAGATCTTAATTCTGCTCTGTTGCTGCTACCTGTTATTTAGGGGTCTAAACCTCCTACTGTGTGGCTGTTTCTTTATCTTCACAGTGATCATTGAGCAGAGAGGGCATCAGTAAAGCCGCTTCCACCTCACTAGTTCAATAATCCCTTGATTGTAGACCACAATGTAAAAATTAAAATAGGTCAGTGTTCAGTGTATGGGCATCTGAAAGCCATCTTGCCCACTCAGACTGGTGTTCAGTAATTGAGATTATTTAAACCTCATACACAGAAGGCCAGACTTTCCCAAGCATATGAAGAGCATTCCATCTGTAAATGAGGCACTCTAGAAGAGCCATCAGTATGCAGAGCAAATTATTTTTATGGTATTATAAGATGCCAGTCTGTAAAGAGAGTGATAGAACCATCTCAAATAAGCAATGAGAGCATTTCCAATTAGTTCAATTTGGTCCATCTAGTCTGCCACAATCAGGAGACTCCCAGGGTGTAATCTACTGTCACGATGAACTCCATCATTCAGTTAATGTCCCCAAAGGTAGTGGCAATGATGGTCAACTGATTTAGTGTCAGCAGATTAAATGGACAGTAGTGGCCAGAAAGCATGAAATCAATGCTCATAGCTATCTAGACTTTGAATCGGAAGAGCCTTTAAGAAAGTAGGAAGGAGAAAGAGAAAGGAACAGAACTACTCCCTCATTTCATTTTCATGACAAATCTGTGAGATTACAGATGCAGGAATTAGCACTGACTGATAAAGTTAAGAAATTGGCCAAAGTTCAGACCACAAATAAATGGATAAACAGAGGCTTACAACTCGATATATTTCAGGATCTGGAGTCCTTTCTTTTATATATAATCATTAAAGACTAGGATAGTTGGCTGATTTTATATTTGGTTTTGTTCTTTTTTAAAATTTTATTTTATTTTATTTTATTTAAATTCAATTAATATATAATGTATTATTAGTTTCAGTGGTAGAGGTCAGTGATACTTCAGTTGTATATAACACTCAGTGCTCATCACACGACGTGCCCTCCTTAATGCCCCTCACCCAGCTACCCCATTCCCTTCAGCAGCTCTGTTTGTTTCCCATGGTTAAAAGTCTCTTGTGGTTTTCCTCCCTCTCTGATTATGTCTTGTTTTATTTTTCCCGCCCTTCTCCTATGCTCCTCTGGTTTGTTTCTAAAATTCCACATATGAGTGAGATCCTGTGATAATTATCTTCCTTCGATTGGCTTATTTTGCTTAGCTTCATCTAGTTTTATCTACATCCTTGCAGATGGCAAGCAATTGCACTCCTAGGTATTTACCCCAAAGATAAAAATGTCTGATTTTATTCTGATCAATTTAAACTTTTATGTTTACCTTTATTTTATTCTTAGCTGATATGCTTTATAGTATGTGTTGCCACAATTTTTCTTTATGGATACTTTTAAAAGTCATTCATTAAATTGAAGAGGAAAATCTCTCAAATATTAATTATCAAATTTCACACCTGCAGTTATATAGTTAAAAAAAATTACATACCTTTGAACATCAATTGTCTCCTGAGTTTTTTGAATAGAACTATTATAAAGTATTCACATAGAACCTTATTACGTTGGATAAGAAAATGAAACTTAGAAGACAAAAAGTAGACATGATATGAATTCTATTATGATATAACAAGAACCAACACCAGAGGGAGTTTCTGAGAATACAAACTGGCAATGTGTGGTAGTTTCGTAAGGTAATTTTTCTGGTTCATGTATCTTTATGATTCTTTAACCGAGATGTCAAACAAAACTGGCTCTGATATTGGACACACCAGAGCAAACAGTCTCTAAAACAATGAGGATTTCTGTATGAGAACACCAAATTTGTTCTGAACTGTTCTATAACCAAGTATTAATCTACACAATTTCTGGCATATTTCCAAATGCATAAAGAAATAGAAGGTAATGCAGGTTAAAACCTCTTCAAGCTTCAGGGCTCCCTACATGAGAGTTACACTTAACTCATTTATTTACTCTTCAGGAATCCTTGTCATGGCAACTGATGTGACAGTTTTCATCTCTGAGTTAAATAAAGGAACTCCATCTTTATTTCCCCCTACGCCTACCTTCTTCCATGCTGTCTCGGAATGAGCCTGAATGACTGATGGCACGTGGCCTTTCTTCCAGAGACGTGGCACTCCCACAAAGCTGGGAGTCATCGTAGAGATCGAAGGAAGAGTCTTGGGCTGGGATGCTATTTGAACGCATCATGCTGGGCCCAGGAAGGTTAAATTGAGACAGATTGGTTGGGCTCACTGAAAAACAAAGCACACATAGACTCATTATTCTGGGGCTTGGATGATGAAAACAGTTGGCGGCTGGAAAGTGAGAATGTGATCCCAATTCTACGGAAACGTGAATTTAATGGGTGTCTCTATTGAAGGCAGGCTGACAGTCTGCCCCTGAAATGTTCAATAACAGTTTCAGGAGAGTCCCTCTTTTCTCTAACACTTTCAAGGCCAGCAGTATGTCAATTTCTAAAGCAATATTAAACAAAGCTGCCAAGCAACCTCTTTTGTTCATGCTAGAAATACAACAGCATGGTATATCCTGCTGGAGATTATGAAGAAAAGATTGCCTGCATAGGCTCTGTAGGTTTCTTTTCAAGAA
The DNA here is from genome assembly GCF_964662115.1 of Mustela nivalis. Classification (NCBI taxonomy): domain Eukaryota; kingdom Metazoa; phylum Chordata; class Mammalia; order Carnivora; family Mustelidae; genus Mustela; species Mustela nivalis. The sequence continues at coordinate 39,676,564 of NC_139026.1, forward strand.
GAATACACCTCTTTAATGGAAAAAAACAAAATCGAAAAGAAAACACAAGAAACCTAAATGTCCCACGAAGACCCTTTTGAAGCTTCCAGACAAAGACTTTCATCATTTTGAGTTCTGAATTTATGTAAGTCCATGGTCAGTACCATCATTATTATCAGAGTTAGTTATAAAAGAAGAATATGAAATTTTTTTTAAATGAAATGTAATATGTGGTTTATAGCTTATCATCAGTTTAATCACACTGAACTCTTCCACTGCATCTAAGACCAGAGTCCAGAGGGAAGCCTGTCTAATGTCACAGTCCTGTTATATTTCCCAAACAGTATCTCATGTTCATAATTTGAAACAAGAATTTATTTACTTTAGGGTTCATTGCCAAAGAGTTCTAATAACACTCAGCTTTTTATGCCAACTGATAATTATGAATTTAAAGAAAGATGTGGTTGACCGAAAGTACACCTGCTTCAGAAGCAATACCATCTTAAAATATGGAACAAAAGCAAAGCACAAAATTGAGAAAGATATTTATCACAAATGTTCATATTTAAGAAAAGTAAGTTGTTACGGAAATGTGAGGTGGGAGACAGGAACCACTTATGCCATCACAAAACCTGTGGGTACTTTGAAAAACTTAGGGAACTCATGTCACTGGTTTAGAATGACTGATTATCATTTCAAAATTTGCTATTTTTTTCTTTGACATGGGAGTTACATTTCTTTTTAATATAATGACTGGCTTTCAAAATAATGTAAAGTAAGAGGCATATACACTGAGAGGCAAATGAAAGGAAATATCTTCTATTTTCCAGACACTATGCTGGATGTTTTATAGGTTTTGATGAATTCATGCACGGAACAACACTCTGATAGAGTGGTTGTGGATTGGAATTAAAAAAAAAAGGACAAGAAAAAGGAAAGAAATAAAAGATTTAGAATTATATCTGTGTGTGCATATATGAAATACAATAAAAGATGAAAGAAATTGTGGATGTGCAAAGTGTGCAATCTGTTGGAAGAAAGAAAACCCTGAAGGAAGGAAAGAAAGAAGAAAAGAAGGGAGGGTGAGGAAGAGAGAGAGAGAGAGTGAGGGGGGAGAGGGGGGAGATGGGAAAGAGGGCGAGTGAGGAGAGGAAGGGAGAGAGAGAGGCAGAGGATGGAGAGAGAGACAGAGAGAGAGAGAAGAGAGGGAGAGTGAGGAGAGAGAGAGAGAGTGAGCAAGGGGAGAGAGTGGGAGGGAGGGAGAGAGACATCTTTCAGGTACATTCCATCAGCCAGCATTGAATGGTTCAATTTGATTGCTAACCAAATGCCAGAAGATATACCGAAGGACATTCTAGACTTGGATGTTTATGTTTAGAGTGTCGGGATTAGAGTAAATCATCCTATTCTATGTCCACAGTATGGACTGTCTCTTTGCTAAATGAATGAAGTATTCAACGCATTTGTAAATGTATTATGTTAATATGTATCTAGAAGTTAGAAGGTCATTTCACTCACTATTTGGCTTTGCATAATGGTTGCAGAGCTATCCAAGTAAATTGTCCTTTTATAATTTCAAAACATGTGATTTAAATCATCCAAGAGATAATGAGGATTAGGGTGATTTTTTTTTTTTTTTTTTGACAGAGAGAGAGAGATCACAAGTAGGCAGAGCAGCAGGTGAGGGGGGGGGTGGGGAACAGGCTCCCTGCTGAGCAGAGAGCCTGATGCAGGGCTCAATCCCATGACCCTGAGATCATGACCTGAGCCAAAGGCAGAGGCTTATCCTACTTAGCCACCCAGGGGCCCCATTAGGGTGAATTTTTAAAGTGAAGAGTTTGCATTTACAAACAGTTTTGATAGCTTCTCCACTGAAACTACACCCATGCTATTTAAGAATGTTCAGTTATGTTAATGTCTATGACAGTTCTGTTTTTGGGGTCAGTGGTTGAATAGAAAGATATATATGGCATGCCCCTAGCAGTGGTGACTGAAAGGAAGAAAAATTAATATGTAAGTAAACCAAGAAAAATTATACAACAGAGGACGAAAATATGATGGACAAAAAGAATTTCTGCAATGGTACACAAATTGGCACAGGGATTCTATACTGGCTTTGCTTTCCATTTGCTTCAGGCAAATGTCTCAATCTCTGCCCTTCAGTTTCAACATGAATTACAATTTTTTGAAACAGCAGAATAAATGACCTCTGGACTCATTCAAAGCTTAGAGACACAGCAAAATTTCTAAAAATGAGAGAAACTAGGTAGCAACTCAAGAAAATTTTATTTGATTTTTTTTTTTAAAGAGGAAGTTCAAAGTGTGATATATCTAGATTCAGTAGTTTCTGTCATGGGTGGGTTTAGAGAAGAAGCTAGAGCTATCATAAGTATTTAACTAGTAGTTGAATAATTGAACCAGAGGTAGGTGTCTCCTGTCTCTGAGATTCTGTACTTTCATGAATATAGAAGAAGAGGGTCAATTCTCAATAGTTTAAAAGGTGAATATGAGAGAGGAGTAGGAGGGCACTCAAGGTAGAGGAACCCGTGAACATAAAAGCATAGAAATTTCTCCATAAAGTTGTTTAAACAATACTCTGTATGCAAGAGGAGCCAACAAATATATAGAACTCCTAGGTGAGAGGCTGACAGTAATACTTCTTCCTACTATCCCTTACAGCAAGGAGAAAATGAGACTGAGGAACTGTCACTCGTGGGAATATGACAATAAGTATCAGGCAGTTATAAGATGCCTCACAAAGACTATGACCAACAGTAAACAAAATTTCAAACAAAAATGTATTTTGTTTACATAAGTTATGTTCTGATTTGCTTTTTTGAGTAGAATGGTTTCTATTACAGGGATCATACCTACACCAAGAACTACACACAAACCACAGCTTACTCATGCTACTCTACCAATAATGAGGTAACTGAAGTGATCTTAGATTTCTGTTCATTATATAGGACTTTTTACAGTAATATTTCTAAAAATTTTATGTATTAAAATATTTTAATATGGAAAAAGGATAAAGAAAACACAGGTATTTTAATTGCTACTAAGTAATCACTTGCTGATCATTCAGAAGAGATAATGATCAAATTAAAGACAAATGATGACCAAAGTGAACTGGAAGACAATGCTATCCATACTCATTAAAAAATTCCATGATACATTTTTTAAATTTAATAATAAAATAATCTTTAGTTATGATTACATTTTAATAGTACCCATTGTCTTACCTAGTAAATATAAATTCAGGTGGTCTGGAAATCAATAAAAGGTGTTTTTTTTTTTTTTTTTTTTAAGATTTATTTGAGAGAGAGAAAGCTAGCACATGGGTGAGGGGAGGGGCACAGGGAGAGGGAGAGAGAATCCTAAGCAGACTCTGTGCTGGGTGTGGAGCCCCATACAGGTCTTGATTTCATGACCCTGAGGTCATGACCTAAGCTGAAGCCAAGAGTCTGATGCCCAAATGAGCCACCCAGGTACCCTGCAACAAAAAAAAAATTTCATGTTTTTAAAACGGGTCATTTTTTCTTTAAAATAACACAGCATATAGACCTCAGAACACCTGATTTTAAGCCATGTATGCTTATAAAATTTGGATGGGCACATGAGAAAGTGTTGACATGTATGGGAAGGTCTTCCTCTCTAAGTCCCAATGGGTAAAAATGTGGATAATGATGGTAGAGGCAGTAAGACGAATTTGAATTACACTGCTATTTTCTGATAACATAAAGCATGGTTTCTGATAAAAATGATGAGGTAACAAGGTCTTTTAAGTCTTATACTCTCTTGGTACACATAAATCAGTCTTGGTACACATAAATCAGTCCCCCATAATAAAACCTAGATATTTTGGATCCATTTCACAGATGAGGAAATTGACTTTGCCAAGGTCAGACATAGTAAGTGGTGAGCATTTTTTTTCCCAAATAATAATGGAACAGATGGATTTAATCAAAACAATATAAATGAGAAAATAGTGGGGGTACGAATTCAGTTAGTCAAATTAATGTCAGGTATTGAAAAGATTGACAGGAGACAGAGGGTATCTAGCAAACTCATCATTCCAAGTAATTGGGTTTTATTTCAGATGTTGCATAAAATTAGAGTTAATTTCATATTCTTATGAGTTTATAAAAAACATTTTCAATTTAGTTTTTGAAGTTAAAATTTTAAGCTTCTTGCTATGTTTTATAATTACAATTATAAGTAAAGGCTATACTATCTGTTTTCATTATGAGGCAAATAAGTGTCTCCCTGTGAAGGTGTAGCAGCAAAATCTTGGTATTTAATAGGAATTCATTAGCTCATATGGACCCATGACCAAAATAATTGTTTCTATTGCCAAAGCTTTATTCTGTAAAGCAGGAAAAATTACAAGAGAAAACAAAGAGCTGTGAGTGTCCTATAGGATTGAAAAAGTTGAAAAGCCCAAACTATTCAAGAATTTGGACAACTGGTGGGTCCATTACTAGAAAAATGGTTGGAGCAAAATAATAATAATTATTATAATAATGAGACTACTTCATATGTGATTTTATAGAATAGAAATCTAATTTTAAAAGCATTGGGTCTATTAAATTAGAACTGGCATGTTTAGACTTCTTTCATTACTTTGTCACTCTTCCCTGTGTTTTCTGTGACATTTATACAAATGATTTTACACTTCATACAAATGATGCTAAATACAAAGTAATGCAATGGCTAAATTTGTCGCTTTTTTTCCTTGTACTTATCAAAAAACATTCACAGGGAATATTCATATTCATTTTAACGAGAGGTTTGAAATTCTATTCATTTTGATTACCTGTAAAAAAGTGATCTTAAAGTCATGGAGTTACTTTTTCCTTTTTCTTAATTATTTTATAGTTTGTTTTTCTACAACAGTATGATAAATTTTGTCAAGGATTTTAAAAAAATTAAGCAAATGTTTTTTTCTTAAATGTCTTTAAAAAGAAGCAAACTTGCTTGTTTTTAAGCAAAAAACAAGATGTTTTACTGTTTTTTACGAGGACTCTGAAAAAACCCCTAAGCTTGAAGTCAGGTGTTCTGGGATCAATTCCTGCCTCTGCCCCTTATGAATGGTGAGACCTTTTTGTGAGTGAAATAACCGCTCTGTGCCTCTGGATCCTAGACTGTAAAATCACAGCCGTCGTACCAATGTCAAGTCGTTGCTCATTGTCACCAACAATAAGCTGCGTAACCTTTGGAAAGTGTTTTGTGACTAGCCAGCCATCAAACAAATAAAAGGGACTCTTAAGGTGTCTTTATCTTTTCCTTAAGTGAATATGTTTTATAACATGTTTTACGTAGAGATCGCAGTGCTCCTGTGAGGGCAGATGGTCAAAGAAACAAGATGAAATGGTGTTCAGAATATTTTACCCAAGTTGGAAAAGTGGTATTTTCCCGTGGCAGAAGATGACATGGCGGAAGGGGAGAGCAGAGGGGACTGGTTGCCAGCATCCTGCAGCCCTCCGGTGGAATGCGAGCGCAGCCACTCTTTGCCCTCTTCTTGGTTGGCCTGCCGAGACGACGGGGTGTATCTGCAAAACAGCACAGCTCAGACACTGAAGCACATCTACGGGGGCAAGGCAATACCAGGACAAGGAAACAATCGAGAGGAGCTTACTATTCAGACTGAACAACATTCTCAAACAGATTGAATCTAATTATAATTGCTTAGTTCTTCCAGATGATCTGACACCATCTGTGTGAATCTCACAGGGGGAAAAAAATAAAGGATTTTGAAAGGAAAATTATGCTTCTGTGAGATATGTAGTTGAAAATCATAAGCAATGAGCAGACAGCCAAGTTAATTGAGAGGGACTCAAAAGCACAGTGCTTGGAAGGATGTGAAGATGGTGAAAGCACAGACTAAATATGGTAGACAGGGCTAGGCCAGGAGCCAAGGGAACTGGGGTGATGGCCACAGAAAGGCATAGGAAATGGAACACAAATTGACAGATCTTTTTTGGAAAAAAAAAAAAAGGAAAACATTAAAAAATACCACATTTATTTGGTTAAAATGGCACTTGACATCATGTCTAGATTTTTTTTTTTTTAAAAAAAGGGGGGAAAATGGGCTCACTTTAGTAGAAAATGAATTTCTGGAACAAAATCTTGAAATGGAATAATTGCAAGCTGTTTCCTATTATGAAGGAACTGGCGAGAAAAAGGGTAACAGGGAAAGACCTATTTGGCCAGTGCTCATTTTCACCAGAGTAAATAAATTCTTAACATCGAAGAACAGTTGACTCATTAAGTTCATATGTGTTATACCTCTATTAGTCATTCATTTTCTATCCTCTCCGCAGATTAAATTGTATAGTAAAGGAAGGCCATGGATTAAATTTTCATTTTAGTTTTTATGATGAACTGAATGATGACTTTGAGATTATTACGTTATCCTAGACTAATTCACTATCTAAATGGACTAGCACTCCTGAAAAACAGAAATGAAAACTCCGGAGTTTTTACCAAAAGGATTCTTTAAAAATTCATACCTTAATTATAGTATTTGTCCTCTGATGATGAGAATGTATTTTCTTTGATTCAAATTAGAGAATCCTTCAACCTTTCAACATTAACTGGCCACATCTGTAGACTATATGGGTCGAGGTTTTGCAAGCATATGCCTCCAAGATGCAAAGGTTAGGGAAGTTAATTTTATTTTAATTTATAGAAGTGAGTTCTGAAATCTACCAAAAATTGCTGCTCCCCAAATAATGACATTAGACTGGATTTAATTTACGTAGTCTTGACCTCTACTGGTATCTCTAACCAGAGGCTTATCTCATCAACTCCTCAGGCCAGAGAAAACATTAGGATTAAAATTGATGCCATCCTCAATGGCAGATACCTTATTGCAAACAAAGAAAGAAAGAGGGAGAGAGACAGCACACAAAGTTTACGTAACAACAGACAAAGGCAGCAATGGGGCTGAGAGAAATATCTACCTTAGTCCCTTTTTGGGTAGTGTATTTCTGTCAAGCTGCATGCTGTTAAAACAAAGAAAACCCCTAAGGACATAATGCAAACAAAACCTCCAAATTACACATCCAACAAAAACGGTTCTCTAAACTTCACAAAATAAAATTTTTGTCACACATATTTGATGCTTAACTTATTGGAAAAGGCCAACCAAAGGTGACCAGAGGTCTACTGTTTTAACATATGCAGTGATAATTTAGTGACAGGATTATGAGCAGGTAGACTAAGTCATTTGTTTACATAATTCCCCTGTAGGTTCTGTTTACCTACCGCTATGGTGGTTTTTGCTTCCGTGTGCAACTGACTAGACTTCCACTGTGATTTCAAATGCAAGAGAATCATAGGTAGAAATCAGATAGATCTGCTCTCCCTAAGTTAAAGTGACAACTTCTAATGGGCAGAGGAGATATAAAACACCTTAATACTTAAATTTTGTATTCATATTATTTTTAATAAAAATAAAGGCAGATCTATCCATTTGTATATTAGAGAAGAAAAATATAATAAATATCTGCTTGAAATGTAATGTTTCTGGCACCATTTATTTAAATATTTAATAGAATTAATCTATGCCATCTTTTGGAAATTCGAAGTTAGGTATTTAAAAGGCTCTAAGTTTTATCTGGCTCTATTTTAAAGAATTCTCAACTGGCCATAGAAAGGGATGAAAGGTTGTGTCTGGAGAAAATGAGAAATGGCCTCTCTAAAAATAGAAGAGAGTGTCATCAGCTAAGTGGGACAAGTCTAGGGATTTCTGTTACAATTTCTGGCATGTGAATAACCAAAGAATAAAATTAACTTGAATTTGAGGAATGATAGCTCTCTTCCAGTAGAACCTCCAATGATCAAAATAAATACACAGGATATGCAAAATGGGGATGATATAACACAAATGCAAACACATCAATTTGAAAATTAATCACTCAAAGCTAAAATGTTTTCTTCTATGTGTACTCCATTATTTAGCACTGCAGTAGAAAGCAACCAAAGACATTAAATGACTTTATTTATTGGGAATGTCCATATAAGGTAAATATCCTGTTATGCAGACACCAGTTCTAGTATACATTTTGACTACATAAAGTTTTTTCATGGTGTGCATAAGCAAACAAAAAGGAATCAGACTGAACAAATGTGAAAAACCTATAAATAGGAACTATGGTCAAGCTAAAGCATTAATATGGTCATGAACCATTTTAAAGGTTATCTTTTTCACGCGTGCAGATTTATTAAAGCTTGACATTGCCAAGGAGATTGAAAATAGGCACTGTTTGCCAAAATTACCAATTGTCTAAAGTGCACGTATTTATATCACACAGAGAATTGAATGAAAGAAAAATTTAAAAAAAAAACATTTAAATTTGCCTATAGAAGTTTTTTCAAACTTTAGAAATATCTGATTGAATCTGGATACTGATCATTTTATAATGTAGACACTTTCCACAAACCCTGAAAGGTCACAAGCTCCTATGCCTGCAAGGACCCGCAGGCAGTGGAAACAACAAGGGAGAGGGTGGGATTTTAGCCAACAGTCTGAGGAGGTCAGGCCCAGTCTGTTCCAAGCCAACAGAAACTCTGCAGGGCTCCTTGAGCTGGTATTTCCAAACAAGCCAGCAATGTGTAAAGTTTATCACTACTTTAGATTATTTTTAAAGTTTGATTAGGTAAGAAAAAAAAAAAGTTTGGTTAGGTTACAAACAGCAAAACAAACTAACCAAAGTAACTGGGAACTGGTTATGGCTCAGGGGCCACCCATGATTTGGAGCAGCTGGAGGGAAAATTATTGAAGAATTTTTTGTGATTATTTATTATTTTATGACATTTTAATGAAAAAGGAATTTGAACCAAGTGAAAAGCTTTATGAAAAACTATTGATTCAATAATGTTAAGATATGAATATATCAGTAAAATATTTTGAAATTGTAGATAAGTAAATCCTGAACTTTTACACATCTCTTTCATATCACTCTAATTACTTTGTTTGCAATATTTACACATTAGCACATTTTCTGTCAGGTGTGGCTCTTTGGTTTCCTTAGCTGGCTGCTTAATTCTAATTAAGACTGGATCTCTCATATGATCTTATTTTCTCTTCAATAGATCATAAACTTTCTCAAATGTACTTTTAAAGATTAGAATAAATTGCTATTACCTGCAAATTTGTTCCCAAGAAAAAGTACAACCTCTCATATCAAAAATTATTTCAAACCAATAATATCCTGGGAGGAATTAATTAATATTTATATTATATATTATACCTAGGAAAGTTATTTTATTTTTCACACTTTACTATTCATCAATACATTGCACTAAGAATCAAGGGCAAAATATGAATTTATTTTAAATTAGCCTAAGCTTTATTTTAGAAAAATTGTTTATCTGGTTATTTTTAATACTGGAACACTCCCATTTGTAAAGCTGGTCTATTTCAAAAACTGATCAACAACAAGAAGATTTACTTAAAGAAAATTTGTGACTACATATTTGTCAGTGTATTTGTAAATGAAAATGTGTCTTGGCATCTGCTAAAATACAGAGAAAAGTCAAATACTAACATTACATTTGTATCTATAAAACTCAATTTATTCTCTGGTTTGATTTGAAGTTTACTTGGTTACAAACAGTTGTCTACCTTTCTGGGTTTTTGATACCTGACAGGCAAGAATTCTACCACTGAACCACCAATGCCTGATTTTTTAATATCTGAAGGTGAGCGAAATAAGTTGATGGCTAAATGGTCAGCTTAATACAGCCATATTGGTGATTTTAAAAATTAGTGACTTGGGTTAATAAATAATGACCTATTTGCATGTGCTTATGATATTGTTACTTGGTTTCCTCACATTATCAGTATACAATCAAAGATGCATTTGTTAAAACTATAGGTTGTTAACAGATTTTCAATACAATTTGATTTTCTTGTTACAAGTCTTAAAAATGTCATACGAAAGTGCCCATTTACCTTAAAGCATGGAAACTTAAATCCAAGATGCTGGAGGAAGCCTAATTTCTGAGCTAGAAGCTTAAATGAAACAGTACTTGTTTTCATGTATATAGTTGATCTTTACATATGCTATCTATAATGACAAAACTAGAAAGGACACAGATGCAAATGGCTACAGTTTAGTCTCTATCCCCCTGTGTTTGTCTTGTGTCTCTTGGCCCAGTTTTTTGTTGATGAAGAAAAACATTATTTTATAATCAGCAGCCTACCATAGGAACTATCAAGCATAGATATTTAGAAAGAATTTAGAGAATATAAATAATTCTCTTATCAGGGGATGTCTCATGGACATGGCTGTCCGTGTCCATGAGGACACCAAGAGGTACAGTGGGAGGGAAGCCATGTTTTACATTTCACAAAGGCAAGAGAAATGGAAGAACAGTGGGAAATTTTAGATTGAGGGAAAACTAGTGCCATGTGGTAAGAGTCTAGGTAAGAGCTTTAGTCAATGTTTTAAAAAAATGAATCTGGAATTAAGGCTGGAAGTCTGGAAAAGAGGTGATAGGTCATCCTCAGTAACAGACTGAACAAAAGCTTAGGGAACCATATTGGGCATTTCCAGTGGCTGGTAGTGCTTTCACAAACAACACAACTAAGACATGTGGCCAACAGCATTTTTAAAAGCTTTAGGTGTGTCAAGAAACAAATTACATTAAGTTTATCTGGGAAAAGAGGCAATTCAGGACATTTTCCAGGAGGAAGGAGTCAGCACCAAAATACCTGAGAAAGGATTTTTGGGGTGAGAGAATCTAAAGACATTTTGGTTAACAGTGATACTTTCTGGTAAGCATATTCAGTAAAGAATGCCTCTTTATGTTTCTCATTGTAAATTTAAAAAAAAAAAAAACAACTGCTTAAACCAATGGGAAACACTTTATAAAATGATTCATTTTCAAGAGGCCTATTAAAAATATTACTGATGTTATTAATTTTCTCTAAGAATTCATATCTGACAATTGGCTTTTTTTCCAACTCAACTATGATTCCCCAGTGATCTTTTTGCTCTTTTCCTATACAAGCACTAATAAAGCAAACTTAACATATTGCTCAGAGCCTAATTGTAGAATCCATTTAAATACGGTCTTTAAAAATGCTCAAATTATCATAAGGAGCTACGTTGTCTTGGAGCTTAGGCCAAATCATTAACATGTCTTGAGAAGACATCATTTAATACATAAACATATGCTTCGAATTTCATTCAAATTGCCTGTTTGGTACATATGTATGCATTCATATTAAGAAACTTAATTATACAATTACCCTATTCTTCATGGCTTTTTTTTTTTTCCTTCTACGAACTTGGTAGTAAGAGCAAACAAAAGGCCCAGCCTCCTTTATCTTCTATCCCTTTAATTTTATATTCCTTCACAGAGTGGCATTCCCACTGACATCAAGGAAATTTGGTGGGGGAGGAAGGTAGGCACAGCGTGGGGAGGAAGGAGAGGGAAGACTTCATCAATGCCTCTAGGAAAGCTCACCTTTCTGAGAGAGTAGATCTCACACTACCCGTTCTCATGAGCAGGCTCTGCACCTCGTGAGTGCCTGTGGTCAGTCCAGACAGGGAGCCATGATGGCTGAGGGGGAGGTCAATAGACTCAGAGCTCGTATGGAGGCTAGTCATGGACTGGTAACTTGGAGTGTCCTTGCTGCCAGCAGAGGAACTGCTCAGATTGGCAGCCCACACGAGACCACCTGAGGTGAAAGAGTGGACCGATGCTGGGCTGGAAGCCAACGAGTGACTTAAGCTTATAACATCTGTAGTTAAGTCTGAGGGTTTATTGAAGAGAGGGCTGCTGCTGCCACTCAGCCCACCAGCACTGCCCATGCTGCCCGTACCAGACGACGGTGACTCCAGACTGCCTTGCCGCGCTAATGTGGTACTAGGACTGGGCATTACTGAGGAGGATTTCACACCCTCAGTATTAGGTGCAGAGGCAGATTTGCCACCTGCCTTGGCACCAAACAACCTAAAAGAAAAACAAATAACAACTTCAGTTGTTCCGAGACACTAATATCCACATTAAATATCTAGGGTTACAGTACACAGAGCCAAGTGTGCTTTAGCGCCTGAGCTGCCAAGCACTTCCTGTCTCTATGTTAATGAACTTTATAAGCTCGAACTTCTTAATCTCGTGCCAAAAAATCTCTCATATCACCATAAGTGTAAGTTGGTACTGGGCTGCCACCCAGGGGGTGGGGAGGAAAGGGGAAAAATCAAAGTAGATCAAACATGAAAATCCTTGGCTTTCACAGGTTAAGTGATTATGAGATTCTTTCGAGAAAATTAAAGAGTTTGAGCATACTTGCTGTTACCTATTTACAGAACCATTATAATGAAACAACTTCTACGCATTCGGTACGTAACACTTAAATTGTTTTTTCTTTTCTTTCTTTCTTTCTTTTTTTCACTGTAACAGTTTATTCAGAAACTAAAAGGAGTGCTTAAGGCAAGGTTTGGAGGTTATGTTACTTATCTGGTGGCCTGAGTGACGGCAGTCCGTTAGAAATGTGATTGGACACTGTTGGCAACATGTTGGTTTGTGTGTATTTTCCTCAAGAGAGACCAGAGGTTTTATGTCTGTTGCCAGGGCTATTCAAGTATATATTTATAATAGTGATTTGAAACATAGTTGGTGCTAACTTAGATGTAGGAGTTCAGTTCAGAAAACATTTTAGTTTTGTAAATGGAGCAGATGATATAATCAAATTTATGTAAATATGGAAATAAAGTGATATGAAGTAATGGCGTAATGATTACTAACTAATTAAGTTGCAATGAAATCTGTATTTCCTATAGTGAAAAATATTTTATGACGAATATGAGAAATTGTTTCATAGGTAATGGGCCACTGGAGGGCACTATTGGCTTTTATTTAAACAACAGAAATAATTACTCCCACTATGAGTCATTATTCTTTCCAATGAGAATCAACATTTCAAAAAGCCAGTTTTTCAGAATTAGTATTTCTACTGAGGCTTATAACATCTAGGCTTTCAAACAATCATGTATCTGAGATTGCTTGAAATGTAAATATTCCAAGACCCTTTATTTCCCAGTTATCAAGGTTCTTGGTTTATTCATTGTAATAAAAACAAATATTTAAAATACTTAACATATAGTGGACTCTAAACCACACTCTATCATTTCATAAACAAGGAAACAGAACCAGAGAGGTTTAACCATTTGTCCCAAGTCTTTAATGCTATGTATTTTCTTGCCACTTAAAATATATTAGTATTTGAAACAATCATAGTCCACACATTGAGTACTAAAGATAGTCCCTCTACAGAAACCAACTTATACTGCTCATCAGAGTCCTATCCAAGAAAGCTGATGAAGCTACGAATCCTCGCCCACCCTGGAACTGAAACCCTATATGAAACATCCAGCTGTTTCAAATTCTGTCCATGATATACCTTGATTTTCATTAATATGTTAAGATATGGTGCTACATCATTTTCCAATCTGATCTCTTACAAGGAAAACAGTTTCATCTACATTCATGATCATTGACTCATTAAGAGCCATAAACACTGGAAACGAATACCAATAGTCATGAAGACCTATTTTATTTTATTTTTAATTGTGAAAAGGAGAGATGGAAATCTATGGAAATTTTACAAGTGATTATTTTATTACTACCCCTCGGTATTACCATCTATTTTTAAGTTTCTTATAAATGCTGTCTGTGTTGCTAATATTCGATGGATAGAGGGACTGAGAAGTTTGAGCATTTCTCAAAATGAACACCATTTTTTCCCCTAGCTATTTATAAGATCAGCTCTTTAAAGCTCTCTGCACTCAGAAACTAAAAGAATCTAAGATATATGAACTTTAGAACACACATTTAGGATATACATGTATATCCTAAACATGTGTGTGTGTGTGTGTGTGTGTGTGTGTGCGTTTAGGATACAGGATTTAGGACACGCATGGATTATTTATATTTATTAAACAGTTCCCGTGAATCCTACAGTATAGCATTTTCTGTTTTCCCAGCGTCATTTTATACATTCTTACCTTCGAAACGTAGGTGAGGCAATGTCAGGATACTTGGATCCTGGCTGCCTGAGCCCTTGTGTCCCACAGGCACTGGCAGAGGTAGGGCTGGATTTGGGGGAACCTGACAAAGAAACACTCTCTGAATCTGAGACTGCTACTTTTTCCTTCTCCTTGTCTGTCTGGTTGACAGTGACGGGGCTCGAGCGCCCTGACCCAATCTTAGTGGGTTCTCTGAGTTTCGAGGTGGAGGCACCAGCCGACTTGCTGCTGACGTTGGAATCGATGCTGCTGGTGCTGGACCTGTGGCCGCCTCGGCCGGGGATGCCGCTGGTGCTGGATTTGGAAGGGCGAGGCAAACTACGGTACTGGAGGGAGGTCTTGGAGCCCACATGCAGCACACCATCTTCCTGATTCTGGGAACCGTCCAGACTGGTTTTTCTCCCTGCATTTGACTTCCCACCAATGGCAGCAGATTTGGGAATTTTACCCAGGGTGGCCGACCCGCTTGTTATTGTTGCCCCACTGCTTGTGATCATAGTAGATGACCCTACTCCGCTTGGTTTCTTAAATCCAAAAGAGCTGGGAGCAGCTGATCTTCCAATGCCCGACGGGGGCTTTTTCCCCTCATCTCCGCTGCTTTTTCCTGCATCTGAAGGAGACCTCTGTAGAGATGACCCTTTTAGGGGAGTTTTGCCTTTCTCTGAAGCTTTGGCATCATCCGTTTTCCCTAATTAACGAGAAATACACAAATATACATGCATGTGCATTTTGATGAACGCAGTAACCTTTCTGTAAACGACGTGTAAAAATGTGAATACATCTTAAATTACTTCAGTTTCTATTTATTTAGATCTCAATAGGTACAAGCTTTAACATACCAAGAGGATTGCCTACAAAGCTATAAAAATATGGCTCTTGGAGGAAATGTGACGAGTGATGAAGGAGATAAAATGAAAACATATATTTTTGCAGTTTGTTACTGTCTTATATCTCACAACTCTCTTCCTTTATCAGGATAGCACTTAATCTTATCAAGCTAAGTGTTAGAAAAAGAATTCATTTGAATATCTGGAAGACGCTTCTACTTAGAGTCCTCTGGTACAACAATACCTCCCGTGGCACTATTTAAAATTGGGCACCATTTTTAAAATAGGGAAAAAAATCTTAAAAAAAAAAAATAGTACAATTTGGCAGAAGTCTTTCACTCTCTTCTTTCTTAAAGTATAATTCACAAATGGTGTTTCAAATCTCCAGCCGTCCAACCCATCACATTAGTGTGATTGCTCTTGCCTCTCAGTGGTGATAGTGAAATTTAGTGGCATATTTAACATAAATAGTCCAAACTTTCATAAGGAAGGCAGAAGGAAAGCAATCTTATTTTTATCAAGCCGACTTCTTTTATTTCTGCATGAACAGAAATGACTATGGCAGAATAAAGACACTCAATAGCCCCAAATTATAATGGTGCTCCCTCAAGAACGCCTAGATTGTTATATTCATGTGGACTTCTATGGTAAAGTATGTGACATTTACATGGAAAAGAATAACTATACAGAGAAGAATATGATGTAATTAAAAATAAAGCTCGTATTAACGTGAACAAAGATGGAGTGGAAACCGTAAATTAAAACATTTTTGCATAACAGCTGTGAAGTGACAAGCCTACCCGGGGTCTTGAGTGCGCTCGTTCCAGCTTTCTGCCGAGAGGACGCTCCTCCTTGGGCAGACATGCCCCTTCTCCAGGAACCTGTCTGGGAGATGGACAGGGAGGCTTTCTGTGCTGTCTTCTCGGGGTCTTCAGGAAGTCCTGAGGAAACACCTTTCCACTTGCCAGTGCCATCCCCATGGTTGTCTAAGTCCTCCTCTGGTTTTCTCAGCTCCTCGGTAGTATCCCATGTCTCATCTGTCGTAGAACGTTTCTCGGAATCTGTCTTCAGCTATGGGGAAAATATTACAAAGAAACTTTGGGCAGAAAAATCTATGAAGTGTGAATAGGCCCTGGAATGTACCTTCAGATAACTGGTTTTAAAAAAAAAAAAAAAAAGCACGGATTTATATTTCAAAAGAATTCCAAAGACTCCTATTTTTATCTGTCTTCATTTAAGTTTCATTAATTTTGGCCACGTAATTCTTACTTGCACATATTAGAGAATGTCAGAATAAATATGCGCAGAAAACCCCAAATTAAATACTCCAGAGAGGAAGGAATTTTCTATGTCAAGTTTAACAAGGGAAAGGAGGACAAGATAAAACTTAATTATCTAATACCCACTCTTGATTTACCATTCTCAAGAGATGTAGTGATTTATTTCAGAGATCAATATAAAATTAATCAAGAACTATCTAAAAATGAGGCTATTAAAATAACTTTTAGGGTTAAAAATATCAATATTACAAAAAGAGATATGGAACAGTAAGTCTTTCTCGGTTGGCCTGTAATCAATAGGAAAAAAATACATAAACACAAGTTGCTTCTATTTATACGATTATATCAGATTCAAAGGTCATGCTATATTTTAATCTCAGATGAAACAGTTTGGGGAGTAAGCCTGGGAGAAGTACTGGAGAAAGAAGGCAGGCAATTCTCACCTGTGTGTTCTTCCTGGAGGGGACTGTGATGTTGGAGTAAGAGCTGACCGAGGATGTGGTGTTCAAGTCGTCCGTGCTGATATTATCAAGGGTGTCACTGAGACCACTGCTCACAGAGCTGCTGTCATCCCAGCTAAAGGCAAGAAACACAGCAGCAATGAGCTACACACAGGAGGCTTGAGGGAAGTCACCTATATTTCCATATAACATTAATCATGTATCAGGAAGATAATCCTCACTTTTTTAATCTCATGATGAAATATTATTGACTTTCCATTTTAGGAGAATCATATTACAAAAGAAATTGAAAGCAGGCCTGAGGATAACCTTATCTGATATTTGCAAAGAATCACTGTTTAGTACAGATCCAGGCTCCAGGGGAGTATCTATAGAATGAATGAAAACACTAAAACAAATACGGCATGGTATCAGAAAAGAATAAAACCACCAGTGATTTTCCCCCCTGGAAAAAGCAACATAGCATGTAAGAATTTAGTTTTTGTTCTAAGAGTTTAAAAAACAACACACACACACACACACCCAACAACTGTGCTTCAGTTAGGAATCAGTAAGTCATTCCACATTCTTTCTCCTACCATAGCAACTACTAAGGATTCACCAACACTTGAACTTTGAGTTTCATTTCTATCATAGCATCACTCCTGCCATACCTCACAGTTTCTGGCCTGCAATCAATAAACAATAACCTCTTATTTGGCCTTCCTGCCTGTGGTCTTTCTCAATACAACTTCATTGCTAAATTTGGGTCAATGATCAAAATGATCACAAAAATTCACATCTGGCCCTGTCACTTCCCTTCTTCAGAGACTTTTCTTTACCAAAGCCATAGATTCCAAAATAGAATGCACTCGCCTCACAGGATGAACAAGGCAATCCATTGGGACATAAGAAAAAAATATTTGAAATTCTGAATATATTTGTTTTTAATCTAAAGAAGAAAAAACAAAATAGGCTATATTAATATTCATGTGCAGGCTAATGTGTGCACTCTCATTGAGTCAATGTGTCAGACGATGTGGAAGTAACGTAGGATAAACAGGGTAACTTGAATGAGAATGGCTGCTCTGCAGTTCAAAGGGGTGGGACCCAGTTCCCTCATTTACTGGCTGGTTCTTAGTCTACTGTGCTGTCCTGCTGCTTACCTGTGCTCTGTTAAACAAATTCACACCCACAGGATACATATATTAGATACGACAAAAGTTAAGTTTTATAAAATGGATAAGTGTCTTTAAAAACAATGTCTACATTAGGAGAATATCCATAATGAAAGCATAAGCAAACCACAGAGGAACAGTGGTGAACTGATAGTTTTCCTCCTCTGGTATGTGTGTTTTATGAGGTGTGCCATAAATTCAAAATAACAGTGATATGTTGAGATCACACATGAAACCAATAAGAAATGCAACTATCAAGAAGAAAATAAAATTTGAATTTATAGCAAACAGTGTTAAGGATGATGCTTCCCTAGCTGTATATTTTGTTTGTGATATTAGCTCCTGATAGCATAATCCAATGAAAAATGGGCAGAAGACATGAAAAGACATTTCTCCAAAGAAGACGTGCAGATGGCCAACAGACACATAAAAAGATGCTCATCATCACTTATCATCAGGGAAACGCAAATCAAAACCACAATGACATATTACCTCATACCTGTTAGAATGGCTAAAATCAACAACACAAGAAACAACAAGTGTTCGCAAGGATATGGAGAAAAAGGAACCTTCATGCTCTGTTGGTAGGAATGAAAACTGGTGCAGCCACTGTGGGAAACAGTATGGAGGTTCCTTAAAGACATAAACATAGAACTAGCCTACACCAAGCAAAATAAGTCACAGAAACACAAGTACCGCATGATTTTACCCATACGTGGACTTTAAGAGACAAAACAAGTGAGGAAAGGGGGAAAAGAGAGGGAGAGTAGAGAGAGACAAACCAAGAAACAGACTTTTAACTGATAGTTATCGGAGGGAAGGCAGATAGTGGGATGCATGAAACAGGTGATGGGAAGTAACGAGGAACTTCTGATGAGCACCAAGTGAGGTATGGAAGTGTTGAATCACGTATTCTACACCTGAAACTAATGTAACACTGTATATTAACTGGAATTAAAACAAAAACTTCAAAAAACATAATTTTCCTCAAATTTTAAAAGTATAGTGTTATTTCTCTCTTCTCCTCTGGATTCCAGAATCTTCTTCCTAATACTGGAATTGCCTTTACAAAGGTCAATAAATCCATGAAGTGAGTGCTTACTATGTGTCCTACTCTTCTAATTACTTTATATTATATAATCCTCGAATAAATCTATGAGACAGGCATTGCAAAGATTAAGGTAGGGGGTGCCTGGGTGGCTCAGTCAGTTAAGCATCTGTCTTTGGCTCATGTCACGATCCTAGGATCCTGAAACTGAGTCGCACATCAGGCGGGACACTGCTTCTCCCTCTGCCTGCCATTCCCCCTGCTTGTGTGCTCTCTCTCTCTCTGACAAATAAATAAATAAAATCTTAAAAGAGAAAGAAAGAAAGAAAGAGAGAGAGAGAGAGAGGAGGGGGGAGGGAGGAAGGAAGGAAGGAAAGAAGAGAGGGAGGGAGGTGGTTTCAGGTAGGTTAAATGACATGCCTAAGAGCACATGATTGACTTGGGATTTGATCCCAGGAATTATGTTCCATGGCTTGATTAGCATTATGCTCCCCTGCCTCCGAGCTTTTCACCCCTTCTCTCTTGAAATATATCAATGATGAGTCTTCAAGCTCTTTGCAAAGTTCACAGAGTCCTGCAAATCCTTTACTTTTTCCTCTTCTATGGGATTCCTTTGAATTCGTCAATATTTAGAAATGTATCTTAACTCACCTTTTACATTCTTTCTTGGAAATTCCCTAGTCTTCCATAACTTCCATATCACCTCTGTGGTTTTGACATTTAGATTCACATCTTTAACCAGACTTGTTCCTGACTACCAAATAAGCATTTCCAGCCTTCTACTGGACAGTGTGTCTAGGATGTCTTTTCAACATCTCAAAATCACTCTGCTAGATTCCATCATTTCTCCTTAAAAATTATTCTCGCTTTTAAGTTACTGACATTACCTATTAATCTTTCTGTCATAAAATCTAAGTGTTTTTTCCTCTCTTCCTGGCTCTATTCTTAGTTATCACTAATCCTTGAAAAATCCTTCTCAGCTGCAGGTAATACGGCCACCCTTTTCCATATATGCACTGCCTCTGCTTGTCCTTCCTTCCATAAAAGTTATTAGTAAGTATCCACTCCGTTTCATTAAGCAATGAGTAAATTATAACCCCTCTCCGTGAAGAACTCAGTGTTTATTGTTGAAAACAAAAATTTAAACAAAAGATGACAATATAACATGGTAAGCTGTTTTAATTAGAGGTGAGTGTAATATGTATGGCATGGCAAAGCTTCTATCACCTATTTGAATAGTTGAAGAATTATTTCCTCAATACGAATATTGTGGAGTGATAAAATAATCTATGTTAATCACTATAATGTAGCATCTATCACCTGTTATATCCATTTTTTGTGCCTTTCTATATTCTTGATCATAATCTGATTTACCCAAAGTCAGGATTGTATTTGATTTATCTTTATAATCCCAGTACATTCCATGTTGTCTACTGCTGAAGAGATGACTAGTAGATGTTTGTTAAATGAATGAAATGATTTTACTTTGGAAAATGCTGCTTCTATCCAGTAATGTTAAGTTAGAGCAAATCCCATAATAAATGTAGATTTTGATAAAATTTTGTTCAACACATTTCTTTGCTAAACAATCCTAAAGGGACAAATTTTGATTGATGACAACATTATCTTCCTAATCTATCCTGTGATTTTGACTTTCATCTTTGATTTTTGTGGATACCAGAATTCTCCCTGGCTAGTATGCAATTAATCTTGTTTATTATGGCACACTTAATTAAGTTGAAAAAGCTTCATAAAAATAGGGTTTTTTACTGAAAAAAAAGATAATTTACTCACATAATTAGCTCTGAGGTCTCAAGCCTCATCAATATATTTTCTCCATCCTTTCATTTTTAATTTCATTAAGATGTGCTAAGAATTCTTGATGATATTATTTATAAAAGGGCAACTCTCTTTCTCTTCCAAGTTACAGATCTGTTACTCTCCTAAATTTTTCTCAACAATCTAGGACAGCTCAATACATGACAAATCTGTGGATTTTATCCACATAGATTGCATTTACACATTGGATTGTTCCCAGTTTTTAAATACTATGAATAAAACTGTTAAGAACATTCTCCTATATTCTACTTGTGTGACATTTTAGAACAGACAAAACGACAGATATGTGGAATGACCAGTGACGGCCAGTGGTCAGAAGTAGGTGAAGATTCATGGTGGCCATACTTGGCTTGAGGCATATGTCAAAACTCAGAACTATAGGGAAAAAATTATTACTCAGTTAAAAGCCAAAAATGTAGCCAGTTAGCCTGTTGGCAAATGACAATTTAGATATACACTAGATTACTAACTATTCCAAGAACAGAATGATTTTTTTTTGGCATGTCTTTTAAGAGTGCGTATTTAAATGTTCAATAACTCAATGGGGCTAGGGATCTATTTTATTTATCTGGTCGTGCATTTGTAGCTCTGACCCCCATATGTACCTCTGAATTCAAGCAGAAGTAGACCTGCTGGAAAACAGATGTATTATATGTTCAAGGTCTTCTTTTTCTTCCTTTTTATAATGAAGAATTTTGAAATATTAATTAAATTATTATTATTACTATTGTTATTATTATTATCCTTAAAGAGAGAGAGAGACAGAGCAGGAGAAAGGAGAAAGCAGGAGAATCTTAAGCAAACTCCATGCCCAGCACAGAGCCCAACACAGGTCTCAGTCTCACAACCCTGAGATCATGACCTGAGCCAAAATCAAGAGTCAGATGCCCAACCAACAGAGCTGCCCAGGTGCGCCTAACTAAAGAACAGGTAAAATAAGTTTGCAGATTTAAAATGAATTCTGGAGGAAAAGGCTATTTTTCAACACAGTCATTTTTCGTGTAGTAGCAATTCATACAGCAGGTACTCAGCCAGGCTCTACAATAGTTCATATTGCCTGGTCAACTGTCCTACTTCTACATGAACAAGTAAAACACATTTTCTTTCAATAAATAATTCTGATACTTCAGGCATCTAATAGTAACCTCAATCTCAATTTGATAGCTCATTAAATACTCCATTAATGATCTAAATAAACATGCATATTACTACTGATTCCTCTAGAAGTACTGTGTTCTAACCCTAATGCAATTCCAATTATGAGAATGTTGTGTAGAAAGTTCTGGATACACTCATTCTTTCTAAGGGAAAAGTAGACAACATTTGCATAACAAAATGAAGGCATCACTTCAAAAAACACCCTATTCCAAGATAGCTTTGTTTTGTATTTCCGTTATTTATGGCTATTTAAATAATACACAAAAGAAGAGACAGACTCTTTTAAAAATATATATATATATACTTAGACACCATGACATCTGCAATAATAATTTAAAAAATACAAAGAATCTGGGGTCTATCTAGGCTTTGTGCTTTGGCACCATTATGTTAAACCAATTAATTTCTTCTCAAAACTAAATAAACACAAAACCACTTAGACTTATGTCATATCTTCTTTCTTTCTTTCTTTGTTTATCAGCAAACACAATGCACTACCTGTCAAGTTTGAGCATTGCAACCACTTTAGTGTAAATTCTATATTACTTCAGGGTCATTGACAGAAAGCAATGTAGTGTATTTCAACAAAGATTTATTCAGCATTTCCCTGGAAAAATATTTCATTATAAAGAAAAAAAAAGACTTCTGAATTGGAAAAACCCAAGTATATAACAACAAAAACATGCTAAAAATAATTTTATGTTAAAAATATTCTTTTGGAGAGCTTAGGTGGCTCAGTTATTAGCAGTCCAACCCTTGATTTTGGTTCAGGTCATGAGGAATATATATATTCTCCTCCAATTATAAAATGTAAATGATCTTTAATTGCAGGTTTTTTTTTTAAGTTTTAGTTTTAGCTTATACTTTCCAAAAGTGTTTTTTTTTTCCTTTTTTTTTTTTTAATATTTCATTCATTTACTTGTCAGAGATAGAGAGCAAAAGCAGGGTAAGAGCACGCAGAGGGAGAAGGAGGCTCCCCATCAAGCAAGGAGCCCAATGTGGGACTTGACCCTAAGACTCTGGGACCATAACCTAAGCCACCCAGGTGTCTTACCTTCAAAGGTATTTCATCCTGCCAATGTTCATTAATTATGCAAAAACAGTAGAGTTTAAGAGCAAGTTTAGAAAATGGTTGTAATGTCTTTTTCCCTGTGAATCCTCTCATGAAATTCAAGGAAACTAATTCTTCCACATCTGTTTTACTCTAGCATGCTTCCACTGTACTGCAGTTTATCTGCTCACAAAGCTATTTTAGCCACAGGATCATGTTTGAGGGCAAGGAGAGTGGCTTGTTTCCTGGAATCTCTGTACCCAGGTTGGCATCTGGCCCATGACAGTTTCTCCACATTTGCAAAATAAATGAATAAATGATCTAGTCTCACATAGTAACAATCTATAGCCTTCATCTGATTCATTCACTCATCCTAACCCTTCAGTGGGCAAATAATTTTGAATTGTGGTTAAAAAAAAAAAAATCAAAGGGAAAAAGTGAGGGAGAAACCAGTTAGAGGGACCTGCTAAGTTTGAGTGAAGAAAGAACCATCTCTTTGAAGAGGTAATTTTAAATAAGATTTATGTAAACAAGTGAAGGCTGAAGAAAGGCCATCTGTGAAAGTGGTGGAGGAGAGAGCATTGAAGAAAGAGGAGACAAGTGTAAAGACCCAGAAACAGCAGAAGTCAAGGTACAGCAGGCAAGGGGAAATGGGGAAGTTCTGAGATTGCAAAAGTAGGCATTGCTAGCCCCTAAGGGATTTTACAGACAATGTGGAGAAACTCAACCTCCTTAGAGGCAAAATAAAAACATCAAATAGATTGAAGCAGTTAAATGACATGAGGATATATATTTTAACAAGTATTTTAGTATTATGAATATACTGGAGGTAAGGAAGAATGGAAGCAAGAAGGTCAACGAGGAGGCTATTGTGACCTTCTTGTTTCTGACCGGGGAAATACTTAACAGAAGGCACTCTCAAGATATATTTGGAGGTAAAAATGGTAGAATTTGTTCTTGGTTGGTGTGACATCATAATAAATATATATTTATTTCTCTCTTTCTTGGATTCCTGATATAGAGCTCCTAAACTTTCATAATTTCATGAGTGATAAGGGTACCAGGATCATCTCTTGTTCTAATATCTGGTCTTCAACCCCAGTACCTAACATAGGGCTCCTGAGCCTCTTAGAATTTCTTGAGTAATAGAAGTATCTTCTTTTCTAATGAGGGAACCCTTGGTTGGCTCCAGATAGCTCACTGATTTTTTTTTTTTACCCCAATTCATAATCATTTGCACATTTAAGTGTAGAATGAGTGGATGAATTATAGTTCAGGCCTTACTTTGTGACTATGTAAGATGAGATCATTTATCGACTTGTCCCACACCTCTGTCCTCTGGGATGGGAGAGAGGCAGAATATTCAGTTAATAATGTATAGTGCCTTATGTGATGAAGCTTCCATAAAAATTCATAAATTACAAGTTTTGGAAGTTTCCAAGATGGTGAATACATGGAGGTGTTGGGAGCCTCGTGTGCCGGGAGAGGGCATGGAAGTTCAAAGTTCTATACTCCTTCTCTAATTTTTGCCCTATGTACCTCTGCTATTGGCTGTTCAGATAATGTTCAGTATCTTTTGTCATATTCTTTATAACAAACTAGTAAATATAAATAGCTGCTACCCTGAATTTTGTGAGGCATCCTAGCAAATTACCAAATGTGGAGGGAGTCGTGGGAACCCCCATTGTAGCCAGTAAGTCAAAAATATAGGAAGCTTGGACTTGCAATTTGTATCTGAAGTGGGGGAAGTCTTTTGGGACTGAAGCCTTAACTTATGGGATCTGATGTTCATATCCAGATAGTGCCAGACTTGAGTTGAATTCAACTGTAGGACTGGCAGCTGGGGTGAGAGAATTGATTGCTGTGGGAAAAGCCCCAAACATTTGGTGTCAGAAGCATTCTATGAGTAGAGATTTTTTTTAGTTTTCTTTTATTAGTTATAATGTGTAAAAGAGGGGGAAAAAAAAGATTTTAGATCTCTTGTATACTTTCTACCAGCACCAGAGGCATGAATGTATTTTCAGAAAAGTAAAGAATCCATCAGTAGGATTCAAAATATAATTTTAATCCCAAATTCAGTTTGCACTTGGAAACATTAGTTTCACATACCATGGGAAACTGATAGTCTACTGTATCATAATTTAAGTGGATAACTCTTTATAAACTGATAATTCATGTAAACATAAAGTAAAAACCTTTCTATTTTCATTATTTTTAGTATGTACAAAATGCTATGTATTTACCATGAAACATTCATAGAGATTACATTTCTACCATGTGGGTTTTGGGTAAGGAGAGCAATCAATAAACTCAAGGTACTAAACTTTTAGTTCCCTTTTCTTTTCCTCTAGAAAACAAAAAATGAAGATTTATTATATTGTAGCATCAGATACGGTAAGACAAATGAAAAATGAAAAGCCCTTGTTCTTTACAAAAGAAAGCCCTAAGTAGATGTGGTTAAATGGGATGAAGGATGTTAGCGTGAAATGAATTTATGCAGTCAGGCAGATTTGTATGTTTTAATGATATCTGAAGCAGATAAGAAACATCTATTTTTGTTTTTATTATAATATGAGCTGAAATCACAAGAGATAAAATGATCTTACTTAAAATTACTTTGCAGAAACCCATTACTAGCATAACGCTTACTGTAATTTTGCTAGCTTCTTCCAGTGTTCATTTTCATGATGCTGTTATATGGTTGGAATAGGTACAAGTTTATTTAAAAGTTTCTGTTAGTGATAAGCTGAGACTATAATGTATGACATGAGAGTTAACCCAAGGACTCATTAAGATCCACTGGCATCATTTTATATCTTATATTAATTTCAAAGCCAGTATGTGCTTATTGTGTAAAACTAGGCAGTCCCAACATATATAAAAGAGACAGAGTGAATCATCTGCAATCCCACCCAGAAGAAACAACCACTAACATTTTGTTGATTTCTATCCATTCATTTTCTAGATGCACTGTATGAACAGAAACCAATTAATCTGGCTGAGACCTTGCTGATTATAATATCAGTATCTGTTATTCATTAATCACTTATTTTATATGACATTTTCATGATTTTGAATGTCCTTAAAATCTTTCTGACATAATGATATCATATAAATTATTATATATTTAACCATTTCTGTTTTAGGAAATATGATATACTTTGTAATTTTCTTACTCTTCTAAGTAAGACTTCAATGAATACCTTTGTACATTTATGTTTACATAAAAGGTTACATTCAAGATTATTTTCTTGGCAAAAATTCCTAGAAAGGGAATTAGTGATTCACAGGATATAAACATTTGAAACACTACAGATGCAATGTAACTGCTGAAGAACACATCATTTTCTATTCTTGCCAGCCATATATCTATATTAACCCTACAAAATCCTAGTAGTTTCAGGTAACATGGTTTTTGTCAGTAATCTGAAAATTGCTCAGTTTAGTTTTAATCTACATTGATTAAATTTTGAGATTAAATGTTCAGTAGGTTTATTGGCTATTGTTAAATCCATAAATCATCTATGTCTTTTTCACAGTTTAAGTTGTTTGTATTACATTTTTATATGTACAAATTCTTTCAAATATCTTTCCCCTCTATTTCTGGGTTTTTACTTTAATTAGTGATTATCTATTTTTTTGACATTTTAATATATAAGTTTCAAAAATATTTTAACCAATTCCATCAATCTTGCTTCTATAATATCTTCTCCCAAGAAATATTAGATATATAATTTGATTTCTCTTCCTTTCCCTTCTTTGATATTCCATTTTTGTGGTAAGGTGAGAAACTTTGGTAAGTATTTCTTTCTATTTATTATTATGGTTCACTTATCAAGCCTTAATATATGACACATATTAGGGTATTTTTAATGATCATCAAGTATGTTCCAGTGACCTATTTAGTGATTTCTTTAGTAATACAATGCTGCTTTAGCTTTTATAATGATGTCCAGAGGTTTTTCTTTAAGGCAGACTACAACTTTAAAATACATATTTAATTAAGAATTCAAGCCTTTCAAAAACCTTCTCAAAATTACAGAAAATAGCTGTTACTCTAAAAAATTATTACCATGCATAGTTTTACTCAATAGTACATGAAACATTTATTGAATGGTTTCATTATGGCAGATATTAAGAATAAAGAAAGCAGTATGATAGTATAGAGATATGACTTTTGCTTTATTGAGAAAAATGTATAATTCTTTCTTTTGAGAATTCGCAGGCTTTTTCGATATCTGAACATTTAGCCACAGGCATTTTACTTAATAAATAGCAATCATAGCTATTAATCTTTAGCTAAATTGTCTCCCCTCTCAAAAACCTTCTTTATCACTTGAAATATTTTTGGCATTAGCTATTTCTTTCAGAAGAATAGAAGCACCCAAATTACTATAATTTCAAGGTTGCATGGAAAGAGAAACATTATGTAGAAATAAAAGAGCTTAGATAAAGCTCAACAACTTAGCTGCAGACCTAACTGTGAACAAGGTTGAAAATGCAAACCTGTTCTGTGTTACCTTACTTGAAAGAGCCTACATTAAGGTTACAAGAATTCACTTTTAAGAGAAAAATATTTTTAAAAATAAAGAAATATTTTTGCTCTGAGATATCTAAAATAGATAATATAAAAACATTTCAGATTCCTCCATCTTAAAACATTGAGAACACTGTCTTGGTAAAGAACACTCCTTAAAACAGTCACTTTAGTGAGTGAAGATCTCTAAAAGGGGGTGAAAGACAGTTCACAATTAGATATTTTCCAGGAAATCCACGTCCCAGCTCTGAAAAACAACAGATGGCAGCAGTAACAATGAAAACTTGCAGCAGATCCTGTCTGGCACACTTTCAAAATGGTCATTTATATTTCCTATCACAAACAGCTAAGTGCTGTCTCCTTATACTGTATGCATAGATATAGAAAGAAAAAAAAATGCAATAATGACACTTGAATTGCCTTAACAGGGAAAGAAATAAACTTGAAAGCAAGGCTGAGGTGACAGCAAGCTTCTGGCCAGGTGTCAGATCCTGAGATTTCCCAGGCATAAACCCATTGCTGATGCTTTGCCCAAACTCCTTCCAGGTTTGAAAGGTTGCCAGTGTCTCCCAGGCTACTGTTATATTTCCCACACCTTTTCTCTGTGTTTCTGAGCCTTGCTTAGTAACTGTCATTTGATTCTGCTTCCTTCTAGAAGATTTCAGTCCAGTGGTTTTTGTTGCTGATCCTGAACCATAACATCTGATCAGATTTATTTGCGTTCCTTCCAGCAGGAGGTAAGGATTCAGAAAAGGTGATGCTTAAAAGATGAAACAGTGGTGGGTCAAGAGATCATCTGTCACCCCAGGCAAGCAAAGTGGAGTCAGGGCACACCCAAGAAGAAAGTCAGGCAGAACAGAAGCAAGCAAGAGAGAGGTCACAGAGTCCTAGCACAGTGCAGAATTAGGGGATTTATAGGAGTTGAAAAGGCTCAAAACATAAACAGGAGAGACATGATATCCAGATGTGATTAAAAACAAACAAACAAACAAAAAAGACTTTGTCATCCAGAGCACTCTTTGATCCACAAAAAGGAGCATTTCTGGGAAGTCTGGGTGGCTCAGTCATTAAGCATCTGCCTTGGGCTCAGGTCATGATCCCAGGGTCCTGGGATCTAGCCCTGCATTGGGCTATCTGGTGGGCAGGGAGCCTGCCTCTCCCTCTCCCACCCGTCTGCTTGTGTTCCCTTTCTCACTATGTCACTGTCAAATAAATAAATAAAATCTTTTAAAAAAGTGGGGGTGATTTTTATCACTAGAGCAGAAATCAACATCCCAGGGTTTGGTGAAGGCAAACAGAAGGGTCTGAGAGAGAGAATGATATAAGGATCGGATGAAAAGCAACTCCTGAGGGGAGAGGCAAGATGGTGGAGCAGTAGCAGACTGAGATGCTATCAGGCTGCAGGAGTTCAGCTAGATATGTATCAAACCATTCTGAACACCTACAAACTCAACAGGAGATAGAAGAAAAGAAGAGCAGTAATTCTAGGAACAGAAAAATCAACCACGTTCTGAAAGGTAGGATGTGCAAAGAAGTGAATACGAAGTGACAGGAAGATAGACCGTGGGGGGGGGGGGGGACGGCTCCCAGCAAGCCATGGAGCAGCAGTGCACAAAATCAGAACTTTTAGAAGTCTGCTCCACTGAGGGATATTGCTCCAGAGGCTAAGCAGGGGTAGAGCCCTCTGGGGACAGTGTGGTCTCAGGTCCCACGGAGTCACAGAAAGATCAGGGGTGTCTAAGTGTGCCAGAGCTGCCAGGTATTGGAGCAGGGAAGTCAGCTGCAGAGAAAGAGCCAAGGAGTGAGCTTTCATATTGGGGTTACCTGAAACCATGATCCAAGGCACAGTTGGACCACTGTTCTTCAAGCAGGAACCCCACAAGTGGCAGATCTGGGAAGACTGACCTTCCTCCTCTGGAGGAGCAGTGCGGCAGGAATCTGTTGTGTTTGGGGCCATGCATCAGAGACAGAAACACTTGGTCACAGGCTGGATGAGCCCCAGTGCAGCCATAGACCAGGGAGATGGGAGTGTTTAACTGCTTTTCTCTGAGGGCGCAGTGAGGGGAGAGGTCCTGAGCTCTCAGCTGCCATGGGCTAGACCGCCATTTTCATTCCTGTCTTCCAAAGAAGTATGGAAAGCATTCAGGGAACAAAAGCTCAGAGAATGAACCTGAGCAGATTACTTAGCCCGGGCCCTGGCAAGGGTGGTGCAGTTCTGCCTCAGAAAAAGACATTTGAGAATCACTGCAACAAGCCTCTCCTCCAGAAGGTCAGTAAGAAAACCCAGCCAAGACCAAGCTCTCTGATCAAGGAGAAAAGCAGAACTCCAGAGCGAGGGGACAGCAATGCATAGAATTCATGGCTTTCTCCCCATGATCCTTTAGTCTTTCAAAGTTAAATTAAATTTTTTAACTTTATTTTTTTCATATTTCAATTTTTTAACTTCTCTTTTAATGTTTTTAACTAGGTAATCTTAACAATATCTTTCTAAAAAATTTTTTAATCTTCATTATTATATTCATATCTTATCCTTCGTTGTATTCAACCTTATTTTTTGTATACATATAGGGTGTTTTTATAATATAAAAAACTTAGGGATACAATTTCTTCCATTAGATCAAAATATAACCTAAATCTAGCACAGGGCATTGTCCTAGTCTTCAGCCTAAGCAAATTCTTTCCTCTTTTTTCTTTCTTTCTCTCTTTATCCAACCAATTTATCAATTCCTTTTTTAGAATTTTTTTTTTAATTTTTATCTTTATATTCAAATTCCATCTCTTCATTGTGTTTACTCTTATCTTTGTGTATTTATAAGTTTTTTTTTCTTTAAAATTTTGGGATATAGTTTCTTCTAAGAGACCAAAACACACACAAAATCAAGTCAGTAGCTCTGTTCTATTCACCAGTCATATATATATATATTTTTTTTCTTTTTTTTCTTTTTACCCCTTTCTTCTCCCCCTGGTTTAGGATCTCTTCTGTTTGGTTTGCGTACATTATTGGGGATTATTTTTGCCACTCTTTTAGTATTTTATTCTCTCATTCATAAATTCATATCCAGATAAAATGACAAGGCAGAAAAATTCACCACATACACACACAGAACAAGAGGCAGAACTGACAGCTAGGAACCTAATCAATATGGACATTAGTAATATGTCAGATCTAGAGTTCAGATTGATAGATCTCAAGGAGCTAGCTGGGCTCAAAAAAGGCATGAAGATATTAGAGAAACACTGTCTGGAGAAATAAAACCCCTTTCTGGAGAAATAAAAGAACTAAAATCTAACCAAGCTGGAAAAAAAAAAAAAAAAAGCCATTGATGAGGTGAAATCAAAATTGAAGTCTCTTGCTGCTAGGATAAATGAGGCAAAAAAGAGAATTAGTGATATAGAAGACCAAATGACAGAGAATAAAGAAACTAACAAAAGAGAAAGAAAACAACTACTATACCATGAGGGGAGAATTCATAAGATAAGTGATGTCATAAGATGAAACAATATTAGAATAATTGAGATTCCAGAAGAAGAAGAAAGACAGAGGGGGCAGAGGTATACTAGAGCAAATTATAGTAGAGAATTTCCCTCATATGGCCAAGGGAACAAGCATCAAAATCCAGGAAGCATAGAGAACTGTCCTCAAAATCAATAAAAATATGTCTAGCCCCATCCATCATCTAATTGTAAAACTTACAAGTCTTAGTGACAAAGAGAAAATCCTGAAAGCAGCTCGGGACAAGAAGTCTATAACATACAATGGTAGAAATATTAGATTGTCAGCAGATTTAACCACAGAGACCTGGCAGGTCAGAAAGAACTGGCATGGTATATTCAGAGGACTAAATGAGAAAAATGTGCAGCCAAGAATACCCAGCTACACTATCACTGAAAATGTCTACAATAGCCAACCTATGGAAAGAACCTAGATATCCACCAACAGATGAATGGATAAAGAAGATGTGGTATATATATCCAATGGAATACTATGCAGCCATCAAAAGAAATGAAATCTTGCCATTTGCAATGATGTCGATGGGACTAGAGGGTATTATGCTGAGTGAAATAAGTCTAACAGAAAAAGACAATTATCATATGATCTCCCTGAAAAGAGGAAGTTGAGAGGCAGGGTGGGCAGTTTTGGGGGTAGGGTAGGAAGAAATGAAACAAGATGGGATCGGGAGGGAGACAAACCATAAGAGAATCTTAATCTCACAAAACATACTGAGGGTTGCTGGGGGTAGGGAGATAGGGAGAGGGTGGTTGGGTTATGGGCATTGGGGAATGTATGTGCTATGGTGAGTGCTGTGAAGTGTGCAAGCCTGACATTTCACAGACCTGTAACCCTGGGGCAAATAATACATTATGTGTTAATAAAAATAGTTAATAAAGAAAAGCAACTCCTCCTTTCCTGGTCGTTTGTGATGCAGGTTGTGATGTTATTCCTTTTTCTTCTCAAAGGAGAAGAACAAGGCTTTATTCTATAATCATTGCAGAATCCAGCATTGGTTGCAGCACATCCTATGTGATGTTGATTCATAGGACTGATCTTGAGAATTTTATGTCTCTTCCAAATAGTGAATTTAATACTACCTTGTGTTAGCTTCAGTAATAAGATATCTAAAAAACTCATCTCAGGCCAAAATTATTTAAAATGTTAGGATCAACATTTAGTTTTATCAGTAGGGTTTATTCCAATCTACCCCGTCTCCTATTTTCCATATGGGTTCCTTCTAGGGTTGTCCATAGCTTGACAGCAAATGTCTTTATATGGTTCTAGGGGAGCATGGATTTGAAAGTAGTGTGGTCTAGATTTCAGCTACAAAGTCATCCAGCCATGCATATTTGAGTAGTGTACAATCTATGAAATCCTGCGTGACCATCCTGGGTATCATCATGGGAGCACTTGCCCAGGACAAAAACCTAGAGTTCTCCATCTTGCATAACTTTAGTCTCTATATCCAATTGGTCACCAAGCTCAATCTGATTTGTATTGTCTCCATTTGCATTTCTTATCCCTACGGCCACTGTCTTAACTAATGATCTCCCCACTTCCAGTAGCCTACTGCCATCTCATAATTGCTATGTCTGTCTCAGGTCTGGGTTTCCAATGTATCCTCCAAAGAGCCAGAACAAATTACTTAGCATGGCTGTTAAAACTCAGCATGGTACAAAGACTCTTTAAAGTCTATAATTTAGGGGTACCTGGGTGGCTCAGTTGGTTAAGCATCTGCTTTCAGCTCAGGTCATGATCCTGGAGTCCCGGGATTGAGCCCCGTATCAGGCTCCCTGCTTAACTGCTTCAATCTCATTATAACAAAATCTTCAGTTCAGACCTATACAAAGTAGCTAAGTTTTACTGAGTGCCTAAAATATGAAAGACAGTATGTCCAATACTAGAATCACTACTTAACTCACTCTATGGACAAGCAGAAACTACGACTAAGTGAACTACAAATATAACTCTCCATCTGTGCTCACACTAGAGGATGGGCTCCTTGAGGGGAATGCTGAAATGAACACCAGGAATAACTCATGTTTATAAACCACATTCATTCATGTTCTTTCTCTCTCTTACCCTTACTCTTCCATCAAGATTTGAGCTTGGATTGATTGAGGAAGTTTACAGAAGGCACTTCCAGCAACTGGATTATCTTCTTATGGAGCCATTATCACTTATAAGACTCTTGGGAACTGAGGTCTCATTAAGTGTGCAAGGTATTGACAAAGTAAATGTATAGTAGGAAACACTTTGCCATCATACCAAGTCAGCTAGCATATCAAGAAATATTTTCTAATATCTTTGATGTGCAAGGCACTACAAGCATGATGTCCTTCTGCTTTATAATCTGGCAATTAAAAACAACTTTACTTTTTCTTCAGTCTTTATCATGTTCCTGAGTTTTGTAAAGAATAGGACACATTTATAATTATGTATTTACAAAGTGTGATAATTATGACTTCAAAGAATTAAATGCTTTAGAATGCTCAGAATGGTATGGCAAGGCTAAGGTAGTTCTCAAAGTTTAAATATGTAATTTGTAACCATCTCAGTAATTATTGTAGTTTATCAGGTACAAATTTTTGATTTGGGAATTATTTTATTCTCATTAAAATTTTATAACATTACATCCATCGAATCATTTCAACTAAAAACAAATAGTTCATTACTTAACAAGCTGGACATAATGTAAACATAAGTATTCCAAATTAATATTTTCTAGACTTACTATTGGGATCAAGGACAAGCCAACTTCATTGTTTCATGTTAGGAAGAAATTCTCAGCTAGCTCAAGACTTCACAATTATCTCTTCAGGTTTTTTTTTTTTTTTTTTCCTACAGGTTTTTAATAAACTCTTCAATGAAGGGAGACAAAATGAATACCTAATCCTCTGTATTCAAACTGGTACTTTAGAACTTCTTAAAAAATAAAACAGGAATAAAATGATTATTATTTTTAAGACCCATGTCTGGGGGCGCCTGGGTGGCTCAGTGGTTAAGCCTCTGCTTTCGGCTCAGCTCATGATCTCAGGGTCCTGGGATCCAGCCCTGAGTCGGGCTCTCTGCTCAGCAGGGAGCCTGCTTCCTCCTCTCTCTCTGCCTGCCTCTCTGCCTACTCGTGATCTCTCTGTCAAATAAATAAATAAATAAATCTTTAAAAAAAAAGAAAAAAAGACCCATGTCCGTAAATGACATTTCTTTGAATATGCTCTGGAATTAATATATCTCCTAATATAAAAGTAAAGATGATTTTGGGTAGAGAATAATGTTTACTGGGAAAGGAAAAGCTTGTCTATATTTCCACTTAATGCTCTGCTGTCCTTTTGTTTTGTTTTTGTTAATCCCTAGAGTCCTTTTGTTTTGCCAAACTGAAGCACAGTTTCAGGCCTCTAATCCCTACAGCTTTTCCACTGCTTTGCAAATCTTTATACCATACTGCTGTGTTTTATTTCCAAATATATACCTGGATTTGTTGTATCACTTCCATCACAGCTTCATATATTATTAGACTTTGAGTACTTTATTTATTTAGTTAGTTATTAAAGATTTCATTTATTTATTCATGAGAGACAGAAGCAGAGAGAGAGAGAGAGGCACAGGGAGACGAAGGCTCTACAGAGAGCAGAGAGCCTGATGTGGGACTGGATCCCAGGACCCCGGGATGGTGACCTGAGTCAACAGCAGATGTTTACCTAACCGAGCCACCCAGGTGCCCGATTTTGGGTACTTTAGATTTCCCAACCAAAACTTAAAATGCCCGGTCTATTCTTTTATTCCATTCTTGATTTATTGGGCACCATCTATATTCCAGGCTCGGTACTAATTCACGATTATAAAAGGGTAAATAAAAATTGTATTTTGTCCTCAAAAAGCATGTAAGATGGAGAAAAAAGATAGATGGATAAACCTCTGTAACTGAGAACCTGAATTTTAACTTATTTTCAGTCAAATAAGAGAAAAGTAAGAATGCATCTTGTAAAACCTATATCTGAATTTGCTTGTTCTCCCCCCCCCCAAAAAAAAGAACAAACAACAACAAAGTAACAGATCTAGCCACAAAAACTTGAAAAGTCATTCAATGAATCCCATTCATTGTTTACTGTTTTATAATTTCTTCTTTCATTTATTCACTCCTCCTCCAAGGATTTGCTAGGAGCTTACTCAGCCTATAAAGATGAACAGAACAAAATCCAGCCACCTAGAAAGTGACCCCAAATGAAAATTATTGCAGGAAGTAGACATGAGTTAATACGTTTCCTTGGGGGATTTGAAAAATTAACTAGTTAATATTTAATCAACATACAAAAATAAAATACACACCTTGTGTGTACTAGGTAGCAGGGAGAAACAAAATGTCTGCATCCCTTAGAAATAAACAGCCTTAGAATTTAGTTTAAGGCCCAAGTGAATGTGGATCAAGTAGTTTGGAAAATAATGAATACTTTCAAAGGGTGGGTTTCATTTTTGTGTTAGAAATCTACTGCCATACCAACATGAGCACATGCTCAAAGATATATTTATATTATATATTACAATGTTCCTTCAACATAAGCCACTATTCCATATGGGGCTGACCTCTCCCTGCCTTCTCAATTCCCAATTTAAACAGGTTCCAGTTTGTAATGTTACTTAAAATAGCCTTGAACTTGAATGTGAACTTTCCATAAATGCAGGGGAGCCTGCAAAAAATCTAGGCCATGTGGAATTTGTGCCCTAGTTTATCTTGTGCATTATTGTATTCCCAATGCTTTGTATACAGTAGTTTGAATACTTGCTGGAAGAATAATGAATGAATGCTGAAGGCTGAAAAATATTAGGAAAATCAAAGTAGTACCATCTTCTTTCTCACCATCATGACTGCTCTTTAACTTTGCGTGAGAGCTATTTTGATAAGGGACTGAGCATGATAGTGCTTTGTTATATGATGCCTAGGTTCAAAACGAAAAGTCAAAAGGAAGAAAAGGAGAAACCAAACCAGAAATGCAGCCCATTAACAGATGAATTGCTGGCTATACTGTGATTTATACATTGTTTTACCTTAACACTTACTTTGAGTTAAGTTTTTGGTCAATTGAACCTGCTGAGTGGGGATTTATCATAGGATCAGTTGCTGAACTACTAATTTCCAACAGTTTAAAAATTGTCAGCATTTATCCCCAAGAACAATTTATTTTAGCAAGAAAGGGCCAATAATGCACCTCTAAAGAACCCATCAGAATCATCTTCTGAAGCCAACTTTAAGTTTTATAAAACTAAGGTTTTGTTTTTGGGTTTTTTTTTTTAAAGATTTTATCCATTTACTTGATAGACAGAGATCACAAGTAGGCGGAGAGGCAGGCAGAGAGGCAGGCAGGAGGCAGGGGAAGCAGGCTCCCCACTGAGCGGAAAGCCCCATGTGGGGCTCGATCCCAGAACCCTGGGATCATGACCTGAGTCAAAGGCAGAGGCTTTAACCCACTGAGCAACCCAGGCACCACAAAAATCTAAAGTTTTATCCTCAAAGAGCCTTTAAATAAATGTCAAAACATCAGTAAGAATCAGTAGGTATTATTTCTATGATCTTTATCACTTCAAGTACATATCCTCAGCAGAGTCTTCTTAATTAACTAGGTTAGTAAATGAGTTCTTTTTCAAAAAGGCATTTTTAAATGTAAACTTCACACTTTTCAATTACATTATGTCATTTTCCAATATAATAGTCACTTGAGTAAAAGCCCAAATCTCTTCAGATATATTCTCTCTCTCTCACACACACACATACACACAGGGCAGAAATAGCTCAGGCACTTTACAAGATACTATTCATCTTTCAATTTTATTGTTAGAGTTTGGAAGTGAAAAGATGGATCCCCTGAAAAGACAGGTATTTTCACATCCTTTTGACTTTTATCTCTAAAATCAATGACTTAGAAACATGAAAGCAACTATTATGGATCTTCTTTATCACTTTAAACATAGGTCATGAAGACAGTCCTATGATGTCCACCATAGCAGTTATTGTTTTAGAGAAAATTTAAAGAACATACATGGTTCTTACCTAATTTTAACAAAAGAATATAAAAAGGAAGTACCCAGGGTAGCTCTCTAAAAAATTCACAGTACACTGACTACAAAGCTCTAGTCAATGTCAATGGTATCATGATCATTGGAAAAATATCCCCCAAAGCTCATTCATCATATACTGCATATTAATCTAAGAGTTTGGAATCATTTAAGACACAATTCCCATCATCAGATTTAACAGGCATCTTTAGAAAACATGGTTAATATATAATAATATTAGAAAACGAGGCTTTAATTTCAGACAAGCTTAGATTAGAAACTCGGACAAATTTCTTAACATCTGTTAATTTTCCATTGCTTAATATAATACCATTTACATTCATCTGCAGTACAAGACCAAAGAAGTATGGTTGTAAGAACACTTGCAAAATAATTGAACTTTCAGTTTATTTTTTGGATGGTCCTATATACAAAGGAAAGTAGCCATCACTTGATGTAGGGCATAATGAAGATACAAGAGAAGGAGAAACCTATGTAATAATTCTAATTTTGCAAAAAGGTGATTCTAATTTTGCAAAAAGGTGATAGAGGTTAATAAAACAAGTAAACAAAAATCATATAAAAGTTAGGCAGTAGAGATTAGAAAGAGAGAGCTTATACCAGAGTTTGAGGGATAGATAATTTTTCAAAAATCTTTTTTTTTTTTTAAGATTTTATTTTTGGAGCACTAGGGTGGCTCAGTTGGTTAAGTGTCCAACTCTTGATTTCACCTCAGATCATGATCTCAGGGTCATGAGACTGAGCCCCATGTCAGGCTCTACTCTGGGTGGGGAGCCTGCTTAGGATTCTCACCCTCCGCTCTTTCCCTTGACCATCTCAAAAAAAAAAAAAAAAAAAGATTTTTCTCTTTAAATAATCTCTATACCCAAGGTAGGTTTTGAATTTGAGATCAAAGGTTGCATGTTCTACTCATTAGCCAGCCAGGTGCCCCAGAGATAGGTAATTTTGAAAAGATAATAGAAGGGAGAGCAAAATCATAGAAGGATTGAAGATACCAGCCCGGATGGAAATCAAGACATAAGCTGAAAAAGAATAAAATATGAGGTTGAGTAGATACAATGGAGCACTTGGGATCTGAAATTATTTCTTAATAGATGACACAGATGTAGTGGCTAAGGAAGAACAGTAAAGTAGGATATATATATATATATATATGGGATCCCAGGTATCAACATACATATGGTAAGGAGGAAGAGGGGAACGAACTTCCTACAACACCTAGTATCTCATCATAGCTTCAGAGTCACAGTTTCCACTCTTACATCTATTACTAACTGGGC
Organism: Mustela nivalis; assembly: GCF_964662115.1. Classification (NCBI taxonomy): domain Eukaryota; kingdom Metazoa; phylum Chordata; class Mammalia; order Carnivora; family Mustelidae; genus Mustela; species Mustela nivalis. Next base: position 39,714,788 of record NC_139026.1, read on the forward strand.
ATTCAACTTGTATACTGAATTAGATTAAAAAATCATTCATAATGCTAAACCTAAAAACCATCATCTAAGCTGATAAAATAACTGCAATGAAATTTATTTCATCTCAGAAGTAAGGGAATGAAACTAGATAAAAGAAACCTTTGGAAAGACAAATACAACATATCTTTGAAAAAAACCTAAGTATTCAGGGGACTTATGGACTATTTTTTTCTTAAGGTTTTATTTATTTATTTGACAGACAGAGACCACAAGTAGGCAGAGAGGCAGGCAGAGAGAGAGAAGGGGAAGCAGGCTCCCCGCTGAGCAGAGACCCCCAACGTGGGGCTCGATCCCAGGACCCAGGGACCATGACCTGAGCTGAAAGCAGAGGCTTTAACCCACTGAGCCACCCAGGTGCCCCTTAGGAAGTATTTTTTGACAAATCAGAAACACCAGTATGTCTTGGTTCTTTTCATATGTTAAGATGAAGTTAAATATGTTTGTATGTTCATCTGAATGTTTTATTATAATTATGACCTCACCGTATCACTTAACATTTATCTCTTTCTTGTTTGTTTCAACAGTATTAGCTATATCTCTACTGCAACTTCAGAGGGAAGAACTTATAGAGGGAAGATCTGAGCTTATAAATGGGTTGAGTCTATAAAGTTGTAAATTTGGGGGGGGTAGGGAACAATGATAAACTGGTTGACTAAATCACAAATATAAATTACTTTTTCTGCCATTTCTGCACAGTACAGTGCACAAATGTGTCTACTATGCTGATGTCAAAATGTAAAGAAGATAGAGTCTATTCATATTCCCAAATTCTAAGAGATCAACAAGCAGTTACTAACAATGAACTGTGTAGCTTCTTATGAAATGTTAAAAGCTGGAAGTACTAATCCAAATGTCAGTAAGAGATGTTTGAGATTGTAATATGCATATATGTTTTTCTATCCCATCTTTGCTGGTACAGTTTGTCTTCTGTCCCACTATGTAGTGATTTGGTCCAGCTCATGTTGTCAGATTCTGGGAGACTTTCAAATTCTTTGGGGACCTCTGTAAAAGCAAGCTGTTGCTGTCTAAGAGAAGGAAGACCTAGAGAGCTTAGCAGTCACAAAGGCAGTTGCATTTACATGAAGTTCTGATTAAGAGGGCTTTAGTTGCTCCCTGAGCTTTTATTGAAAGGACAAAAAGAGAAATGGGATAAAGATCTTTTTGATTTTCTCTTCTGGAGGGGACACTATTAGCATCACCTGTAAGTTTACAATCTAGTGCATTTCAACAAACTCCTCAAAACAGTAAAAGGACCAATGCAAAACTAGTGCGATCATTGGTTCTTCCCTCCTTGTCTATTTAGTTGAGATAATATTGTTTGTAGTGCTATCCATTTACACACTCTATAATAACAGTGTTTTATTTTTTTCTTGGAAATATATTTGGAAAAGAGAGGATGACTGAATGAATTTTACATTTTTAACCTGTTATATTTTGTCTGTAAGATGCTCTATATTTTTCTTCACATACATTTCAGAACCACTAATTGATTTTAATGTATTTTATATATTGCATGAATTACATAACAATAAATGTTATTGCTCTCATCATAAAAAAGATGTATATGTTAAATGAATAACCAACATATAAAATTGAATGAACTATCTAGGTGAAAACAAAAATATGCATATGAAAAAAGCTGTGGGGTTTTTCTCTATTGAGCAAAAGCTTTCTATGATGTTATTGATTTTGCAATAAAAAATAGTTTCTATTAATCATGTTGTTCTATAAGTGAATATTCAAATCATTCTTTTATTAGGAGCTCATCTATAAAACTAGGGAAAAGAAATATATCCTAATTAAATAAAAAGGATCTAGAGGACTCTAAAAAATATTCAACTGGCTGCTGAATTCTAAAATACTTTGCACAATTTACAATGAAAAAAATCAAGAGAATAATTCATTTTAGTGTTTGTACTTTATAAACTATTATTTCTAGAAAGAGAAAAGAAGGTGAGACCTTCCATTTTATGAAGAATCTTAACCACTGCTACCATTCACTAATACTGCTGTCATCAGGTTGGGAAAAAAAAAAATCAAACAACGTAAAACCATATGTTAATTCCCACCCAGGTCACTACCCCACCTCCTAAATACCCATTTCTTGGCTGTGTGTTGCAATTTGGAGGGATGTTACATTAATAGAGTATAGAGGCTTATGCATTCCTTCTGAATATATCAAATGTCTTCCAAACTCATCTGTGCCATACAGGACATAATACACATGTGGATACCAAAGAAATCTTTAATCCTCCCTGAGGCTGTTGATTTCCAGCTAAAAGCCAGATTTCTAGAATTAGATCATACATGTCAAGGTCTGCTACAAAATCAGCACTCATAGAAGATTTATGTATCTTGGCAGCTTAGCAAAGAAATCCCCAATTTCAGTGAGATCAAGAGAACCATTTTTAGAAAATCACTGCCAGACCTGAAGCTAATTTCCTCTAATTCTACGACATCTGTAAGCCTCATATGGGAGTCTGGGTTTTAATCAGCCCTGCATTCTAACAAACGGCTAGTGATGCTTAAAGAAAATATACACCAAAAACCATTTCACAGGAAAACCACAAGATAGCATAAAAGAACAATATGGGCTACAGGCCCTAGAACACATATTGTTTCATTGACAACTCTGAAGACTTATAGGCATTTAACTCAAAAACAGGAAAAAATGTTGGTGTCACAAAAGGAATGTTCTTCACCAAAGATTCTTTTTTGCTAGTATGAAAGATGACTGGAGAAACCACTGTATCCTTAACACAGAGCTATCTCTCAATGGCAACCACATTTCAATTAAAGAAGTGATGGTAGAGAACGAAATGCAAAAATGAATCTGGGACAAAGTGGGCTGCAAAAAATACTAAGAGTGAAATAGATATCTCTTTTCAAGTGTTTAATTTCAGTCTTCATTATTTCTTCAAGTCAAATGGAATTGTCCCTTGGTGGTGCTTAATTCCTTTAAAATTTTTTCATCACCATATGCTTTTTCATAAAGCATAAAGCTTAAGAAGCTGATGGTAAACAGTACCAACATTGTCCAAAGAGCCTTTCATAATCTCACCATGATAAAAATTCCAGTAGCAATAAATACACATGCTTACAGCCATACTTCTCCAAAGAACAAGAAATAAGCATTTGGGTGTAATAGATCTAGAAATAAATATGTTATTACTCAAAGTGCTGTATACATTTTCTAATTTCATTTAATTTTTATTTGCATTTTTCACATAATTGGCTAATAACACAAATCCCAGGCATTCTTGTTAAATTGTCAAATGAATTTTTAACTCTAGTAAATAAAGAACATGTGCTTTACAGAAAGACTTCAAGAAAAGGAAAGGTAAACAAAGCCAGAGTTAATGTTTTCTTTCTGTAATTCTGTTAATAATACTGCTAATACTGATTCAATATTCAAAACAAGCCAGGAACTACCTTCACATTTTACAGGCATAATCTCATTTAAGCTTCTCAACAATACTAGAAGGTAAATATTGTTACTATTTTGCAGAGAAGGAAACAGGTTAAGAAAAAGGAAGTAATTTGCCCAATCTGAACAAGTTACAAAGCAGGAAAGGTAAACTCATACCTTTGACCTGTGAGCTTGTGTTTTTAATTTCCACGACATATAAATTCATGTAATCCTGAATCTACCACTTAGTGAGTCTAGGAGACTTAACAGTGGATCACTGATCCACATTTCTAACAGGATGCATTTTTACTTCACATTTGAGCTTGGATTTTCAAAATTTGTGAACCAGGCTAATCTGTGTCCTATAGTTACACATTTCATCTTTCTTTGCCAAATGTAGGCGCTCCCAAATTATCTGTTCTTGGCTATATTTGAGATCCCAACACTGACCTTTCCCTAAGTGCCAGATTTGCATTTCAAACTGCCTGCTTGAGTTCCTGGATGTTCAACTGATACAATATATATTTCTTATTGAATTCATCTTCTTCCTTCCCAAATCCATCCTTTCTACTAGATATTCTATTTCTGCCCATCATTCTGACAATCACTTAGAACAGAAACCAGTATAAATCATCACTATAGCAAATGGTATTATTCACAAATATTCTATCCCCTCTTCCCTGTTTGTGGCTTATACTTGCTACAGTTTGACTTTGACATTGGTCATCTGATGTGTTGAGCCAATGGGATGTAAGCAGATATGGCATATCCTACATCCTTTAGGGAGTAGTGCACTATTTCTATCAAGTCTCTTGTTCTTCTTCTCTGTCTTAAGATATACCAAACAGGGGTGACTCCTTCAGTCTAGATGTAGGAATGAGAAAACAAGTCAAGCCATAGAATCCAACCCACAGTTAGGCATACATTGAAAACAAGGAGTAGATGTTACAGTTATTGCAAGCCATTGATATTAGAGGATTATCTCTTGTTACTGCAAATATAGACTTTTGTTTTACTTTCGTCTTGACATCAAATCCATTGCAATTTGTATTAGTTCTACATTTATAATATATCTTCTATTTATTTATATACCACCATACCCTCATTTTGCTGATCATAACCCATCTCTTTGGTGATTGTAATTCCTTGTGTCTTTTTCTCTAGTTTCTGATCTATCAAGGTAACTGTTTCTGAAATGCAATTTGATCCTTTTACTTCCCTATTCAAATATCATAAATGATTCTCCAAGTTTGGAGGGGGAAGTCTCATAGAAGACTAAGTAAGCACAATTTATCAAATAGTGCTATAGGTCCCATCAGAAGAGCAATAAGAAATGAACACTGGATTTAGCAACATGTTTGACATCAACAAAAATCATCCTAACCTTAAAAAGAAAGTTCATTTATTACTTTAGTAAAAACAGTTTTGGAAAAGTAGAGTATATTTAAGTGACAACAGGAAGGGAGAAATTAGAGATAGCAAGATAAAACTGGAAAGAGTTTCAAGAGTTTTGGTTTAAAAAAAGGACAGATAAAGAGGGTATGCTTAAGGGGAATATGGAATTTGGTGAGGGGGCTTTTGTTTTGTTTTGTCTGGTTTTGTTTGTTTGAGAAATCCCCCATGTTGGTTCACTGATGATAATAACCTAGTGGAATGGAAAATTGACCTACAGGATAGCTTAGAAACAATGGAGCTATTAATGCTGAACAGAAGAGAGGGGATGGGACCCTCTGTCCTAACTGGAGAATTTGGCCTTAGATAGTAGCTGAGGCAATTCCTACAGCGCAACAGGAGGTAATATAAGTAAGCTATAAGGAAGGAGGTTGCCAGGGTGATGAGAGTTATATTTGCATTGCTTCTGTTTTCTCAGAGAAACCTTAAACACGCTAACTGAGGATAAGGATGGAAAGAAGAGATCAGAGGTTTGAGGAAAAAGGAACAAGTATGAATTATTTGCCAGAAAATGGAAGCATGAGTGGCTCAGAAAATGTAGGATTTCTGGGAACCCCTAGTCCTGAACTTACTAGGAAATAGGTCTGCATGATTTTTCAAACTTTCTCATTATATTCAGCTGGGAAGGTGCAGAACAGAAGAAATGCTGGGCTCAGCTAAAGATTGAAGTTTTGCTAGTAAATTAAGCAAAAAAAAAAAAAAAAAAAAAAAAAAGAAAGAAAGAAAAAGAAAGAAAAAGAAAAAGAAAAAAGAAAGAAAGGAGCAGTAGAGTAGAAGGGTATCTATATCCAAAAAGATGTTTTTGTTTTTTGTTTTTTGTTTTTTTTAATGAACCATGGACTCTAACCTATACAAAGAAGAATATGGGGATGCAATGAAAGTATGGGATTCTGACAAATTTGGAATCAATAGACTACAGGTCCTGGTAGAATATTATTCATGATGCTGGAATGATAAAAGCAGTGAACTAGAAAAGTAGTAGTGGTTATTGAAAATATGATATTCAAAATTGTTTCAGTGGAGAGTGTGAAGCTTTTAGTAACAACCAGTTCTAGGTTGTGACAATGGGAGTGTGGCTAAGCTCAAGTAGAAAGCAAGATCACTGGAGGATAAGAGGTGTCAAGTTTCTGAGAAATGAGCTGTTACAAAGTATATATAGATGCTGATATATTATGACAAGAGTAAAAATCTTGAATAACTCAGGGAGAGTGGCTTAAGATTCTGGGAATGACAATACCATGGGGAGGTAACAGGTGGAGTAGACAAATGGTGAGGACTTTAAAACTGGATGTTTTTAGGGAGGAGAAGGAATGAAAGTGTATTCAAGGAAGAAGGACATTTACCCTTCATGCAGGTCCAGTGATAGGAAGGCAGTATTCGAAGGACTGTATGGAAATCAAGCACAGTGGGAAAGGCAATTCAATAACAACAGGGGGAAGGATGTGACTCAAGAAGAGATTACTGATAGAGGCAATGCAGCAGACAGTGGATTTGAATTCTAAGAAGCGCAGTAAAACTACACCAGGTATTAGGGAGGTATGGAAAATGGAGTTTTATAAGGGAAGATTTACAGAACTATACAACTATGGGGATATAGGTATGAGGGAGAACCTTTTAATTACCACATTAAATGTATGTCTTAAAATTTTGATACATGTAAACACAAAGTTTGTAAAATAAATACCTTCTGTTAAAATGTTAACAATAGGGAAACTATACCATACTCGGCTTTCACATAATAATAGATGAACAGAAATCATGAACAGTATGTGTGAAACAAAGTTATCAAAGTATTCAACACCTAAGTTTGTCCTCAAGGTAAATCCTACTGGGGGGGGGGGGTAAACTCAACCTAAAAAACATGTTTTGGGGCACCTGGGTGGCTCAGTGCATTAAAGCCTCTGCCTTTGGCTCAGGTCATGATCCCAGGGTCCTGGAATTGAGCCTCTCTGCTGAGCAGAGAGCCTGCTTCCCCCTCTCTCTGTCTCTGCCTGCCTTTCTGCCTATTTGTAATCTCTGTCTGTCAAAAATAAATAAATAAATATTTAAAAAAATAAATAAAAGACCATGTTTTTCCTAGAGCTTGTGCACAGACATTTTCAAAACAGGTCATTAAATTGGTAAACAACTAAGTTAAAATAATTCATTAGCCCATGTATTTGTATTTGAAACTATGGATATGCCAGGGAATGAGCTAAATCAAATAGTGACCAGGGAAAGAGTTAACTAAGCTTCTTGTCTGTAGGAATTTTGGCATTTTTAAATAAAAAATTATCTTTGTGGGGGCTCAGTCAGTTAAGCATCCAACTCTTGATTTGGGCTTAGGTTAAGATCTCAGGGTCATGAGATCGAACCCTGAGTTGGGCTCCATGCTTAGCAGAGAGCCTGCATAAGATTCCTTTCCTCTCTCTCTCTCTGTTTGCTCCTCTACACCCGCTGCCTCTAAAATAAAAAAGAGAAGACAAAAGAAGAAAAGAAGAGAAGAGAAAAGAGAGAGGAGAAGAGAAAAGACAGAGAAGAGAAGAGAAGAGAAGAGAAGAGAAGAGAAGAGAAGAGAAGAGAAGAGAGGAAAGAAGAGGACCGGAGGGGCGCCGGGGTGGCTCAGTGGGTTAAGCCTCTGCCTTTGGCTCAGGTCATGATCTCAGGGTCCTGGGATTGAGCCCCGCATAGGGCTCCCTGCTCGGCGGGGAGCCTGCTTCCTCCTCTCTCTCTGCCTGCCTCTCTGCCTGCTTGTCATCTCTCTCTGTCAAATAAATAAATAAAAATCTTTAAAAGAAGAGGACAGGAAAGGAAAGGAAACGAACGAAACAGAAGGAAAGGAAAGAAAAAGTACCTTTGTGGTGTGATCAGAAGCAGAAATACACAGTATGGGTTACAAAGGGAAAGGGACCAGTAAACACGGAGGCCTCAGCACTGAGATGCCTGACTCCGAGGAGGACAGCCAGTAGCTCTATGCCCTTCTCCTGGAACAGAGCGAGAGAGAATCATTTCCACATAGGAAATGGAGCACCTCAGAAAAGATTTTCCCCCACTTCAAGATCTGTGCCCATCAAGTTTCGCCTGTGGGTAAATATGTCTCGGCCAGGAGGTTCAAAGAGAAGGCAGCAAGAGACCAAGAGAGTGAATGATTGTTGACAGTGAGCGAGAGACTGTCAGGAGGACAGACAGCTGAGAGGGACACCGATGACAGACTACATTTCCCGTATTCATCTCCTGCCATTCACATCCCATAAAGGTTGCAATCAGCAGCCTGGGGACCTCCAGCTGTGCTGAGCACGGAGAACTGTGTCTGCACTAGACACACCCTAAACCTTGCAGAGCTGAAGGAATAGGCTCATTAGCAGGACCTATCTATTGGCAATAATGAAAGGTTTCATAGTGTTTGTTGACTCTGACCAATAAATATTCCTTCAAAAAAAGAACATTCCTTTGAATCTGAAAAATCAACCTCACTCTCTCTTAACATATTACAGTGTGATACAGTTCATCATATATTAGAGATACTATTAAATGTAAGTAACTGAATGTTTCATATACACATTAAACAAAGACTCCTATAACTTGATAGGTTTTTTTTCCTGAGGGAGGAAGAAAAAATCAAACTCAGACTGCTTTATTTTCTGCCTTGTTGCTTTTCCTCTTCATACCTGCTAGCTTGTGACATACATATATAATCTCTAAACACACCAGACTCCATATATGACTGCTAAATTGCTGGTGGGTGACAGGATTTGAATTAGCCTATTTGTTATTATCCTGTGCATGTGCTCTGCTAAATAAAGTCATAAGACAAACAAGTTTGAGATAATTAGATGGTGCTGATTGTATTTGCAGTATGCACTTGACTTTTGTGATTAATTCTGTATTAAAGACTACACAGATTGTCCTCTGTGAAACAGAGCACTGCAATAGGAGAAAAAAGTCCAGGGTCCCTAAGTGACAATTTCAACACTATTATCTTACCGGGACCCTGATATCTTGGAAAAACTCCCAGGCCGCAGCCAATCAATGGTTATGATCTATTTAAAAAAAAAAAAAAAACCCTAAAATATAACAGGAAAAGATAAAATCTAAAATCATAATCAATACTGATGCCCACTGTGTTAATGAGCTGCTGTTATTACAATAACAATGGAGTCAAAGGGTTAAGGAAAGTGTGGTGAGGAAACATTTAATCCAAGAGAGAACATTTATGCAGGTGAAAATTTATTGTAAAAACATGTTTGAAGAGAGAAAGAATTTAAAAGTTAACTTAAGGCTCACTCTATGTATCACACAGACAACTTAATTTTATAAAAGGGTTCCTGGGGATCTTTAGAAAATGAGAGAAAGAGGCCTGTTCTACTATTGCTGCTTGTCAAGGGAATGTGACATTCTCCTTTTCCACTTCCACTAGCCCTCCGTACTTTTAGACTTCAACCATCAGTCTCTACTCTGGAAAAGATAATTTTAAGTGAGAAGAATCTGATCTATAACCTATCCCTAAACTGCTCTAGTCAGAAATGTCAGAAAAGAAAGCCCATGCGGGTATACTTTGGGATTCTATTGTCAACAGGATATGTATGTGTGTGGAGGAAGGAACATGTTCTTAAGGTATTAAAATATAAACTAAACACATTTAATAATATAATGCGTTTGCTCTCCATGCTTCAGTTACCTTATTTGAAAAATGCAGAATACAGTATCTTCGACTACAAATACAAAGCACTTAGCCCAGCATCTCTTATGTGGTTAGGTGAATGTTAAGTCTCCTTCCCTTTCTGCCATATGCAGGGAAGTGAGTTACCCTCACTTATCCTCCATGGAAGTGATGGAAACTCCATCTGGTGGACAGGCCTAGTCACTTTTGTGTTCTCTTTGAAGAGGGTTCCGTTCTAGAGGTATGATCAGTGCACTAGGGTATCTAACTATTCTCTAATTAAAGAAGCCTCATGTTTATTTTCTTATTTGTAGAGAAGTGAGTGTTTTAAAAAATCGACTTAACCAAATCAGTTGGTTAAGTATCCGATTCTTGATTTCAGCTCAGGTCGTGATCTCAGGGTCGTAGGACTGAACGCCAACTGGGTGAACATGGAACTGGCTCGGGCTTCTCTCCCTCTCCTGATGCCCCTCCCCATTCACTCTCTTTCTCTCTCTCTCTCAAAATAAAAATCAACTCAACATTTTCTTCTGGGAAGACAAAGGGGGAATTGTTCTTGGCACTACATAAGATACTTTTGTATATTATTTTATGTATTTCCTACAATAGTCCTATTGAAATAGGTTTGAAATGATGAAGCAAATAGTAAATACTAAACATCGAACAAGAAATACCAAAAAACACTGACTTCTTTGCTGATTTACAAAGAAAAGAAAAGTCATCTAGGATGCCTGGGTGGCTCAGTGGGTTAAGCCTCTGCCTTCAGCTCAGGTCATGATCTCAGGGTCCTGGGATCGAGCCCCACATTGTGCTTCTCTGCTCAGCAGGGAGCCTGTCCCCCTACCCCTGCCTGCCTCTCTCCCTACTTAAGATCTCTCTCTGTCAAATGAATGAATAAAATCTTTAAAAAAGAAAAAAAAGTCATCAGTCATGGAAATAATGCATTGATCAATGGCAGGTGAATTAAGACATCAAAGAGGGAGGATACCATGCATTGTTTTGAGGCATATTTCTTTAAAAATTGATGACTATGGGGTAATTTTTCTAAAGACAGTCTCAGGAAGGTGAGCTATAAATCTAGTTCATTATATGAAAGAATCTTATAGAATTCCTGCGCTAACCCATCCTTGGCCTGGCTATAGGGCTCAATCATACGTAGGCTGTGCATGCTGAGAGAGCTCTGGCTACAAAACGCGTGACACCTCCCAACAGCAAGGCACAGTCCCAGCTGGGGACTTCAAATGACAGATTGATTTTAGAGTCGATTCTGTCTGCTGCTTGGACACAGGAGGATATGATTTGTGTGAGTCTTATTCTTCATATACTTAGAGAACCAGAGAGCTAAGGCTCTTAACCAGCAGCCTATTTATCAGAAATATGACCCAAATGAATATCTTTTCCTTATAACTGATTTTTAGAAATATTGCTGTCCTTTTGCTAAAATGATGAAGCATTCAGATGGCTGATACTCTGCCCCATTTTCTTCTGGGTGTTTTGTAAGGTGGAGGCAGCCACTCATACAGGGTCATCTTTCCATTTTCTCTGTTAAGTTCTATATATCTGTTACTGTGCAGCAGGGGTGCTGAGAGAGAAGCTATGGCTTTGACTTTAGAAGGACAGAAAGAGGGAGACACAGGTCTGATACTTGTTACTTTGCCTCCTACTAGCCATGAGGTTTGATGTAGCACAAAGAGAATGAAGGTGTTATGGTTGAATGGTTTGCTATTCCCCTCCCCCACCCAATGTCCCAGTCCTAACCACTATCACTTCAGAATGTGACCGGATTGGGAGGTGGGTTACTTAGTTAACGTGTTCTTTAGTTACTTAGTTACAAAGTTACTTAGTTAAAGTGAGGTCATTAGGGTATGCACTCACACAATATGACTTGTATTCTTATAAGAAGGGGAAGTCTGGACATAGACACACACAAAGGAAGACAATGTAAAAGAGAGATGACAGCAAATCCAAGACCAAGAGGGAGGCCTAGGACAGATCCCTCCCTCAAGACTCTCAAGAGTTAAACCTACCAACACCTAGGTTTTCTACTGTAATTCTAGCCTCCAGGACTGTGAGACAATACAGTTCTATTGTTTAAATGACCCAATTTACAGTTGTTTCAGCAGCCCTTGCAAACATACAAAGAATAAATATCAGGCTTGAAAATGCCTTGGAACAAGAGTCACTGAACCATGGCTATGGACCAAATTCAAATTATAGACCCATGAGCTAAGAATGTCCTTTATATTTTTACATAGTTAAAAGGCTTGCTGCAATTTTTTTCTCTCATCATCCAATCAATTTCTTGATTTTGCCTCTCACTCTACAAAGCTTAAAAATATTTTCAGCCTGACCTTTTCCAGAAAAAAGTTGCTGACACTTGGCTTAAATAAGAATCAAGTTGAGTTCACTTTTAACCTTGTCATTTAATTATAAGAAGTTCAGTTAACTTTACTGAGCTTTCTTAATATAGAATAAGTCTTTTTAACAACTCTCCTGATTTCACAGAATTAGGGTCAAGGAATAAACAAAAAATGACATTGTGGAATAACTTAAGAAATGTAAAAAATATCTATACACATATAATTAATTTTCCCAGATATATTAATATAAACTATACATACGCCAAATTTTGAAAGTGCATACTTTCACTCTATAAATTTTCTAAACTCAGAGATCAGTTCTGTGCTATTTTAGATGAAATCGAAACACACTTCAGAACTTTTTTTTTCTTTTAAAGATCCTCAGAATACTGAAGAGAGAGAGAGAGAGAGAGAGAGAACACAACTTGGAGCAGAGGGAGAAGGAGAAGCAGACACCCTGCTGAGTGGAGAGCACCATATGGGATTCAATCCTGGGACTCTGGGATCATGATATAAGCTGAAGGCAGGCACTTAATCAACTGCGCCAACCCAGACACCCCACACTTCAGAACTTCTGAAGAAAACTGTCTTTGGATATCCTAGTATTACATCTTGCTATTTAAGTTTTGGTTTGAGGGATACTTGAGTGGTACAGTCTATTAAGCATCTGATTCTTCATTTCAGCTCATGCTGTGATCTCAGGGTTCTAAGATTGAGCCTCACCATCAGGCTCCATGGTCAGCAAGAGTCTGCTTGAGATTCTCTCTTCTCCCTCTGCCCCTCCCACTTGTGGCTCTCTATTTCTCAAATAAATAAATAAATCTTTAAGTTTCTGGTTTGAGTGTCCTGGTCAAAATATTTTTAAAAAGACCACCCGCTAGAGTAAAATCAACAGACTGTACCTATAAAATGTTACATGTCAATTACATCTCAATTAAAAAAAAAAAAGGCAAATAGCAATATTCTGGATCATATGGTTTCAAAACATTCATACATAATAATTCTTCTCCACAAAGTCTTCAAATGTTAGCATCCTTAAATACATGTTTCTTTTTAAACCTATGCTTTAAAAACAACTCTCCACAAAATAAAGCATAAATTCATTCATTCACACCCTCACTTATTTATATAAATATCTGTTGCATAACAGAAATGTATTAGGCTCAGTGTTAGATGCTGAAAATATAAAATCAGATAAGACATGGCAAAAATCATCTCGATATTATGTGTAGGTCACTATATAATACAAGATGCACAAGACAAAATGGGGTTTCAGGACAACAGATGTATATTTTGTAATAAGAACTGCATTTGAGACCGGGGGTACAGGGACGAATGGGATGCTGTCCCTATCCTTGGATATATCACAAGCTTCTGGGAGAGACAGACACATAAACAGAGTCTTCAAAATAACAGAGTGAGCTGTAAGAATGAAATATACCCAGTGCACAGAGATGGTACAATGAGACGCCTAGGGTTTTCAGGGGAGTTCATAAAGGACAGAACACCTGAAGCGAATCTTGCAGAACAAGTTAAGAATTATGAAGGAAGACAGAATGAGCATCCCGTTGAGTATGGGATTCCAGTCTAAGCAAAGGCAGGAAACAGCAGACTTAGTGGGGGGTTGGGGGACAATAAATAGTTCGGTATTTTCCAAGTGTAACTGTGAGTCCTGGCAAGCCAGGAGACGAAGTAAAGCTGTGAGCAGAAGCTAGGATGTCCAGGTTTGGAACAGAAGGGAAGGAGGACACGCATGCACTGGTAATTTTATAGATAAAGCATGTTAAGATGTAAGCAAAAGACTTAGACAGTTAATGAGCTTTTGGCTACAGTGATTGGTTCAAGAATGTACATAGGATAAGGTTTTTTTATGTCCAATCCTAGTAATTCTTAGGAACTTGGCAGAAGCATGCTTCTCTCCCACTGGACTTGAACCTTGAATTATATAGTACTGAGAATAAGCTGGTTTAACCCAAGGAGCATGAAGCCTACCTATACAAAATAGTACAGTGGAGCTAAGAGATAAAGAAAACTGGATACTATATCCAACGACAACCAAACTCAGAACTACCTATGGACTTTTCAGTTATGGGAACAATGCAAGCCTTTTCTTCTTAAGCCATTTTTGTTAAGATTTTCTGTCAGAATCATAAAAGGCCTAAGAATGTAACTAGCTATTATTAATATTTCATACAACTTGTGAGCATAAAAAATGAGGCTAAGAGCAGCCAATGGCTTAACGGGGATCAAAACCAAGAATTCAAACTCAAAAACCCCTTTTTAATAACCAATTTTGCCAACTTCTATCTCACAATACCATGTTTTCTCCGTATGTATACTGCTTATAGTGATGTAATGACATGTGGTCAGTAAGCACATGACAGATAGATGGGAAAAGCAGAGGGTAAATGATGGTGCTGATCAGATGGCCTCACACCTTGTTGTCAGGGTCATGGGACCAAGTAAAGGGGAAAGCTGAGAGTCATCGTGTTATTGTATAAGCCCTATTTAAATACTTTGTAGTCAGCCCTCAGCTGTACCCTGTGTCCCATTGAGATGCCATATTTTTCCCTCTCCAGAGAGTAATCTCAGAGAATATTTTGCTATGCTAGAAAAGGGACAGTTGCCCGGTTATTCATGGGTTGGGCTGGAAATTTGGGGATCAGATTATTTCTTAAATACCCTTTGATCCAATTCCTTCCATTTTTACATCACATTGATCCTTACATCCCAAGATAACCAATCCTAAAATTCCCAAGCCTACTGGGGTGCCGATGGTGTGAACTGCATTGCTTCCTGAACTCAATACAGTGTTTCACAGTGTGCTCAGTGCTTTCCTGCAGTTGCTGAATCAATAGCCATTCTCCCTCTGTTCTGTCACATTCACAGCTTTTTTTGTTATTGTTGTCCTCTGTATTCTGGCTCCTGTGGCTTTACATATTTAAGAAAATCTTTTCACTAATATATTGGGAGAGTTTTTAGTAGCATCAGAGCTGCTATGATATTTGAGTGTGAAAATAGTTCTGCTATAAAATCAACCACACCAAAGTATTCTAAAAAGATCTTAGCAGTTAATTGGAATCTGAACAGCATTTCTATTGGTTTTGACTAGGATCAGCCTGTTCTAGCCACTAGCCAATCAAACTGGCTTAGAAAAGACATCAGGAGACATCAAATTGAAGCTGGAAAAGATTTCAAAAAAATCAATATGAGTTTTAAATCTGCTTATCTGTTTTACTTCCACTTGTCCAAAATTCTTTTTCTTTTTCTTTCTTTCTTTCTTTTTTCTTTTTTTTTTTTTTTTTTGTGGGGCCCAATTCAGGGCTTGAACTCACACCCTGAGATCAAAAACTGAGCTGAGATCAAGAGTCAGATGCTAACCCAACCAAGCCACCAGGTGCCCCTATTTTTACTTTTATATAATAAATATTTGGGTTGTCAAACAGACATGGATTATCCAAACCATCTGGGATCAGAGTATAATATACTATTAGAGAAACAAGTAATAGAGTTTTATTCTGTAAGAAATGAGGTACCTCTGGATATTTAATTAAATTTGAAGAGCAAGCACAGTTTCAGTCAACAGTGTTTACCTCAGCAGCAAAATCTGGCTGATAAAATATTGTAAAAGTATAACGAATTCACAAATTCTAAGAATATAAAAAACCTAAATATATGCCTGAAATTTAAAAAAAAAAAGCAAAAATAATTTATAAGCTTTAATCCTAAGGAAAGACATTTACATGGAAAAATAAAATTAAATTCCAAATATACATACACACACACACACACACACACACACACACACAAACATGCAACTGTAGACATGTGAGGCATCCTCTTCTATAAACTCATTTTATCTTTTTAGAAAACAATACATGGGTATAGACATAAAAACAAATATGTAAGATTCTGCTAATTAATGCCTTTGCCAATTCAATCAGAAATTTGATGAATGTCTTCAATTTAATGGCTGATTACACAAACTACTTAGATATATTCATTCCAAATGCCAAAATAGCATGCAATCATTACAAGTCATAATTTAAAGTAATATTTAATAATATGTGTATTGTTTATTATGTAAATTAAGAAAGCAGGATACTATATCGTCTAGATGGTGTGACCCAAACTGTGTAAAGGAAGTGGCTAGGACACTTTGGAGGAAATACATCAAAGCAATATTCTTGGTTGTTTGGGGATGGGTGGGAAATAGATTATTTTTAGATTCCTCTTTGTGGCCTTATGTATTCTGTGAATTTTCTTCAGTAATCACAGAAAACTTTATATAATAACAAAATAACAATTTAATTCAGAAAATAAGTACTCATTTGTAATGAAAACACTTACATGTGCAACTTATCTGCAAAAACATATGGAAGCTCTGCTAATGCTTAAAAATCCAGCTCACTGAGAATAATTTCAACCATTTCAAACACAAATTAAATCAAGCAAGGAAAAGGAATATAAACGGAGTACATGTGACTCTATTAAACAAGTCCATGCCACCCACTCTATACAGCTGGACTGAGGAAGATACAGAATATATCAACTGCCAGCCGGAAGCCCTCAATTTAATGATCCCAAGTTGAGTGTCTCATCCCATCAGTTGGCCAGTTAAAAAAAGAATTCACTCCTAGTTCTTGCAGGAAAAAAAAAAAAACACAAAAGTATACACAAGTGTTTAATGTTATAGATGAAACTTCTTAAATCAAATTAAGCAACTAAATTAGATGATACAGTTTCTCCTATTTTATTACTCTTGGGGAGGGGGATGTACTATAAAAGGCCCACATCACCTTTCCCTTCAAATAAATACTCTCTTAATATTTTTCTGTATAAAATCTGAATATATTTCTCCCCTTTCCATTTTTCTGATGTTTCCTAGAGGTTTTAAGAAATAAATATTTTGACATGCATTAGGTTTCAAGGTAAATATATATATAGATATGTGTATCTATATATAGAGATATATATTATATATATCTCATATTAACAAACTAGCCAGCATTTGAGAATCTCTAATGCATGTGAAAATCCATTTTGCTTTTAGGTTTATCAGCAATCTGCACTAGAATAGAATATGATTTTATATATATAAGGGAATATAGCAACATCTATGAAGTTGAATAAAATATATCTGTTCATATTTTACAGACATGTTTAAAATAAAATAGAAAAACAAGAGTGAGGGGCGCCTGGATGGCTCAGTGGGTTAAGCCGCTGCCTTCGGCTCAGGTCATGATCTCAGGGTCCTGGGATCAAGTCCCGCATCGGGCTCTCTGCTTGGCAGGGAGCCTGCTTCCCTCTCTCTCTCTCTCTGCCTGCCTCTCCATCTACTTGTGATTTCTCTCTGTCAAATAAATAAATAAAATCTTTAAAAAAAAAAAAAAAGAAAAAGAAAAACAAGAGTGAGAGGCAAGATGGCAGAAGACTACAAGACTGAAATGACATCAGATCCCAGAAGTTCAGCTAGATAGGTATCAAACCATTCTGAACACCTACAAACTCAACAGGATATCCAAGAGAAGAAGAGCAGAAATTCTAGGAACAGTAAATCGACCACTTTGGGGAAGGTAGGACGTGCAGAGACGGGAACCGGAAGCAATGGGATGAGAGACCATGTGGGGAGGGGCCAGATCCCAGCAAGCGGCAGAGCAGGGAAACTCAAAATCAGAACTTTTAGAACTCTGCTCCACTGAGGGACATCGCTCCAGAGGCTAAGCAGGGGTAAAACCCTCAGGGGGACAGTGTGGTCTCAAGGTCCCACGGGTCACAAAAAGATCAGGGGAATCTGAGTGTGCAGAGCTGCCAGGTATCAGAGCAGGAAAGCTGACTACAGAGACAGAGCCGAGAAGTGAGCTTTCAGATCATGGTTACCATAAACCATGATCCAAGGCACAGTTGGGCCACTGCTCTTCAAGCAGGGACCCCAGAGGTGGCAGATCTTGGGAGACTCACCTTCCTCCTCCAGGAGGACTGGCGCAGGAGCATGCAGCAGGAATCTGCTGAGCTTGGAGACTACAAACAGGGATGTGCACCAGAGATAGAAACACTCAGTCACAGGCCAGGTACACTTGGAATATGGCCAGAGACCAGGGAGACAGGAATGACTATCTGCTTATCTCTGAGAGAGTGCAAAGGACTAAGGCCCAAGCTCTCAGCTCCCCCAGGCCAGAGATTGGGAGGCCCCATTTTCATACCTGTCCTCCAGAGCTCTAAGGAAAGCATTCAGGGAATAAAGGCTCCAAGAACAAACCTGAGCAGATTACTTAGCTTGGTCCCTTGCAAAGGTGGTGCAATTCCGCCTCAGGCAAAGAGATTTGAGAGTCACTGCAACAGGCCTTTCCCAGAGAAGACCAGCAAAAACATCCAGACAAGACCAAGCTCACCAATCAAGGAGAAACGCAGAACTCCAGAGCTAGGGGAAAGTAACGCATAAAATTCATGGCTTTTTCCCCATGATCCTTTAATCCTTCAAAGTTAAATTTTTCTTTTCTTTTCTTTTTTCTCTTATTCTATTTTTTAAATTTTCCTCATTCCTCTTTTAAAGTTTTTTTAACTAGTTTATCTTAACAATATGCTTCTTTAAAAAAACATCTTTTTAAACCTTCAGTGTAGTAGTCATATTTTATCCCATCATTTTTTTTTAAAGATTTTATTTATTTATTTGACAGACAGAGATCACAAGTAGGCAGAGAGGCAGGCAGAGAGAGAGGAAGGGAAGCAGGCGCCCTGCTGAGCAGAGAGCCAGACGTGGGACTCGATCCCAGGACCCTGAGATTATGACCTGAGCCAAAGGCAGCGGCTTAACCCACTGAGCCACTCAGGCGCCCTTATCCCATCATTTTATTTAAACTTATTTTTTGTATACATATAGGATTTTTGGGTTTTTTTGTTTTCTTTTTAATTTAGGGACTCAATTTCTTCTAATAGATCAAAATATATCCAAATCTAACACATGGATTTTTTCTAGTCTCCAGCCTAAGCACATTTCCTCCTCTTTTTTTTTTTCTTTCTATTTCCAACCAACTTATCTTATCAATTCTTTTTTTTTAGATTTTTTTAAAAATTTTCATCTTTACAGTCATATTCCATCCCTTCATAATACTTGCCCTTATTGTTCTATATATATAAGTTTTTCTTTCTTTAAAATTTTGGAAGGTAGTTTCTTCTAAAAGACCAAAATACATGCAAAATTATGTGGGTGGCTCTGTTCTATTCACCAGTCTAAAGTGTGTGTGTGTGTGTGTGTGCACATGCGTGCGTGCGTGTGTGTATTTTACTTATTTGTATATCTTTATACATATATATATATATATATATATATATATATACATTTCATTTTTAAATTTTTATATCTCTTTTTTCCCTTGCTTCTCCCTCTACTTTTGGATCTCTTCTGATTTGGTTAGCATACATTTTTCAGGGGTCTTTTCCACCCTTTCAGTATTTTATTCCTTCAATCATATATTCTTATCTGGATAAAATGACAAGGCAGAAAAGCTAACCACAAAAAAAGAAAGAGGTAGTACTGATGGCTAGGGACCTAATCAATACAGTCATTGGTAATATATCAGAACTAGAGTTCAGAATGATGATTCTCAAGGTGCTAGCTGGGCTCAAAAAAGGCATGGAGGACATGAGAAAAACCCTTTCTGGAGAAATGAAATCCCTTTCTGGAGAAATAAAAGAACTAAAATCTAACCAAGCTGAAATCAAAAAAGTTATTAATGAGGTGCAATATAAAATGGAGGCTCTTACTGCTAGGATAAATGAGGCAGAAGAGAGAATTAGTGATATAGAAGACCAAATGACAGATATAAAGAACCAGAGCAAAAGAGAGACAAACAACTACTGAACCATGAAGGGAAAATTTGCAAGTTAAGTATACTATAAGACAAAAAAATATTAGAATAATTGGGATTCCAGGAGAAGAAGAGAGAGGGGGACAGAAGGTATACTGGAGTGAATTATAATAGAGTATTTCCTTAATATGGCCAAGGGAACAAACATCAAAATCCAGGAGGCAGAGAGAGCCCCCTCAAAATCAATAAAAATAGGTCCACACCCTGTCATCTAACAGTAAAACTTACAAGTCTTAGTGACAAAGAGAAAATCCTGAAAACAGCTTGGGACAAGAAATCTGTAACATACAATGGTAGAAATATTAGATTGGCAGCAGACTTAGCCACAGAGACCTGGCAAGCCAGAAAGAAATGGCATGATATTTCAGAGCATTAAATCAGAAAATATGCAGCCAAGAATACTATATCCAGTTAGACTGTCATTGAAAATGGAAGGAGAGATAAAAAGCTTTCAGCACAAACAAATACTAAAAGAACTTGCAAACACCAAACCAGCCCTACAGGAAATATTGAAAGGGTTCCTCTAAGCAAAGAGAGAACCTGAAAGTAGTAGATCAGAAAGGAAAAGAGACAATATACAGTAACAGTCACCTTACAGACAATACAATGGTACTAAATTCATATCTTTCAATAGTTACCCTGAATGTAAATGAGCTAAATCAAAAGACACAGGTGATCAGAATGGATAAAAAACAAAACCCATCAATATGCTGTCTACAAGAAACTCATTTTTTTCACCCAAAGACACCTCCAGATTTAAAGTGAGGGGGTGGAAAACCATTTACCATGCTAATGGACATCAAAAGAAAGCTGGCAATCCTTATATCAGATAGATTAGATTTTAAGCCAAAGACTATACTAAGAGATGAGGAAGGACACTATATTGAACCCAAAGGGTCTGTCCAACAGGGAGATCTAACAATTTAAGTATCTATGCCCCTAACATGGAAGCAGCCAACTATGTAAACGAATTAATAACAAAATCAAAGAAACACATCGACAATAATACAATAATAGTAGGAAATGTTAACATCCCCCTCACTGAAATGGACATATCATCCAAGTAAAAGATCAACAAGGAAATAAAGGCCTTAAACAACACATTGGACCAGATGGACATCACAGATATATTCAGACATTCCATCCCAAAGCAACAGAATATACACTCTTCTCTACTGCACATGGAACCTTCTCCAGAATAGATTCCATCCTGGGTCACAAATCAGGTATTAACCAGTACCAAAAGACTGGGATTATTCCCTGCATATATTCAGACCACAACGCTCTGAAGGTAGAACTCAATCACAAGAAAAAGATGGAAAAAACTCAAATACTTGGAAGCTAAAGAGCATCCTACTCAAGAATGAATGGGTCAACCAGAAAATTAAAGAAGTATTGAAAAAATTCATGGAAACAAATGATAATGAAACCACAACTGTTAAAATCTGTGGGACATAGCAAAGGCAGTCCTGAGAAGAAAGTATATAGCTACACAAGCCTTTCTCAAGAAATAAGAAGGGTCTCAAGTACACGACCTAACTCTACACCTAAAGGAGCTGGAGAAAGAACAGTAAAGAAAACCTAATCCCAGCAGGAGAAAAGAAATAATAAAGACCAGAGCAAAATCAATGAAATAGAAACCAAAAGAACAGTAGAACAAATCAACAAAACTAGGAGCTGGTTCTATGAAAGAATTAATAAGATTGATAAACCCCTGGCCAGACTAATCAAAAAGAAAAGAGGAAGGACCCAAATAAATACAATCATGAATGAAAGAAGAAAGATCACAACCAACACTGAAGAAATACAAATAATTATAAGAACATATTATGACCAACTATATGCCAGCAAATTTGACAATCTGGAAGAGAAGGATATATTCCTAGAGACATATAAACTATCAAAACTTAACCAGGAAGAAACAGAAAACCTGAACATACCCATAACTAGTAAGGAGATTAAAGCAGTCATCAAAAATCTCCCAGCAAACGAGAGCCGAGGGCCCGATGGCTTTGTAGGGGAATTCTACCAAATATTTAAAGAAAATTAATACCTATTCTCCTGAAACTGTTCCAAAAAATACAAATGGAAGGAAAACTTCCAAACACATTTTATGAGGCCAGGATTACCTTGATCCCAAACCAGACAAAGACCCCATCAAATAGGAAAATTACAAACCAATATCCAACAAACACAGATATGAAAATTCTTACCAAAATACTAGCCAATAGGATCCAACAGTATATTAAAAAAATTATTCACCACAACCAAGTGTGATTTATTCCTGGGCTGCAAGGTTGGCTCAACATCCACAAATCAATCAATGTGATACAATACATTAATTAAAGAAAGATCAAGAACCATATGATACTTTCAATAGATGCTGAAAAAGCATTTGACAAAGTACAGCATTCTTTCTTGATCAAAACTCTTCACAGTGTAGGGATAGAGGGCACATATCTCAATATCATCAAAGTCATCTATGAAAAGCCCACAGAGAATATCATTCCTAATAGGGAAAAACTGAGAGCTTTCCCCTTAAGATCAGGAACATAGCAGGGATGTGACTATCACCTCTGCTATTCAACATAGTACTAGAAGTCCTAGCCTCAGCAATCAGACAACAAAAAGGAATTAAAAGCATCCGAATCAGCAAAGAAGTTAAACTCTCACTCTTTGCAGATGATATGATACTTTATGTGGAAACCCCAAAAACTCCACTCCAAAACTGCTAGAACTCATTCATACAGGAATTCCAGTAAAGTGTCAGGATATAAAAACCAATGCACAGAAATAAGTTGCATTTCTATATACCAACAACAAGACAGAAGAAAGAGAAATTAAGGAGTCAATCCCATTTATAATTGCACCCCAAACCACAAGATACCTAGGAATAAACCTAACCAAGAAGACAAAGAATCCGTACTCAGAAAAGTATAAAGTACTCATGAAAGAAATGGAGGAAGATACAAAGAAATGGAAAAATGTTCCATGCTCATGGATTTGAAGAGCAAATATTGTGAAAATGTCTATGCTACCTAAAGCAATTTACACATTTATTGCAACCATCCATTTTTTTTCAAAGAAATGGAAAAAATAATTCTAACATTTGTATGGAACCAGAAAAGACCCTGAATAGGAGGAATTTTGAAAAAGAAAACCAAAGTTGGTGACATCACAATTCCAGACTTCAAGCTCTATTACAAAGTTGTCATCATCAAGACGGTATGGTACTAGCACAAAAAGAGACAAATCAATCAATGGAACAGAATAGAGAGGCCAGAAATAGACACTCAGTTCTATGGTCAACTAATCTTTGACAAAGCAGGAAAGAATGTCCAATGGAGAAAAGACAGTCTCTTCAACAAATGGTGTTGGGAAAATTGGACAGCCACATGCAGAAAAATGAACCTGAACCATTTCCTTACACTACACACAAAAATAGACTCTAAATGGATGAAAGGCTTTAATGTGAGACAGGAATCCATCAAAATCCTTGAGGAGAACACAGGAAGCAATCTCTTCGACCTCAGCTGCAGCAACTTCTCCCTAGAAACATTGCCAAATGCAAGGAAAGCAAGGGCAAATATAAACTATTGGGATTTCATCAAGATCAAAAGCTTTTGACAGCAAAAGAAAAGTCAACAAAACCAAGAGACAAGTGACAGAATGGGAGAAGGTATTTGCAAACGACATGTCAGATACAGGGATAGTATCCAAAATGTATAAAGAACTTATCAAACTCAACACCCAAAGAACAAATAATCCAAGAAATGGGCAGAAGACATGAACAGACATTTCTGAAAACAGACATCCAGACACATGAAGAAGTGCTCCAAGTCACCCAGCATCAGGAAAATACAAGTCAAAACCACAATGAGATACCACCTCACACCAGTCAGAAGGGCTAAAATTAACAAGTCAGGAAATGACAGATGCTGGGGAGGATGCGCAGAAAGGGGAACCCTCATACACTGTTGGTGGGAATGCAAGCTGGTGCAAACACTCTGGAAAACAGCATGGAGGTTCCCCAAAAGTTAAAAATAGAGCTACCCTACGACCCAGCAATGGCATTACTGGGTATTTACCCTGAAGATACAAATGTAGTGATCTTGAAGGTTTATAGTAGCAATGTCCACAACAGCAAAACTATGCAAAGAACATAGATGTCCATCAACAGACGAATGGATAAAGAAGTGGTATATATATATACAATGGAATACTATGCAGCCATCAAAAGAAATGAACTCTTGTCATTTGCAACAATGTGGATGGAACTAGAGGATATTATGCTGAGTGAAATAAGTCAATCAGAGAAAGACAATTATCACATGATCTCCCTGATATGAGGAAGCTGAGAGACAGAGTGGGGGGTTTGGGGGTAGGGAAGGAAAAAATGGAACAAGATGGGATCAGGAGGGAGACAAACCATAAGAGACTCTTAATTTCATGAAACAAACTGAGGTTTGCTAGAAGGGGGTAGTGGGGAGAGGGTGGTTGGCTTATGGACATTGGGGAGGGTATGTGATACAGTGAGTGCTGTGAAGTGCGTAAGCCTGACAATTCACAGACCTGTAGCCCTGGAGAAAGTTATACATGATATGTTAATAAAAATAATAAAAAATAGAATAATGAAAGAATTTACAAAATCTGACATTATACATCCAGGCATGATAAAAACATTTATCTAAATTAATAATGTTATGAATAATAGTAAGTGCACAGGAACTGGATTTAAATCTTCCCATTACAGTTAATTAACAAAGTGTTTACAGGCAAGTTTCTTAATCTAAGACTTTTTTTGCCTCATAAAATGGCAGTAATAAAATCCATTTCATAGGGCTGTTGTAAAGATAAAAGATAACCATATATTTAAGTAATATGGCATGTTGGCTACACATAACTATTTCTCAATGCTGATAGCTACTATAGCTAATTTTTATTATAACAACCTTGATTCCTCCTCTTCTTCCTCCTCCTTACCATCTTTGTAAGATTATTAATAAGTTGTTTTGGAAGGAGATATGGTAAAACTACTGCATAAATAAGAGTACTGACGACCATCTCTTCTGTTAGAAGAATAATCTATAATAACAACGTTTAGCTTTGGCCATATTTAATGTCAGGAGCAGTCCTTCAAAGAGGTGGTAGAACTTAGAGTCACCTGGATCCATGTTCAAAAAAATATTAAAGGTATCCCAAACAAAAGTATCTAGGCTAGTTGGATTGTCCAAGTATCCTCTCAATCTCAATGACTTTTAAACTTTCATAATCTCTACTCTAATTCCCCTGCATACAGGGCCCCCCAGGATTGAGCACAGTGCTTGGTAGAGGGTAGGTTCTCAATAGTTTTTCTCATGTGAATTAATTCTATGATGGGTACTACGTAACAATATTGGAGGTTTAACAGATTATTAAAAATGAGGTCAGTTAATTCTGAGACCTGGATCACAGGACAGAAGTTCAGCAGCCATTCATAAGCCTACAATGGTGACATCCTACAAGGGTGTCAAAGGAAAGTTGTAAGGGCAAATAAAACTTTTTCTACATCTCTAATATTTTGCACTGGTCTCTTTCTACTTAGAGTAAAGAAACAAGAGCAAAAAAAAAAAAAAGGCATGCCACTTTATTATGAAATGAAATAATTATATTTACTTTATCTATTTCCATCTCAGCTTATTCATCTTTTTTGTGTTTACTTTTAATTACAGTGGAAAGCCAGTAAGCTAATGAAGGAAATACTTAAGATATGAGACTATACTGATTCTGTGATTATATTAGAACAAATCAACACAGAATAGGATGAATTATTAGAGTGTACACACACTAGTGACAAGCATCATGAATCCGACCCCTCGAGATATTTGCTTGATGGCTTAGGAGAAATCTCTGTTGCCTTTACTTCTCCTATTTGGAGAACTTGTGGAAATATCAAAGGTCTCACATCCTTAGAAATAACTCCCCGTGTGATTTTGTGAGAATTTGCCATGGATGCCGTTGTAAAGGCAGTTTAGGATTCGGCACACTTATACTGTAGAAGTAGGGCGAAGGGATCCAAAATATACGACTGTGAAGAGTTTCCTTTTTTTGAAAATCCCCTTATTTTTCTAACCTTGGAGCTTCCACAAATAATTCATAAATCATCAATCCCCTCCCTGGGAGTTCTGTAACCAGAGAAGATTGACTCCTATCATCAGAGATGAGAAGGACAAGAAATCACTTAGACATTGTCATAAAACTATCACATCTCTCATCTCTTCTTCTAAGTATCCTTTTTATTTTTCCTAGAATTCCTCTGTTTTCCCTTCTTCCACCCTTTTCCCCTACTAAGAGAGTAAATGCTAAATTCTCATCACAAGGAGAAAATTTTTTTCCTCTTCTCTTTTTATTCTATTCATATGAAAAGATGAATGTTAGCTCAACCTATTGTGGAAATCATTTCACTATACATGGAAACCAAATCACCATGCTGTCTGCCTTTAACTTGTACAGTGATGTATGTCAATTATTTTTCAATAAACCTGGGGGAAAACAGATGTCATTTAAGTCCAAATTGTAATTGCCTCCTTGAGTCACATTTTCTGTCACTTTCCACATACATACTTGAATAAAAATGTATCTTGTTTATTGATAATTTCTTTTGCAGCATAATTTGAAGGCCCCCAAACACTAAACCTAAGAGAACAGAGGAAAACTCCCTGGCCATACCCAACAAAGGATTTAGTATGACTAGTGTTTTGTTGTAGGCTTCCCTTGATATATTGAGTTACAATGACTGATAACCTGAGGGCCATGTAAAATCATGACAATCCCCTAATGCCTTTTGTAAACTCTTCCATCAACTGTGATCTCAGCATCTGAACTGCAGTATCACAAATCAAGCCAATCTGTCTGTTAGCAAAATACAAAAATAACAATTTCTATGATGTATTATGCCTTTCTATTTTCAAAAGGTCATGATTCAACACACAAAAATCAGTAAAAAATATGAATAGTTAAACTGATGAGTTTACAACTGAAATTAACAATCATAGATTTAAGAATATGCCTTGGATAGCAATGTAACAGATAATCCGGAATGGGCCTGGATTTGTGGAATTTTGCTCATTTTCCAAAAAGAGTTTATCACCTGGAAATTGATCTTCCCCTCCTTTGAGACTCATTCTGTCATTACTGAGTTGCTGGTCATGTGGGTAAATCATCTTACTAACCAGATTTGGACTTCTCTGACCATGCTACTTGAGTAACTTGGCTATTGCTTGTACCTGGCTCAATCATCCAAGACAGCACTACCGCTCCAATGTTAAACTTCATACTATTATAGGCTATTCTTTGGTATGAACCTTTTCCAATTAACTTCATCTATCCATGGAATTTTACATTGTTGCCTCGTTCCTCTACTCTCCATCTCAAAAATATCAGTTAGCCCTATTTGTTCCTAAATTTTGTGTGAGAGCTCTTTTCTCTGCCTCATCAGTGGCTACTTTAAATATCCTCTCGTTAAATATCAAGGGTTCATTCTCAGGGCTTGTTTCCCCAGTCTACATCGTAGATACAAATGTGCACTTAGCCTGCACAGTGCTGATTCACATAGTGGTTTAAACAAGATTAATTAGCGCCACTGAGGGAGGCTATGGCTGGGAAACAGGACCTGAGATTGTCCTGTCTTACATTATAAACTTGGAACTGGGCTCAAAGAGTTTTGCTGGCTTCTCATGACTTGTGGCATTTTCTTTCTGTACAGCTGATATCCTCAGCAGTGTACGTCTGTGGGTAACTTTAAGGCATTAGGAAGTTTACACAACCATACAGGAAAATGTACACTGTCCCTTGCTTTATATAGGCTTCTCTGTAATTTCTTTTGTTTTCTGCCATTGAAGAAAATGTGTATCTTTAACTAATTATTGATCTTATAGATCTCTTAGCACAGCTGCCAGTATGTAAAAATTGGGAGATACCTCAACAAAGTCCAGAGTCTGACTTCACTTGAAAAATCAAATGGTCTGGCAATAATTAGCCCCTCCTTTCCACGTTTCTGCATTTTCACAGACAGCAACTTCTAGAATTAATGGTGACCTCCCCCTTGACTGGTCATGTTTAACATAGCCCTTCTGTTTCATTCATTTCACCTGATCTTCCTGACCCTAAAGGGTTTGAGCTTAATTAATGCACACACTCTATACATATACACAGTCAGTACTTTAATCCAGCATTTATATGGAGATGAACCTGTATCACCAAGGATAAAACCACCTGGGAGTTACACAGTGGGATGGATTGAACTGTGCCCCTCTTTCCTCAAAGCTGAAGCCCTAACCCTCAATGTGATGATATTTGAAGAAGGGCCTTTTGAGAGGTAATTAAGGTTAAATGAGCTCCTAGTGGTGGGGCCCTACTCTAATAGAATTGACACCCTTACACAAACAGGAAGAAAAGTGAGACATCTTCTTCTTTCTCCCTGAGGGAGCACAGAGGAAAGGCTGTGTGAGGACATGGCGAGATGGTGGCCTTCTATGAATCAGGAAGAAAGCTCTCACCGGATAATGACTTTTCCAGCCCTGCACTCATGGACGTGTAGTCTTTGGTACATATCCATTGTTTAAGCCACCCAGGCTGTGTATTTTGTCAAGGCGGCCTGAGAAGAGTCCCCATTCCCACTCTCCACCTAGAAGCTCATCTCCTTTCCCCTGGACTTTTGTAGTTCCTTTCTGAGCAGTCTGCCTATCTTTGCACCATCTCTCTTCGCTATTTGCTGTGGGTGAGTTATTATTAAAATTCAATCAGTATGACACATGCTCTTGCTTTGAAATTTAAAAAGAAAACTAATTAAAATTAGTAAAATAGCCCCTTATCACTTCTAGGTCCGAATACTCTAGACCAGCCCTCCAGGTCCTGTGTTGTCATCCTTGCCCACATTCCCAGTGCACTAGCAAAATCCCATTATAAATGGGTCTGACGAGGACTCTTTTTGACCCAACTTTACTCAGGCTCCTCTGAGGTCTCTTCTTGACTAGGCCTTGACTTTGACCCATTGTTGGGCCTGCCTAGCCCAGTTTTAGCAAGAATACTGCCTGCTAGGGCATTTTAGAGAGATTCCTCCACCTTGATAAGCGAGCGCCTGTGATATCTGGTTATAGTACTCAACCCCCACTCGAATTACCTGATCAGCCTGGCCTCTTTTCAGCAAGAATCTTAAGTGGGCTTAGCAAGAATCCCCCTACCCCTGACGTCTTCTCTTAGTAATTTTCCCTCCACTGACCCCCTCATTCTGCTTATTGGCTATGAATCCCCACGTGTTCTTGTTGTATTCACAATTGAGCCCAATCATATACTAAGATCCCCTTCCCCCAGCCGCAACAATTCCTTATGAAATCTGTTTTCACTGCCTTTCACTTCTGGTTTTCTATAACATTCCCTTAAACTAAACTCTTCAATGCTTCCATGCTCTCCAATTCCACATTTCTTTGAATTTCTCCCAGGCCCTATGTCAAAAAGTTTTGCTTTCTTTATGAGCCTATTTAAAACCTACTGCTTTTTGAAGTCTTTCCTCATCCTCCCAGTAGGAATAATCACTTCCCTTTGGGGTGCTTCTAAGATACTATGTGTATACATCTACTATGACGTAATCAATTTTATTTATCACTTTATTTTTTGCTTACATTATTCTGTATGACCATTAAATTTAAGGTCTTTCATCTTTATTTTTCTGTTTTGTTTTTACCCAAGGTGCTATTATTATGCTGTCAATACACTCAGGAGGTAATTATATGTTTATTTATCAAATTTATCAAATATTTATCAAATATTTGTTAATATTTGTAAATGCTAGCAGGGAAGTTAGTGTCAGGACAGTAATAGGAGTTAATAAAAACCAAAAAAACAACTATTTCCAAACTTTTGCCCCAAATTACCATTCCAATATAGTGTAACTCAATTGTTTAAGTGTATATGAATTAGGATTGACTTCATTATAACCAAGGCCAAATGGATAAAGGCCACACATTTTAACTGTCTGTTATGAATTTCCCAAAGCGTCTGCAACATGTCTACAAGGATTAGTCCCATTCTGTAATCTTCTTTTGGTCAGCATAATAAGGACGTGGGAATGGTATTGGATTGATATGGAAAATGAAAGAACTGTAATATCTTCGAGTAATAAAATACTTAAGATATACCACAGTTGTCCATTGAAGCATCCTCTTTCCTTGGGGCTGTTTCAATCTGCTGGGAAGAAGATTTCACCTGTTCTCTATTGCCCACCCCCCCCTTTTTTTTAAAGATTTTATTTATTTATTTGACACTCAGAGATCACAAGTAGACAGGCAGGCAGAGAGAGAGGAGGAAGCAGGCTCCCCGCTAAGTAAAGAGCGCAATGCGGGGCTCGATCCCAGGACCCTGGGATCATGACCTGAGCCAAAGGCAGAGGCTTTAACCCACTGAGCCACTCAGGTGCCTCTGCCCATCCCACTTTAACCAAACTTTGATTAAAGGGGAAACATTATAACCTTCACTAAATTAACACAAGCAATTCAAATCCATTGCTATCCTAGCCAGCCACTTACTTTGCTCCTATTTAATTCATTTTCAGTGATCACGCTTATAGAAAAAATGTCTATGAAATATGAAAAATTAATAAACCACTTTTTTCTTTGCTCTTAAGGTTTTGTTTTTTTTTTAACCAGTGAACTATTATAAGACCTACATTTACTAATTTACTGAAATGAACCAAGCACTAACATTTTTCATTTTATTTAAAAGACCCCTGACTAAGGTAGCTGGGAAACTGTTAAGTACAGGAGGTAAAAGACCCAAGTCTTTGCACTATTATAACTATTAAACGAAGGTATTAAGCAAAATCAGCATTTCTTAAAATATCACAGGAACAAATTATGATAGAGAAGAAAGTGCGGAAATCAGTAAAAAAAATATCTTTTAGGGAGCACTGAATTAAATCAATTTAATAGTTTTTATTTTGAAGTACAGGACTTCTCAGTATCTTTTCTGAGTAAAACTAAGCAAAGAGCTATTCTTGCCTATCCTCTTTGGAATGGATATCAGAATTACGAAAGCTTTATGAAACAACATCCTGTATAAGGAGGTTATTAAATTAACAGAAGGACTTACACAACTATAATATTTAACACTATACATTTTTAAACCATCTACATCCTGAATCACTTCCTGAATATAGGATTTTAAAAGATCTTCAGACTTATCTATAATAAAAGACAAACTCCTATCTCTGCTGATAGCAGGATTTTCCCTATGGTCTTATTGGTGTTTAATACATACAAGTGATTAAGGCCGTTTTTGGATTCCTTAAATTCTACAATTCTTTCAAAAATGCAATTCTCAGAAGCTGACTGTAACAAATGGAGACAATTTATTTCAGGGGCAATGTGTCATTAATTGATCTAATTTAAAGATTAGTGTCAGTGTTATTTTGATATTCTCTTTCCCCTGATGGAGCACAGCTGAAAAAAGTGAATAAAAACTTCAAAATGTCCCATTTTTAAAATTTTAGAATGTTTATGCTAAGTGTTCATGGTTTTATCAAACTGGCATCTAGTTGTTTATTTTAAGATGGTCGTTTGGTAATTTCAGTATCCGTAAGAATGAATCACCTGGAGGGCTGTTGAAGATCACTGGGCCCACCCCAGAGTTTCCCCTTCAGTAAATCCTGGACAGAGCTAATCTGTATTTCTATCAAGTGCCCAAGCAATGCTGA
The DNA here is from genome assembly GCF_964662115.1 of Mustela nivalis. NCBI lineage: Eukaryota > Metazoa > Chordata > Mammalia > Carnivora > Mustelidae > Mustela > Mustela nivalis. Next base: position 39,746,283 of record NC_139026.1, read on the forward strand.
TGCTGCTGACTTGGTTACCACACTTTAAGAACCACTGCTTTCACGGGTCTCAATTTGTTCTACACACATCTGGGCTTTCCAGCTGGTCTGAGGTTCCTCCACCAGGCCCCAAGCTGGAACCTCATAAGAGCAATGAGAGCTGGTTATCCCAACTAACCCCTTATAAAATAAGGATCCTTTGTATCAATTCCTAGGTTCTGCCACCATGATCTTATTTCCTAAAGACCAATGGCCTGTCCCTCTTCTTTAGTATCTTCCATTGTCAACTAAGAATGTGCAGGTCCTTAGTTTCAAAATGCAGTCCAAATTGTAGATTTCTTCCCCTTGAATTACTGCTTCCTGTTTTTCCACATAACCCCTTCCCTCTCTTGGTAATATCCTCACAGAAAGTTGGCTCTGGCCTCATTTGCCTCTCTACCCAGTTGAACTCTATTGCTAGCCATATATGAATGTACAGCTTTTAGTCATTCCTTTGTTCTTTAACTCCATATGTATTTGCTAAAGGCTCTTAATATAATGACTATGACAAAACTTCTGCATTCATGGGCTTATATCGTCACTGGGGAGATATAAGATAAACATGTAAAAAATAAGTAAGTATGAAATATTCCAGGAGTGATGGGGCACGTTGAAGAAAACAATAGAAAGTAATGAGTAAGAAAGTGTATGTAAATCAAATGTATCTTAGACTCTCTGGAATCATTTCTCTGAGAAGACAACATTCAACAATGTTGTGATAGAGGAATTAATGTAGCTAATGTAGAAAAGGGCATTCCAAATGGAGGAAGCATCAATTCAAGAGCAGAAAGAAGACCAGGCTGGTTGAAGGCATCAGGAAGGGAAAATGGCTGAAGAGATCAGGTTGGTGGTGGGGAAGCAAAATTTTTCATAATCTTTGTGTAGCCACCTGCTTCTCTCACATATACCCGGTCTATAGACCAAATATGTCTATCCTAGTCTCCTAGTGGAAACTGTCTTCTGGCCAGCAGGAATTAAAATATCAACAGCATTATTTAAAGAGCATTTAGAGCCCCAAATCCCCTCCTTGCCCCAGCTCAGTGGATGGCAGTCATGTCTATTCTCACCCCAGTAGAAATCTGCACTTTTATTCTCTAGAGAGGCCTCTGAACTATAGGATACCAGGCACATCCCCTCACCCTAGATCTAAGAGAGTGGCTTCCTGAACACAGGATAAGAAAAGCTACAAAACAGCCTACTTATCCTGGAGAAGACCCCAAATTTTTAAAAAGTGTGCTATTTCTGAAAATGGGTGTGAAGATAGAGATAAAAACAGAGGGATTAACTGAATATCTCTTTTAAAGAGTTAAGCCCTGGGACACCTGGGTGGCTCAGTTGGTTAAGCTGCTGGCTTCCGTTCAGGTCATGATCCCAGGGTCCTGGGATCGAGTCCCGCATCTGGCTCCTTGCTCAATGGGGAGACTGCTTCTCTCTCTGCCTCTGCCTGCCACTCTGCCTGCTTGTGCACTATGTTTCTCTGACAAATAAATAAATAAAATCTTAAATAAAAAAGAGTTAAGCCCCAAATCCCCACCAAAATATATCAACATAATTTGAGTGAGGAGAAACTGATAACTAATATCAAAATCCAAGCCTTCTGAGTTGGCTATGTTAAAATGTGCAATGAATTGTGCACAGTTTCTACTTCAGAATGTGGATACATTAAATCACAACCTTTTGTCCTCTTCCTCAGTGCTAACTTTAGTAAAGAACCACTCTAGGTACTGATATGTCATAGTTTTAGAAATGGCAATACCTTCCTGATGAATAAAGTCAAAATTCTGAGTGAAGAGAGGGCAAAATCAGGTCAGAAGTATGTCTTACAATACTGTTTTACAAGAACAATATTTTCTAACAGCAGTGATTCTGATCAAATTGACAAAACAACTTTGAGCAAAATAACTAGCACACGCATGCACACGTGCATACACACACACACACACACACACACACACACACACACACACAGCTTTAAACATCCTGAAACAATTACAAAACAGAAATTAGCCTAAGGCAAGAGTTCTATGCTTTCATCAAACTCCTCAAGAAAAACATCAAGTTTATTGTACCTGATAATTTGAATTCTTTTAATCTTTATATCATTAGCCTCCAGGTAAATCTGAGAATATCCAAACCTAAACAAACTTAACAGCCAGGGTTCTTTTCAAGGAAGGAACATAAGTCTATGTGTATCGTTTTGCTTTTACAGATATTAAAATTTGCTGCCACATACCTGAAAGTTGTTAAATATTCTTACCAATGCAGTATATAGAGCTAAACAAGTCTTGTAAGAAAAACTAGATTAGTTTTAAAAACATTTCAAAATAATTATTATATTGGAATAAAAAGTCTTTTAACTTATACTGTCAAACCCTAGGATCTCATTTCTGAAATTGCTTTATGCTGTTCTCACTATCATAAATGCTGATAGCATTACCTGTCCGCATCCACTGTCACGTCATGAACTCCTCTCTGGATGACCTCTCTGGAAGTAGTTGTGTCTGGTATTCTATTCAGACTTCTAGTATACAGGTTGAGCCCTCCATCTGTCATGTACCTGAAAGTAAATGTGTAATTAATCAACATAAAATTAAATGATCTCATCTGTGTAATTTAACAGTGTTCACAATTTTTAATAATTATGCAAATGTGCTTTACTACAGTTTTTTCTATAGAAACATTTTACTCAACAGGAAGAATTTGAGTATTTTTCAAGTATATTAGGAAATCAATCTTCCTTACTATAACAACTAACTAGCCTACTAGCCTATTCATTTTTTCCCCTTTTGTTAAAATTTTGGACAGGCTTGGAGATAATTTAACTCTTAGAAAAATAAGAGCAAGATTATTTCATTTTATAAGTATCATTTTTGAAGCAATCAAGGTCACAGGAGTAATGGAATATTACTAAACCTAAAACTAGATTAAGTTATTTGATAAGTAAAATGTATCTTACCAATTGACCACAAGGATAAAATAATAGTCAAGATGCATCAAATGTTTGTCAGAAACTGTTCGAAAGAGTTTAATAGTATGTTTAATATTATTAATATTAAATAGTTTAATAATATTTTTATCACCATATTAGAGAAAGAAAGTAAGTAAGCACAAAAGGGTTAAGTAACATTTTACTCAACAAGTCATGGCAGAACTAAGAAAAAAATCTAGAAAGTTGGCTCCAGAATGATTTTAACCACCACACATTACTATCTGAAGTGAAGGGTCACACTGACTGACCCATTTCCTATCTTTGAGAATGACTTCCAGGACATCACAGGAACACCATCATTGCACAGGGATGGTAGACCAAATACTACTAGCAATCCTGCTTCCGTGGCTGCGGACTAGGGCACATTGTTTAATCTCCTAGCCCACGCTGGGCTAATCAGATTTTTCTTTCTCGAGAACTAGGATTAAAAGACAGCTCCTCGGGCTTTCTTTGTGAATACAGTGGATGATAATGAACACTCAGGAGATGTAGTTATCTCCAGCAAACATAAGAAGCTACAGAGAAAGCTGCTCAGCAAAGTAAAAACAACCCCCAGGTGCACAAAAGGAAGCAGACAGGTGGCCACGACGTAGTTTCAACTTCACAACTCGTCCTTGGGTTCTAAGAGGTACTCTTGCTTATTTATAATCGTGACCGTAATTTAAGTTGATTTCAATTTTTGTGATAAAAAATGTTTAATCATGACCATATTGAAGACTGACCAAATAGTTAAAGCTAGGATTATGAAACTGGCTAATGACTTACATGATCAATAAATTCTGTCCTTACTAGCTGAAGGAACTTGAACAAGTTTCTTAAACTGTGCCTTAATTTCTTCCTCTGAAAATGGGAAGAATAAAATCTGCAGGCAGATTTTATGATAAAGAAAAAATACAAAAAGATCTTAATATGAGAACCTCATAAAAAGTAGCTATTTGTTATTTACAAAGTCTCTTCCACATATTTTGAAAAGGAAATAAATGAATTTTATATACAAAACTTAGATCATACTGCATTATCCTTATAAGGGACTCTACATGGTGAGTTTTCTTGATCAGTAAAGAATTCAATCCCACCAACCAGAAAAAAACAAAGGAGGACTTTTGCTCCAAAATGTATTAAACACTGATCTACTCTTTTAGATAAGAAATACTAGATACAATTTCACTTTTTTTTTTAATAACCAATTCATGATTAGCAGCATCAGTTAAATTAAAAGAGTGAAGGGACATTTGTCCTTCATGCATTTTCATTTGTCAGCTGTCCCATCTTGGGGTTGTAGTTCCGGGTTTATTCTTACTTTCAATTTCTTACCGTATTTCCCACACAGTACTAGACAAATATCTAAATGTTTTTATGGCCTTGTAAGGTAGAGTTTGTAGAATTCCTGGTAAAGTAAAAGTGTTTAGTGGCAAATGTTTTTCTCAATCATTTTCCTTTTGAAATTATGTTTCAAAAGGTTGAAGGTAGTTGATATTTCTCCAGATAAGTGAGCTACTCCTCTGCCCTTTTGGCTAAGTTGGTTAAGCAACTGCATTCAGCTCAGATCTTGATCTCAGAGTCCCAGGATTGAGTCCCACACTGGGCTCCCAACTCCATAGGGAGTCTGCTTCTCCCTCTGATCTTCTCAGCTCTCATGCTCTCTCTCACTCTCTCCCTCTCAAATAAATAAATAAAATCTTCTAAAAAAATAAAAAATAAAAACTACCAACATGCTTAATCTTAACCTTGGAGGAAGCTGTAACAATGTGAACACACTATGTTTCATATATGTCTCATTTCATGTCTGTCTTCTTCATCTGTGCATCTCCGAAACTGTTTAACAAAGGTTTTCCATATAACTGGGGATCAACAAATATATTATGTGATTCAAAAGGCTTCCATATTATAAAAAGAAAGCATTATAGCTGATTTCAGTAACTTTACCCATAATGGTGATGCATGAAAATAAGAAATAAGATGACAGATCACTTCTATTAGAAATATAACCTTCCAATTTTCCATATTTACAGAAGAGTAAGTTCTATAGACAAATATTAACTGTTTTTGAAAACTAATTTTCCAAAGGAAAAAAAAAAACATGTGTTTAAAACCTCAATACATTAAGAGAAAACCTATTTTTTTGGGAAACATTTCAAAGGATAGTCATTTTTCTTGGGCACTTCAATTTTCCAGTTCATATCAAGTAGGTTTACAAGAGGTATTAATTGAATCAAAAAATACTCAGTTATATGAGGTGCCTGGGTGGCTCAGTGGGTTAAGCCCCTGGTGTCTGCTTGGGTCATGATCTCAAGGTCCTGGGATCGGACTCTTTGCTCAGCGGGGAGCCTGCTTCCTTCTCTTTCTGCCTTCCCCCTCCCTCTCTCTGTGTGTCTCTCTGCCTACTTGAGATCTCTGTCTGTTAAATAAATAAAATCTTTTAAAAAAGTACTCTGTTATAATTCCTCCGTTTACACAGACATACTCTCGTTTGGGTGTTGGTAGGGCATTTTCATAACAGAACCATGACTTTGTTACTTAAAAAACAATATACAGTATGGAGGTCCCACAAGAAGTTAAAAATAGGGCTACCATATAATCCAGCAATTGCACTATGAGAGATTTACGCCAAAGATACAAATACTATGATCCATAGAGGCACCTGCACCGCAGTGTTTATTGCAGCAATGTTCACAATAGCCAAACTATGGAAAGAGCCCAGATGTCCATTGATGGATGAATGGATAAAGAAGAAGTGGTATTTGTACAATGGAATATTACTCAGCTATCAAAAAGGATGACCTCTTAAACACACTGACTTGGATGGAACTGGAGGGTATTATGCTGAGTGAAATAAGTCAATCTGAGAAAGATAATTATCCACAATATATGTGTAATACAAGAGACAGAGCAGAGTACCACAGGGTAAGGGAAGGAAAACTGAATGGGAGGAAGTCAGAGAGAGAAATCATGAGAGACTCTTAACTATGAAAAAAAAAAACCAAAAACCTGAAGGTTGCTGGATGGGAGATGGGATAACAGGGTGATGGGCATTAAGGAGGGCATGTGATGTGACATGCACTGGGGGTTATATGCAACAGATGAGTAACTGAACTGTACATCTGAAACTAATGATGTACTATTTTATGTTGGCTAATTGAATTTAAATTAAAAAAAAAACCACATCAGGCATTACACAAGTAAGACATATCCCTGATTTGAATTTTTTCTTGGTAATCCTTCCTTCTTTCATTCTTTCTGAAGGATTTAAAAATCTGTAAGAACATGAATTTTATAGCTCCTTTAGAAATACTATACTACGGTCTGGGAGCTATCAATGTTAGGGGGTCATTTTGAAAGAATAATGTAAAATTTAAAAAATGATTTCCTAACAGTGTTATATCTAAACTTCAAGACTGTCAGCCAAGATGAATTTAAGAAGACCATAATAGACACAGGGAAGATTGGTACAAAAAGTTGGAACAAAACTTGTGAGGGTTACTGACAAAAAATGAATTACCTCTAACTATGAAAGTCAGAATAATTTTAGCCATGTTCAAATTCAATAAGTTGTAAAAGAATTCACATAAAAAAAAGTCTCACAAAGCATTTCCTAATTCTTTGTCACTTCTACCGACAGCCTGCTTCTTTTCGTGTCGGCAAATTTGCATACTCGTGGCATTTACTTTAGGTGTCTACTATCCAAATTAATATTTCTAGACCATATTATTCCACCTTGCTCTAAAATAAGGTACTAAACTGTTACCAATGCATAGATAGGTGGCTTTCTCATAAGCACTTCAAATATAGAAAAAACTGACCATATATTAACTTCACCACTAAAACTCATGTTCCTTTTGTGCATGCTATGATGGCTAAAGGGAAAGACACCATCTATCTAGTCGATAATCTAGATACATCACTCCTTCTTGTCACTCACTACCCACCGCTACTATAAGATGGAGTCTGTTCAAATCTGTGAATCTGCATAATTATGCTCTAATTATGTCTGGAATTCACTGAAACATGATTTATAAAACTTATTTTTTATATTGTTCAAATCCTACTTTCTCAATGAACAGAAATACATACAATTCTACCATCAGAGTAATTACATACTTTCTGAAAAAAAAAAAAACCTTTTGGGGAAATATATATTTTTGTAGGTGTATAAGATATAAAAGTATATATAAAATATAATAAAAATACTGACTTTCATGCACCTGCTACCTGGCTTCAGAAATACAACATTTGCAGTTTCTTCAATATCCATATAGGTTTTTCCCACTCACATCCCCAAACCTCCCTTCTGGAGGCATCTACTGTCCTGGATTTCATTAGCTTTCCCCTACTTTTCTTCATGGTTTTGCCACATGGGCTTGTATTCCTAAAAATATACTGTTTAGTATCTCCTGGATTTGAACTTTATATAAATCGAGTCACACTATGCATAATCTTTTTTAACTTCTTTCCTTCACCCCAAATTAATTTTTGCAATTATTTATCTTCATGTGTATCATTGCATTATTCATTTTATAGTTTTATTATTCTGTTTTACAAATATACTGGTTGATTAATCCATTTGACTATTACAGACATTTGAGTTGTTTTTTGTCTTTGTGCTGCCATGAACACTTGCGTACCGACAATTTCTTGTGCTCAGAAGCAAGAACTTAACTAAGATCTAGATCTAGAAAGGAAATCACTGGGTCATAAGAGACATATACCTATATTTAGCCTTACTAGTCACTGATAAACAGTTTTTAAAAGAGTTTCAGAATAAACACCTACTAGTCTCATTTTGGTTTGGTTTACAAATTCCAGATTACCAAGCAGGTTGATTATATTTTCACTTCGTTATAAGCCATTTATGTTTTATCGGTGTTGGTTTAAATGTTTAAAAATGCTGACTTTATTAGAAAGACTCCATTTCAAAATTTTCAAGCAGATTGTTTGTGCAATTTGTAATCATGTGTAACCAGTTGTGATGCTTTCTAAGTGATATAAATATATATGACCAAGTAAATACAATAACCCATCAAAAGAAAGGTCTGTTTATATCTTTTGCTCATTTTAAAAGTAGTATTCAGTTTTTAAAATTTTAATTCCAATCTAGTTAACATGTAGTGTGTTACACTAGTTTCAGGTGTACAACACAGTGATTCAATACTTCTATACATTACTCCGTGCTCATCACGATTAAGTGTACTCTTTTTTCTTTTATCCATTTGACCCATCCCCCTGCCTACCGCCCCTCTGGCAACCACCAATTCTCTATACTTAATAGTCTGTTTCTTGATCTGTTTCTCTCTCTCTCTCTCATCTTTCCTTTGTTCATTTGTTTTGTTTCTTAAATTCCACATATGAGTGAAATCATATGGCATTTGCCTTTCTCTGTTTTACTTACTTTCTCTTGCTCATTTTTCTATTGGATTCAATGCTATGTTCTGTTTTCCTTTTTTCTTTCCTCATTGATACTAATCCTTTATTAGTTACATGTGTTGCAGTTATTTGTGGCTTCTATAGGGTTTTATCTTGACACTTTTCTCCTGCTTATTTTTATGTGAAATTCATTTTTCTGAATAAAAAGAAACAATGCAGATACCTTTCCAACTTGACACAGTAACTGCCTCTATTGTTTTTGTATATTGTTTTAAAAAGCAGTCATTAGCTTTTTGAGATTTTTGGATTCTGTTTCCATCTCTTACTTTCTTCCAGACTGTCATGTTCACCTTCGTTGCCAATTTTTTTTTTTTTTTCAATTTGCTCCTGCTCCCAGAAGATGTCTCTTAGTGTGGGGTCCTGTCCTGAAAGGGGGTTGTCGTTAGGCACCTAAATAAACTAGTTCATAGGAACTAGACTGTTCTATTCTGTTCAGACATGACCTTCTGCCTTTATTCTCTCTTTTGGTCAAGGGGTCAAAAGCCCTTCCAGCTTCAGCTGCCAACTTCAAATGCTCTGTGAGTTTTCTAGTCAGTTTTCTGACTATGTTGGGTTCTTCTGTTCTTGTTACCAGATGCCCCAGTGCCTATCTCTGTTTCCTCTGAAACAGACAGTGATCCCCTCCTTTGGCTCTTGGATATCTGTCCTCAGCTGTTTACTTGGGGGCTGAGATGATACTTTGTCATCAGCTTTTATGTGTGAACAATGATTGTGATTTATTTTGGTTGTGCTGGCTGGTTGTTTTTTCTGTTTTCGTGGGGATTTGGAAAGATTCAAAACCTAGGCTTGCACCATAACTTATTAGAATTCTGCGTTTTTACATTCAAATTTCATGTCAGCCACTATATGTTACAATTCACTTTCTTTCTTTTTTTTTTTTTTTTTTTTTTTTTTTTTAAGATTTGACTTATTTGACAGAGAGAGACAGCCAGAGAGGGAACACAAGCAAGGGGAGTGGCAGAGGGAGAAGCCGGCTTCGGAGCTTGATCCCAGGATCCTGGGACCATGACCTTAAGCCAAAGGCAGATGCTTAATGACTGAGCCACCCAGGCACCCCACAATTAGCTATTTTTTAATGACATGAACACACAGGCTTTTCTTTTCTTTTTTTTTTTTTTAAACCTTCAAAGGCACAATCATTCAGCATCTTCTTTTTGATGAACACAGATAATATTAACTACTATCCCCTAGATCATACATGCTAGCTTAAAAAAAAAAAAACTATACTAATAATGACTGATGGCTGTGAAGCTCTGTTCTTTTGTAAAAAATTAACTCCTAGGAGAGAAATATGTACATGTAGACATGTTGACAGTCTCACAGGGTCAGCATGTCACAATGACGGAGAGTACAGACTGGAGACAGAATGCTGGGTTCAAGTCCAGCACTGCCTGTTTTAAGAAATTTTAAATTCCCAGAAACTGGTTCATTTTCTGAGTTTCATTTAAAGTCACTTCAACTATTCATGCTTCCACTGCTTCATTGGTAAAATGGAGATAATAATGATAGATTTACCTCTTACAGTTAACGGTGAGACATAAATGAGTCAACAAATGTCAAAGGCATAGAATGCTGTCTAGCACAAAGTCAGTGCCATGTCCGTGTTGGCTTGTACTATCATCTCTCTTTCCAATAGGACCACCACCTCCACCAAACATAAATCTCCCGTCTTGAATATGAAAGGAGTAGAAGCATTACAATTAGGAGTCTTTGGTTTGTCACATATATTCTTTCACCCCAACACTTTAACCTGCCCTTCCCAATGGTACACATGCTTCACACCATCAAGTTTACTAAGGGTGAATGGAGGGAGTATCGAGGGAGAAGAAGGATAAAAGTATTCACCTTCCTTTGTAAAAAGGCCACTTCTCAGAATTAAATTACTTTGTGTTCGGGCCATATGACTTAAAGTAGAATTTTAGGTTATGTTCTGACTCAACTATTTATACCGTGACACCTGCAGATCACTTCAATTGCCACCCAATTAAAAAACGTAACTTTCTCCCCAATTTTCCATCACGTTCCTTTTTTATTTCATAAATGGAGGTGTTTTCAGAGACTCATTATAAGTAAGAGGGCTTCTTCTGACTAAATCCTAATTACTGGCAGATTCACATTCCCAAGTGTTTAAAGTAATTTCAGAAAGAGAAGAAAAAGATAAGTCTTTCTATGCTTCAGGAAATTCTGAATTCTCAGAATGCCGATTAACTAGTTTTCTGAGTTCTAAGGCGCATGAGAAAGTGAAACTCCATTCCCATTCCCTTCATGACATTCCTTGTGGTTACATGAGGAAAAAAATCTTAAACACCTTCATTCATTACTGTGTCTTTTGAGCTCTTTGTCCCTTTAATCACTGAAACATACTTATAAAAATTGGGAACAGAAAATTAACTTTGTGACTCAATTTTTTCATGAACCGTAGCACAGACATTTCAATGCCCTTTTTTCCTCACTTTAAACATCATCAAATTAAAATCCCCCCTGGGATATCTCTAACCCTCTCATCTTCCCTCCTTTTAATTCTGGGCTGAGGTACTGGGCTACATCCTAGAGATGTCAATGATTTTCTGTGTAAACTGGTGAGCAATGAAGCACAACAGTCCTAAGCACGGTGAGTTACGACCAGCCAAATCATCTGCTGACCATGCCTACTCACCTCCCATGCAGGGGACAGAACTGCCACCAGGAACACTTTAAATTCCAGTGTTCCTGGACTCTGCCACAGGAAAGAGAAAATGCCAAATGCTCAACAGGTCACCATCACCAGGGGAAGCTTTCATATAGGATTTGTGGGTTTTTTAGTTTTTCTTTAAATATACTGGATGTGAATGATACCATAAAACACATGGACCACTGATGCATATTTAAATAGGCTCATTCGACCCAAGACTTTATTTGAAAGTCTGGTAGGGAACAAAACTGAACAGAAGTCTGAACTGGGTTTCCACTGAAGCAGGAAACAAGTAGGAAGGACAATGGATGTGACTTTATTATTATTATTATTATTTTATTCTTGTTTCTCATGAATGAATTCAGCAGAAATTACCCAGATCTCATCAAACAACTTCCTCTTCCTTGTAGGCATAAAGCTGTACCATATTTGCTGGCCTTTCTTCTAATTAGATGTGGCCATTCAGCTGTTTTGAATAAGGGAATGTGTGTAGAAGTTATCTGCGCCTCTCGTAAGCCTGGTACATATGAAATACTCTCACACCAAGATTCTTCGTCTCTTTTGCCACCTGCTTATTGAATGCCAATGCTCAGGGTGATCCTGGGATTGTAACAGAATTATCCACTTCAGTCTTGTTCTCTGAGAGACTATATGGTGGACATTCCCAACTGAAGGACAGAAATAACAGCGAGGGTTTTATTTGAAGGAGAAATCAACTCTGGGTTAAGTTACAAGATTTTGAGATTTCTTGCTTACAGAAGTAACTGTTAACTAATACAGCAGGAATCCTGGAAAATACAAAATGTTTCTGAGTATCGGTACGCCTGTAATATATATTATTATATATAGAACTCAGCTGTTTTTAAACACTGCCTTAAGAAAAAACTACTAATCTAAGAATGTATACACACATACTTACTTACAAACGTGTATGTATTAGTTACGCATTCACTGAACAAATGAGCACCTATGAAAATATAAAAAACACTAGCATGGGGGTCATGTGGTATCTTGCCTATATTGCTCACTCCTGCACCCACAGCCCCAAAATGCTGCCTGGCATACAGGGTGATCTCAGAAATATATTTTGGATACACATTTTACCTCAGGATCTTTCTCTCAATTCTTTTCCCGGAAGTCCACACATCTCCCACAATTTCCACTATCTTCTTCTATAGGAGACCACACTCGCCACCCTGAAAACTACTGCTTTTCCAACTTATACCACAATGTCATCCACTCTATGTTTCTAACTCTACATTCATCATCTCCCATCTGCTTTCTCAAAAAAGAAAAAAAAAAAAGCCTCTTTTTCTGCCTATTTTCTCTAAAGCTATAATTTCCCCTTTCTGGCACTTAGAAAATGGGCATCTTATCTGAATTCACTGCCTCTCTTAAGCCCTTATGAGTAGCGTCTATCACTTTGTCTGTAAATTTCTCCTTCGAAGTATCTCCCATATCAGTTTTTCCGCTCCTTTCATCCCCATCAAGGCTATGCCCATATTTCTGGCTTATAGACCTTGGACCTCAAGTTCTGCAGCAGTGTCTGAAATCTACCATCAGAGCTTCTCCTCTCAATACATTTTGCAGATTTCCCCTGAGGGGGGCTTTCAGAAATCATCTTCATGACCTCTTCTGTGTGGCTACTAAATAATCTTAAGAAACAGTGATTTCCACTGCTTAGAGTACACAGTTTAAATTTCTAAGCATAATGTTATTGAGGCCTGTCACAATAGACCCTATCTCTCAAAATTAAATATTCAGATTCCATGACTCTCGATTAAAGGAAAGGTCAGTGAATGTCCTCTAATTCAACTGTTCCTCTGATTCTAAAAATTATATTTTAGTCAAGTTCACTGAATGACATTCTTTCTACAATATTTCTCCTTTTCTTACAGATATTCTCTTAATACATTTCCCTCCTCTATAGCTATTTAAATTAAACTATTTCCTTTTCTTATCCACTCCTTTCTATCTCATGCCTGGATTTAACACTTTCTCTTTCTTCTGAACTTTTAGCTAAGTTTTTATCTGTACAAAACTTTTGAAATTACTCACACATTGCATTGTCAATGTCCATTGATTTCTGATTTAAAGTGCTCCCAAGATATGCATGTTTTCTCTCCCCAGATAAGCATTTTCTGTGTACATAAATAAATAGTCAATCTTCATTATTCACAAACTCCATATTTATAAATTTGCTTACTTGCTAAAATTTGCAATAACTGTAACACTTCCATGATCATTCACAGACAGGTGCAGAACAGCAATTTGAGTTGCCCGTGAGGACATTCCCAGCTGAGGTCAAATAAATAAGGTGACATTCTCCCCTCTTGATTTGGCTCCCTTACTGTCAATGTCTCCTTTTTACAGGCTCTTTAGAGCCATATTTTCTGCATTTTTGTGCTCCCGGTTGGAGATTCTGCTGCTTAAAATGCCCCCTCAACTGTAGTCTTGAGGTATTCTTGTGTCTCAAAGTGTAGGAAGGCTGTGGTGTGTCTCGTAAAAAACTATGACTTAGATAAACTTCATGTAGGCATGAATTACAGTGCTGTGAAGGCACGAGCTCAATGTTAATGAGCCTATAATATGTATTAATTCACAAGGTGGCTTTAAATTTAAATACACATAAAACAAGATTATATTCTGATGAGTTGATAAAAATGTTGTGACCCAAAGCTCACAGGAACTATGTCTGTATTTCCCCTAGGAACAATGGTTCAATATTCACTAATTCAGTATATGTGGTGACTACTACAGATAAGGAGATTGACTGCCTGTGTATGTGTGAGTGTGTGTCTGTCTGTCTATGTGTATATTCTATGTATATGTGTATATGTGTGTATACATTAATATGTGCATGTGTGTCTGTGTATATAAATATGCTATATTTATGTATATAATTAAATCTTTATTCAGGGGCATGGAAGAGGTCTCCCTGTAGTTCACCTGCTTGCTGTGCCCTGGCTCGGAGAGCAGTCATCAAACCGTGTTGCAATTCATGATTTATGGCAACATCAAGCTGAGAGCCCACTCCTAGGTTAACTGATTGCAGCCAGCTCCCTTGCTCTAGTGCCTGGGAACTCTGATGCAGTCAGGCACCCCAATCTTCCTGTGGCCCCAAGAATCCTGAAACCACAGTGTCCCACCTAGCATTCCACCTGACTTTGCCACCTGACTCATGAACAATTACTCAGCAAATTCAAATCAAAACCACCGTGAGATACCACCTCACACCAGAATGGCTAAAATTAACAAGACAGGAAACAACAGGTGTTGGCGAAGATTCAGAGAAAGGGGAACCCTCATACACTATTGGTGGGAATGCAAGCTGCGGCAGCCACTCTGGAAAACAGTATGGAGGTTCCTCAAAACATTGAAAATAGAGCTACCCTAAGACCCAGCAACTAAACTACTAGGTATTTACCCCAAAGATACAAATGTAGTGATCCAAAGAGGAATCTGCACTCCAATGTTTATAGCAGCAATGTCTACAATAGCTAAACCATGGAAAGAGCCCAGAAGTCCATCAACAGATGAATGGATAAAGAAGATGTTGTGTATATATACAATGGAATACTATGCAGCCATCAAAACAAATGAAATCTTGCCATTTGTAACTACATGGATGGAACTAGAGGGCATTATGCTGAGCGAAATAAGTCAATCAGAGAAAGAAAATTGTCATCTGATCTCACTGATATGTGGCATTTAAGAAACAGAAGCAGAGGATCATAGGGGAAGGGAAGGAAAAATAAATCAAGATGAAATCAGAGAGGGAGACAAGTCATAAAAGACTCTTAACCATAAAGATAAAGTGAAGGTTGCTGGAGGGAAGGGGTGTAAGGGGATGGGGTAACTGGGTGAAGGGCATTAAGGAGGACAGGTGATGTGATGAGCACTGGGTATTATGTAAGACTGATGAGGGTTGCCTCGGTGGCTCAGTCGTTAAGCGCCTGCCTTTGGCTCAGGTCATGATCCCAGGGCCCTGGGACTGAGCTCCACATCAGGCTCCATGCTCAGTGGGAAGCCTGCTTCTCCCTCTCCCACTCCCCTACTTGTGTTTTCTCTCTTGCTGTGTCTCTCTGTCAAATAAATAAACAAAATCTTAAAAAAAAAAAAAACCACTGATGGATCACTGACCTCTACTTCTGAAATTAATAATACACTATATGATAATTAATTGAATTTAAATAAAAAATAAATCTTCATCCAATAGTGAATATAAAAACACATATGGTCTCGGGGCGCCTGGGTGGCTCAGTGGGTTAAAGCCTCTGCCTTCGGCTCAGGTCATGATCCCAGGGTCCTGGGACCGAGCCCCACACTGGGCTCTCTGCTCAGTAGGGAGCCTGCTTCCTCCCCTCTCTGACTGCCTCTCTGCCTACTTGTAATCTCTGTCTGTCAAATTAAAAAAAAAAAAAAAACCACATATGCTCTCACTTAAAGAGATGAAGAAAGAAAAGAGTAGGAGATAGGAATGAGAGTAGAAACAGTGGGTGAGAAAAGGGAGAGACAGGAGAAAAAGTTCATGCTTTCAAAAGTTTAGCTCCTGTGCTGCCCAAACTGGGTATCTCACCCCCAGATGGTATTTAATATGGACAAAAATGATAACAATAACATCTACAAGTTAGTGTGATTATTAATGATAATAAATGGAATTATGATGCTGATGACAAATTTACTCAACTCTCATACTGTGACAGGCTTTGAGTAAGTACAATTTTGTGGGTTATTTCCTTAATTCCTAATAATTTTGTGGAGATTCTGCAATTTCATCCTTATTACAGAAAACAAAGAGTTTGGGCAAATTAAGCCCCCATGGCATCCACAGACAGCAAATTGTAGAAAGGAATTTAAATTAGACTCTGACTCCAGCAGCATCTCAACTATCTCCTACCCTAACTGACCGCAATCTGTCTCCCGAATTCTAATCTGTTGGATTTTAGGCATCTGGGAAGGAGCACATATGAAAGCACTGGATATGGGGACATTACAGCAGAGCTAT
This sequence comes from Mustela nivalis, assembly GCF_964662115.1. NCBI lineage: Eukaryota > Metazoa > Chordata > Mammalia > Carnivora > Mustelidae > Mustela > Mustela nivalis. The sequence goes on from NC_139026.1 coordinate 39,762,390, forward strand.
ACATCGAAAGGTCTTCTGTATTTTTTTTTTTTTTTTTTTAGGTCTGTCTCCTTTCAAATAAGATTTTCCTTTTTCTTTTCTTTCATGAAGGATGTCAGGAAGGTTACTCATATAGAAGAATGCTTTTTGATACTGGTTCTCTCAGATGTATAAGGACAAAAAGTAGGTCAAATCCCTAAATTTAGCATTTTGGGAAATCATGAAAATTATAAACTTGATTTGGGAAGCTTTTCCTTGCATTACAGAGCCAAGGTTTTGAAGCCAGATGTATGTGACTTCTAATGCAAGTCTCCCTTTTTCTTAGCATTATACAATCGTGGCTAGTTAGGATAAGGTTTTGTATCTGTCAGGAATTATAATTATTTATACAAGTAGCTTTAATAGAGTATCCTATTGCCTCCACTGGGGCTTATTTTCAGATTGGGCTGAATATTCCACATTGCCAAAATCTTTAAGAGTTTTATAATCACAATATTTTTTGCAGATTACAATAGAAAGCAGAAGAAAAACAAAGGCTATGATTTAAAAAATAAATCTGATACCATCAAAAGAGATTGAAAATCTCAATTTTAAAACGATTTTCCCTCAAGTTAGATTGGAGGTGCATAACTGAAGAAAGCTAAAAAATATCTGTCTTCAAAGAAGTTAGAGGCAGTTTTGACAAACCAAATTGAAAAAATAAAATCCAGCAGCCCTGCAAAACTCCTCCTGTCCCCTTCCCACGTCTTTTACTACAAAATCTGTGACTTAAGAATTGTGTGAAAATCACTCCAAAAAGCACAGGGCACATTTGGTTCTCTCAACTAACAACAGAAAGATTTAAGGGCTTACAATGAAAAGATTTTATAGAAGTTTTAGATATTTTACTCTTCATGAATGAGCAGAAGAGAAGGTCTGATATATCTCCAAACAACCTTCGATTTTTCATGAGTTCTAATGACTTTGTGAGCTGACAGAATGACTTTTTCTCTAGCTCATGCATCTTAGTAGAACATTCCCTGTGTGTGTAATGTTGGTAGAGACCAAGGCCACTTACCCACTATTGATGTCATCAGCCCTGAGACTTTTCCCAAGGATATCACCGTCACTCATATATCCACCAACGTCGACTTCAGAAGACATGTCCAGGTCACTGCTTGCTTTCTCACTCATGTCAATTTGGGATATGTTTCCCAGTCGAGAGACAGCTGCTCGACGGAGAGGTGTTGTGTACATGAACCTGGAGGGGTCTGTGTGGATGAATCGGCTGGTACCACTGCGAGGGTAGCCAGCCCCCAGGGAGGGAGCATCTCCAGCCTGAAGTCGAGGACATGCCTGACCCAACCTCCAGGTCATGGGAGTGGGTCGGCTTGTCAGGTTGGGTATGGTCCTTCCATTCACTTCTGTTGTCACAGTGCTGTCAAATGTTGTCTCCAGGGTGCTGGCAAACAAATGAAGAAAGAACTATACTCGGATTCACTTGGGATCATAGACCAAAAATACATGAAGACAGGAAAGGCTAGAGCTGAGTCATTTCTTAGAAGTATGTCATTTTCATGAAAGTCAAATTATACTTTCATGAGGAGATGCGAAACACCTCTGCAGATGTCAGCATGCGAGATGGGGCATTCATTAGAAGATTGTTGTTTTGCTTTTTAAAGAAAGGTCATTGTCACATTGTAGATAAAGCAAAATTGTGTTTCACAGTTTCAACCAACCCTTCACCTAACCCCAATGGCTTCCCAGAACTATTCTGGAAGTTGAGAACAATTATGTTTCAGAGTCTCTCTGTACCCCCCCATCCCCACTCCTGCCCCAGATGCATTTCGACTGCAACTTCTGCCCACTGTTCTTTGTCACAGGCACGGAAATCTACTTGGTTGTGATGGTGATAATTTCAGTAGCTATTTTAATTTGAAAGGAATACTCTATAGAAGAAGAGATGGATGGGAGAAAAAAGTCCCAGGGTATATGCTAAGAAATAGCCAGCTAAATGTCATGTAAAATTTAAGTGAGAAAATAGTAAGGGGAAATTAAATTTTTTCTTTATTCTTATAAGATGTTAAGTTCTTGATAGTCATTTTTTTTTATTTATTGGCCCAACAATATATAGAATTGAGAAAAAAAACCTGTGGCTTATCTGGGTCCCACGAAGACTGGACATAGTCTCCTCTAAATTTTGCCTCAAATCTGCTATGTTTTTAACTGTTCTCATTCTTCTTGTTTCAGGGTCTTCACCTGGAAAAGTAACATAATAATATATTTGCCAGTCAAGTCATTTACTGATCTCAGAATAACTGCATACATAGATAATATAAATTCTTCTCCTTAAAAATATAACAATAGGTAGGAAATTCCAAAGGGCTACTCTCTGAAAAGTGTAATTCTTCTTTCTACATTCACATTCAATAAAATGTGAATAGAAACAAATGTATCATTACAAGTAATAACTGATGAGGAGTGATGATAATACAATAACTTTGTAGATCCATGACCTTAATCATTGCGAAGTGACAGTGATTAATTCAGTAATATACTATTTAGTACTCCACATTATTGAGCTTAATTTAAAAATCTGAAATTATTTGGAACCTAATTAATCTCATAATTACCTATTTCTAGGTCTAGTCAGGAGAGTAAGATAAACTTACCTTGTAGCAATTACACATTTGGGCTCTGGGGAATAAGACAGAGGTCTTTTCTTACAGAGGCAATAGCATTTTAAGTCTTCTATTAATATTGGGTGGCTATATTTTTAAATAAAAATATGTTGATTTTTCTACATTTTCTACAGGGACTCACAAAATACCCCTGTGGCACCAGAGTGCCAATAAAGTCCCCAGCATCTAAACCCAGCATGTGTTTAATACGCATGAAACCCACAGGTTTCCAATGTGACAAATGCTGGCCTTGCTCAACCACCACCTCTCTTTGAGATGCAGAGGTGCCATTAAATGAGTTTGATTATGGACATGTAATACTTCCAAGCCAGTGGCCACCTGAAACTGGTCTATTTGGAGACTGAAAAGAACATGGGGACACAATAGAGGAAGTAGAGAAATTTAAAAAAAAAAGAAAAGAAAGATGAGGGGTAGGAGTCAAGATGGCAGAGGATTAGCAGACTGAGATGATGTTAGGTCACAGGAGTTCAGCTAGGTAGATATCAAAGCATTCCTAACACCGACAACCCAACAGGAGATCGAAAAGAAGAGCAGCAATTGTAGAAACAGAAAATGGACCACTTTCTAAAAGATAGGATGTGTGGAGAAGTGAATCTGAAGGGACGGGAAGAGAGGCTGTGGAAGGAAGGGCCAGCTCCCAACAAGCGAATCTGAAGGGACGGGAAGAGAGGCCGTGGAAGGAAGGGCCAGCTCCCGACAAGTGACAGAGCAATGGAGCACAAAATTCTAACTTTTAAAAGTCTGCTCCAGACTGGGTGGCTCAGTGGATTAAGCCTCTGCCTTCAGCTCAGGTCGTGATCTCAGGGTCCTGGGATCGAGCCCCGCATTGGGCTCTCTGCTTGGCAGGGAGTCTGCTTATACCCCCCGCCCCATCTGCTGCTCTGCCTACTTATGATCTCTGTCAAATAAATAAATAAAATCTTTAAAAAAAAAAAAAAAAGTCTGCTCCACCGAGGGACATCATTCCAGAGTCCAACCAGGGGTGGAGCCCTCAAAGGGACAGTGTGGTCTCAGGTGCTGCGAGGTCACAGAAGGATCGGAGGTGTCTGAGTGTAGCAGAGCACACAGGTATCAGAATGGGGAAGCCAGCTACAGAGATGGAGCTGAGGAGCAGACTCTCAGCTCAGAGTTACCTTAAACTGTGATTCATGGCATAGTCAGGCCCTGCTTTTTGAGCAGGGATCCCATAAATGGCAGATCTGGGGAGACCCAACTTCATTCTCTGGAGGCAGGAATCTTCTGTGTTTGGAGAAATCAAATGGGGCTGTGTGCCAGAGACTGAAATGTTCGGTCACTTGGAGCGAAGCTGGAGGCCAGGGAGACAGGAATGACTGACTGCTTTTCTAGGAGGGCTCACTGAGGAGTGGGGAACCAAGCTCTCAGCTAATCCGGGCCAGAGATTGGGAGGCCACCATTTGCATTCCCATCCTCCAAAGCTCTATGGAAAACATTCAGGGAACAAGAGTTCCCAAGAACAAACCTGATCAGATTACTTAAGCTGGCCCCTGGCAAGGGGGGCACAGTTGGACCTCGGGCAAAGACATCTGAGAATCACTAAAACAGGTCCCTCCCCCAGAAGATCAGCAAGAACATCCAGCCAAGACCCAGCTCACTGCTCAAGGAGAATAGCAGAATTCCAGAGGAAGGGAAAGCAAAGAATGGAATTCATGGCTTTCTCCCCATGATTCTTTAGTCTTGCAAAGTTAATTAAATTTTAAATTTTTTCTTATTCTAACTTTTTTTAACTTTTCCTATTTCCTATTTAACTTTTATTAACTAGTTTATCTTAACAATACCTTTCTTAAAAAGACCAAACTTTTAAAATCTCCATTATTACAGTCATATTTCATTCTTCACTGGATCTAACTTTATTTTTTGTATACATATAGGGTTTTATCTTCTAAAAAATTTTTGGCATAATATTTCTTCTAATACATCAAAATATACCCTAAATATAGCACAGCGTATTATTCTAGTCTCCAGCCTGAGCACATTCTCTCCACTTTCTTTTTCCAACCAAATTATCAATTCCTGTTTTAGAATTTTAAAAAAATTTTTAACTTTACAGTCATAGTCAATCCCTTCGTCATTTTACCCTTATTTTTGTATATATACAAGTTTTTCTTTCTTTAAAATTTTAGGAGGTACTTTCTTCTAAGGGACCAAAATATACCCAAAATATTGTTTAAAAAAATTAAAGAAAAATCAATTTTCACACACACATATATATATATGTGTATATACACATATATATATATGTGTGTGTGAAAATTGATTTTTCTTTAATTTTTTTAAACTTCTTTTTACCCCCCTCACTTATCCCCCCAATTTTGGTTCTCTTCTGATTTGGTTGGTATACATTTTCCTGGAATCTTTAACACCCTTTTACTACTTTGTTCTCGCACTCATATATTCTTATCTGGATAAAATGACAGGGTGGAAAAATCACCACACACAAAAAAGAACAAGAGGCAGTATTGAAGGCTATGGACCTAATCGATACAGACATTGGCAATATGTCAGATCCAGAGTCCAGAATGACGATTCTCAAGGTGTTAGCTAGGCTTGAAAAAGGCATGGAAGATATCAGAGAAACCCTGTCTGGGGAAATAAAAGCCCTTTCTGGAGAAATAGAAGAACTAAAATCTAACCAGGTTGAAATCAAAAAGCTATTAATGAGGTGCAATAAAAAATGGAAACTCTTACTGCTACGACAAATGAGGCAGAAGAGAGAATTAGTGATATAGAAGACCAAATGATGGAGAATAAAGCAGCTAAGCAAAAGAGACAAACAAGTACTGGACCATGAGGGAAGAATTTGCAAGATAAGTGATATCATAAAATGAAACAATATTAGAATAATTGGGATTCCAGAAGAAGAAGAAAGAGAGAGGGGGGCAGAAGGTATACTGGAGCGAATTATAATAGAGAATGTCCCTAATATGGCCAAGGGAAAAAACATCAAAACCCAGGAGGCACACACAACCCCCCTCAAAATCAATAAAAATAGGTCCATACCCCATCATCTAATAATAAAACTAGCAAGTATTAGTGACAAAGAGAAAATCCTGAAAGCAGCCCAAGACAATAGTCTGTAACATACAATAGTAAAAATATGAGATTGGCAGCACACTTATCCACAGAGACCTGGAAGGCCAGAAAGAACTGGCATTATATATTCAGAGCACTAAATGAGAAAAACATGCAGTCTAGAATACTATATCCAGCTAGGCTATCATTAAAAATAGAAAGAGAGACCAAAAGATTCCAGGACAAACAAAAACTTAAAGATTTGTATACACCAATCCAACCCTACAGGAAATATTGAAGGGTTCCTCTAAGCAAAGAGAGTGTGAAAGTAGTAGACCAGAAAGGAATGGAGACAATATACAGTAACAGTCACCTTACAGGCAATACAATGGCACTAAATTCATATCTTTCAATAGTTATCCTGAATGTAAATGGGCTAAATGCCCCATTCAAAAGACACAGGTATCGAAATGGATTTAAAAAAAAAAAAAAAGCCATCAATATGCTGTCTACAAGAAACTCATTTTAGACCCAAATACACATCCAGATTTAAAGTGAGGGGGTGGAAAACCATTTACCATGCTAATGGACATCAAAAGAAAGCTGCGCTGGCAATCCTTATATCAGATACATTAGATTTTAAGTCAAAGACTATACTAAGAGATGAGGAAGGACACTATATCGAACCCAAAGGATCTGTCCAACAAAGAGATCTAACAATTTTAAATATCTATCCCCCTAACATAAGAGCAGCGAACTATATAAACCAATTAATAATAAAATCAAAGAAACACATCAACAATAATACAATAATAGTATGGAACATTAACATCCCCCTCACTGAAAGGACAGATCATCCAAGTAAAAGATCAACAAGGAAATAAAGGCCTTAAATGACACACTGGACCAGGTGGACATCACAGTATATTCGGAACATTCCATCCCAAGCAATAGAAAAACCCACAGCAAATATCATTCTCAATGGAGAAAAACTAAGAGTTTTTCCGCTAAGTTCAGGAACAAGGCAGGGATATCCATTATCACCACTGCTATTCAACATAGTATCAGAAGTCCTAGCCTCCTCAATCAGACAACAAAAACAACAACAAAATTAAAGGCAGCCAAATCAGCAAATAAGGAGTCAAACTATCACTCTTTGCAGATGAAATGATACTTTGTGGAAAACCTAAAAGACTCCACTCCAAAACTGGAATTCAGTAATGTGTCAGGATATAAAATCAGTGCACAGAAATCAGTTGCATTTCTATACACCAACAACAAGACAGAAGAAAGAGAAATTAAGGAGTCGATCCCATTTACAATTACACCCAAACCATAAGATACCTAGGGATAAACCTAACCAAAGAGGCAAAGAATCTGTACTCAGAAAACTATGAAGTACTCATGAAAGAAATGGAGGAGGACACAAAGAAATGGATAATGTTCCATGCTCATGGATTGGAAGAACAAATATTGTGAAAATGTCTATGCTACCTAAAACAATCTACACATTTATTGCAATCCCTACCAAATACCATCAAATTTTTTCAAAGAAATGGAACATATAATCCTAAAATTTATATGGAACCTAAAAGACCCCAAATAGCCAGAGGAATGTTGATGAAAGCCAAAGTTGGTGGCATCACGATTCCAGACTTCAAGCTCTATTACAAAGCTGTAATCATTAAGACGTATGGTACTGGCACAAAAACAGACACATAAATCAATAGAGCAGAACAGAGAGCCCAGAAATAGATACTCAACTCTATGGTCAATTAATCTTTGACAAAGCAGGAAAGAATGTCCAATGGAAAAAAGTCTCTTCAACAAATGGTGCTGGGAAAACTGGACAGCCACATGCAAAAAGATGAACCTGGACCATTTCCTTACACCACACACAAAAATAGACTCCAAATGGATGAAAGACCTCAATGTGAGAAAGGAATCCATCAACATTCTGGAGGAGAACACAGGCAGCAACCTCTTTGATCTCAGCCACAGCAACTTCTTCATAGAAACACAGCCAAAAGCAAGGGAAGCAAGGGTAAAAATGAACTATTGGGACGTCATCAAGATCAAAAGCTTTGCACAGCAAAGGAAACAGTCAACAAAACCAAAAAACAATTGACAGAATGGGTGAAGATATTTGCAAACAACGTATCAGATAAAGGGTAGTATCCAATATCTATAAAGAATTTATCAAACTCAATACCCAAAGAATAAACAATCCAATCAAGAAATGGGCAGAGGACATGAACAGACATTTCTGCAAGGAAGACATCCAGGTGGCCAACAGACACATGAAAAAGTGCTCCAGATCCCTTGGTTTCAGGGAAATACAAATCAAAATCACAATGAGATACCTCATCACACCAGTCAGAATGGCTAAAATTAACAAGTCAGGAAATGACAGATGTTGGAGAGGATGCAGATAAAGGGGAACCCTCCTACACTGTTGGTGAGAAAACAAGCTGGTGCAGCCACTCTGGAAAACAGTATGGAGGTTCCTCAAAAAGTTGAAAATGGAGCTACCCTATGACCCAGCAATTGCACTACTGGGTATTTAACCTAAAGATAGAAATGTAGTCACCCAAAAGGGCACATGCATCCGAATGTTTATAGCAGCAATGTCCACAGTAGCCAAACTATGGAAAGAACCTAGATGTCCACCAACAGATGAATGGATAAAGAAGATGTGGTATATATCTACTATGGAATACTACGCAGCCATCAAAAGAAACTAAATCTTCCCATTTGCAACAACGTGGATGGAACTAGAGGGTATTATGCTGAGCGAAATAAGTCAATCAGAGAAAGACAATTATCATATGATCTCCCTGATATGAGAAATTTGAAAGGCAAAGTGGGGGCCTTGGGGGGTAGGGAAGAAAAAAATGAAACAAGATGGGGTCAGGAGGGAGGTAATCTTTAAGTGACTCTTAGTCTCACAAACCAAACTGAGAGTTGCCAGGGGGTAGGGAGAGGGTGGTTGGGTTACGGACATTGGGGAGGGTATGTGATATGGTGAGTGCTGTGAGTTGTGTAAGCCTGACGATTTACAGACCTGTCCCCCTTGGGCCAGTATATGTTAATTTTTAAAAGTAATTAAAAAGGGACACCAGGTGGTTCAGTGGGTTAAGCCTCTGCCTTCAGCTCAGGTCATGATCTCAGGGTCCTGGGATCGAGCCCCACATCAGGCTCTCTGCTCAGAAGGGAGTCTGCTTCCCCTTCTCTCTCTGTCTTTCTCTCTACCTACTTGTGTTCTCTCTCTGTGTCAAATCAATAAGTAAAATCTTTAAAACAAGTAATAAAAAAATCTATTTGTTCTATTTCTGAGAGTTGCCTGTTAAAGTTTCTAGTGATAATTGTGAATTTATCTCCTTCCCCATTTAGTTTTGTCAGTTTTTGTTTTATGGACTTCAAAGCTCTGTTATTAGGTGTATTATGTTCAGAATTGCCCTGTCAGTTGATACATTCAATACTTTATCATTATAAAGTATCTGTCTCTAACTTGAACAATATTTCTTGTTTGAAGTCTACTTTGTCTGATAGAAATGCAATTACACTAGCTTTCTTATGATTTGTGTTTGGATGGTGTATATTTTTTCTATCTTTTTACTTTTAAACTCTTTGTGACTCTAAAGTATGTATTCATATTGGCAAGATAAATTTCAGTCTTATATTATTCATTCTGATAATCTCTGTTTTTAATTGTAAGTTTTAATCCAATCACATTTAATATAGTAATTAACATAATAAAAAAAAGAAAGATGAACGAAGAAAGGAAGAGAGGGAAGAAGGGAGGTAGGGAATGGATGGGCTAAGGGGAGGGAAGGTATGGGAAGGAGAGGGGAAGAGAGGAAAGTAAAGGACAGGGATAGGGGGAAAGAGAAGGGAATGGAAGGAAAGGAAAAACAAAAGGGAAAGTGAAGTTAGAAAATGGAATATATTAAGCTTCTATATGAAAGCCATCACACAGACAGGTGAAGATGTATATCTACAGTCTGTTTCAAGAATATTGGTAGATATTTGATGTGTTCATTTTCTTCTACAGAATTCATGCCAGATTAAAAATATATATATACAGCAAATGCACCCACTTAACATGTATAATATCAGCATAGCGTTGGTAGGGATTGCAGAGAATGTCTGTCCTTGCCTCTCAGCCAGTGAGGAAACTCATCTATGCCTCACGTGGGAGATAGCCATGGGCGTCTGCCTTAAACCTCCAAGATTGGAGAGGCATCCTCTCAGGAAGAGATGGCTCCTTCTACTCTTGGACAGGTCTAAATGTGAAAACATTTCTGAGGATGGACAATTTGCCTCCCTTTCATTTCCATCTAGTGGTCCTAGCTACCCTGTAAGCCACTAAATTTCAGAGACTGGAACACACCAACTGCCCACTCCTCTATTTTCTTCTTCAGCCAAACATCACTCTATTGTTCATTTTTCCTCATCCCAAGTGGTTGCCAAAACATCCACCATTCTGCTGCCAGTCTGTAAATGTCTACTTTTTAATTGACAAAATATTTGGACAATTAAAAGATGTTTAAAAATAGCATTATTACTTCAACCCTAGAAAGTATAAAAAATGCTTAATATATAATCAAGATAGAAAAATATGTATTGTACTCATGCACATGGCATAAACTTTTCCTACACTATTTAAAGGCATGCAATCCTTAACCTCATAAATTAACATCACTTTAAAACTCAAAGCTGTTAATAACCCTTGAGATTCTAATAATAATCTCTCCAGAACTTCATCTCACCCTTCTCGTAAATAATAACAGCATATTTGAAAAATGGCTAGAAAGAAGCCTACTTTTTACTTCTAAATAACCTGGTAAAACCCTGAAGATAAAGAAGGAGCATGTAAGGAAAATCTTAAAGAGTAGGATATCATTACAGCCGAAGGAAGGGCAGAGGTGATCGGAGAGATTTTACTTCAAGTGGGTAAAAGAAATAGTGCAGAATGAAACAAAATTGGAGAAGCACTAGAGCCAGTATTAGAATACAAGATTCTAAGCGATGGTAAGAACTGAGAAGTCTTAAGGGTGGGAAGTATTGAGATGACCTTTACAGGAGAGAGGAGGGAATACAGTTATTGACCCTACACAAGGTCACAAAATATACCATTACACATCACCTGTCCTTGGCCTCCTTCCCTCTGTGAGAACTCTTACACTGTAATCAAGTTGCATTTCAATCACTTGTCCCTAGCCTAGCATGATATTTGAATTATTTTCAGTACCTTCTTAATATAAATTATAGGAACATTGTATTTTCAGAAGTTCCATTTCACTAAATGTTTTCTCACATCCTCATCTTTTAAACATCCTTCTTCTGGGGTTCCTGGGTGACTCAGGTCGTTACGCATTGGACTCTTGGTTTCAGCTCAGGTTGTGATCTCATGGGTTGTAGGATCGAGCCCCACACAAAGCCAGGCTCCCTGCTCAGCTCAGAGTCTGCTTGAAGATTCTCTCCTTCTGCCCTTCCCCACCCCCATGCACACTCTCTCTCAAATACATAAATATAAATAAATAGATAGATAAATAAATAAATATCCTTCTTCCAATCCAAAAGCCATCTTAGGTCCTTGGTTTTTCAACTGCATACATTTTTGTTTATACAGCTTCTCTCCGATTTCAGAACCACAAGCTCCTTTCCTCCTTTCGTTTTATTCACCACGATATTCACTCACATGGCACTGTACCGTTCATGACAACCAGACAGATATTTTCCTCCCAGTACTTAATTGAACAAAACATAATCCCTGCCTCATTCAGGTTATGGAAGATGACAACCAAGCCAAAATCTAAAGCAGTGAATGTTTTCAATGACCCACAAAAGTCAAAATACAATTAAATACACTTTACAAACCCCTTTAGGATTATGCAAATCTGAAACATCCTATAAATTTGTATCCAAATGATGTCTAGAAGATTGGGGGAGGGATGGGAGCCTCAGCTGAAAAGCCCAAATGTAAAAGCATAAGTAAAATGACACATTAGTGACAAATAAAAGTTAGCAGATAAATTCATTTAGCATGATAAATTCATTCAGTGTTATATCTCCTCTCACTTCCAAACTCTCAAAGCCATTAAGGCTCAGTTGAGACCTACTCTTTGCCTCACTTACAGAAGACACTTTATAAGCAATGAGAAAGCAGTTTACAGTTTCCTTTAAGTTAAAAACTTAAAGTGAATTCCAGAATATGCCATTTTGGAAAATGTATGTAAGCCCTTACTATCCTGTCTGATAATCAGGAGGCCTCTTTTGGGAAAACCAGTAGCTTTTACATTTTTGCTTAGGGGTAGATGGGCCACTTAATCTGTGCAGTTCTGCTCGTACTTTTTAGGCTTTAATTATATACATTGTAATTAACACTGCCAGCACTGTCATCTTTTAATAGGAAGTCAAATTATATATGAATGAACCTGATTCACAGAGAATTATGTCCTCTACATCACCTACTTTGCAAATGTTATTATTTAGAATACAGCTGCCTGATTTATTTTGAGAACCCTAATTTTACAGATGTCCCCAACAGTGATTTGGATGGAAATTTTCAAATTCTCTTAAGATAGATACTTTGAGCAGAAAATAGCCAAAACACAGCCAACTACCTTTTAAATATTCTCCTATATAGTTGCAGCACAGACTCTAGTCTAATCTATTAGGATTCTCAAGACTAAAGAGATGAATTCTAGGAACCCGGCCTAAAAATCAACCTGGAAGAGGCCATTTTGAGTCCGAAGCAGAATCTATTCAAGCATGTGGCAGAAATCCTGAAATTCTTGTGTGCTCTGGGCTTGGATATATTTGCCAATTTAACATGCATCATTATTGAGGCAATTGCATTGGAGGGCTTCATTATCCTGATATGATTATTCATGTCACAACTATCTGAATAAATTCTTCCTTACTTCCTTGCTCGCATTTTGAATACTGGCACAAGTTGGGTGGAGGAAGCCTTAAAAAGAATAATCCCATAAATATAATAAGCAGATGCTCAGTTTAAAAACCACGGAATATACAGACTTCTATTGAGAGATTACCCTCTGACGGTAGTGCTCCAAGTTATTTATGCACAAAAAGGCATATGTCACATACACACCCACATTCAGCATGGTATAATTTAGCAGAGCAACCAACAAATACTGGCAGGGTACTGCTCTCTGTTCATATCTTCGAGAGTACTTATATACAAGGTACTTAGAACGAGATAAATGCTACTACTTTCAAGGCAAAAGATGAATAATATTTGATCCTGCAGTTCAGAGGATCAAAAGAATAAAAAGATCCTTAAGGAGTAAGACTCCCTCCCCTGCCTTTGTACTGCATAGAGGACTTTCATGAGAAACAGTTTATCACAGATACCACACAATGGTGAAGAAGTCAATCTTCTACATCTGAGCACCTGGTGCATTCAGATTCAGATTCAGAAATCACTATTCCTATGCCTGTGGAAACATTACTCATCTAAAGCCAAACAGACATGAAAAATCAAGCACTATTTGCCGCTGTCTCTCTAAGCTTTCTTCTTCTAAAGCTGGTTCACTAAGATTCCAGAAAGCTTCATCAAACATCTGGTAACAGGAGAGATTACACTGAGAATAAAAACACATCCACATTTAGCATCAGCTACCCAGAAACAAAGAGATCACTGGTCAGGTTTAATTCTTTCAAATATGGGGAGACTTTTATGAAGTTTTCTTGTAAACATACATATTTACAAAATACAATGTGGTCAAGAGTTTGAAACTTAAGGATTTTTGCAGAAGACACCCTGTGATGGAAATGCACTTTGGTAGAACACTCAGTGAGACTTAACAACTAAAATGGACCTAGGCTGGCTACTTAGGTAGGCAGCAAAGTCCAAACTGAAACAAAATAGAAGAATTACTCCAGATATCTTCACAGCTTATTAATTACAGATTATGTGAGAAGTTGTTACTAGATTTAGGCCATCAAAAAGGCCTACTTTGTAATGTATAAATATAGTTCACAGTCATTGACACAGTAGTTGAAATAGTTATAATGTACACACTTGGGAGAATTTTTTTGCCAAACACCAAAAAAAAAAAAAAAAAAAAAAAAAAAAAAAAAAAAGCAATGTGTGAGTAAAGCTGTTCAAAAGAGGCCTCTGCATTTCTGAAAGTGTTACTAGCATGCCTGGTGCTTGTCAATGAGGTACAAACGAAGACCATCTATTTGGATACCACTGAGGCAGCAGAAGAAACTGACTATACAAAACATTTCCCCAAGACATTTCCCCTTCACTGTTCATTGCATGTTTGTGGTGAGGTCACCTTGAGGAAAATCCAATAAATAAGTCCCATTAATTACTAAGTAACAAACATGTTTGCAATTGTAAAACATTAACCACTCCTTTATGGATGTCTAGAATGTCCCAGATACCAGGCAAATAGTGCCCAGGGCAGATTGCTGCTATCTATTTTCTCCAAATAGACTTTACGACTGGTTCTCAAAGTTCAGCTTTACAAAGAAAATAATGGCAACAAGTAATTAATTTTTTTTTTTTTTTGAGTCACCAGCTTTAAAAATCCCATCAGAAGAATGGAAGCTATTTAGCCAATGCAAATGGGCAGCTTCTTAAAATCCCCTCCTCCTTCTGGGGGAACAAATCCGACTTACCTAACAAGTCAGTGTAAAGTGCCTGTTCCAGGTCGCCCAGCATTGTGAGGATCACATCCTCGTCCAGATGAGCTGTGCCTTCCCGCAGGCAGCTTTCTCCCTCCTCCTCAGCCCAGCTCCTGCTGATGCTGCTTTGCCTGGAGGACACGTTTTCATCTTCAGACCTGCTATCTTCATCACTCTCGCCTTCCAAGCCCTTTCTGGAAGACCAGCCCTCCAAGCCCTCACTGCCTGACTGGCTAGAGGGCAGAAGGCTCCAGGCCCCCGGGCCGCCGGTGTGGTACAGGGACTGGACAGAGCGCGAGACAAATCTGGACAGCGAACGCCTCTCTGCATAGTCTGATTCTCTCTGGCTGGCCTTTGCGGCATTTCCAAACCAGTTGGAAATGCGCACAGTGGGTCTCCTCTCCCCTTCGCTGGTGAGGGCAAGATTGGTCAGAGACTTCTGCTTCTGAAGGCAAGCTCCCCTTCGCCTTACTTCTTTGCTCCGAAACACAGAGAGTTCAGCCGGCCGCTGCATGGCTCTTCTAGGGGCTTCTTCTTTTCAACTGGACCTCATATTGTCTTTTATACAGAGAGAGCAACTGGCATTTTTGGTTTTAATTAACACATGCACTTCAGTAAAAATCCCAACAGGTGCCAACATTCACATAAGACTCTAGAGCGATGGTACAATTAATCAGTTGCCCACAATCAAGCTTGCCACATTCTCTTTCTAATCAGCAGTACTTACAAGCATTTTGCTTGAGTGTATCTGAAGCAGAAAAGAGTTCACCAAAGACACTGCTCCAGCTGAAAGTAGCACAGGAAGCCAACTACGTTTTCCAGTCTTCATCCAATCACGTGTCTCAGCAGGACGATGGGTCCACATTTCCCTGTATCACTTCTGTGTTCCCAAACGCGAGGCACCAGAGATCTCACTCCCGGTTTTTTGTTTTATTCTTTTCTTCTCTTTCTTTCTTTCTTTCTTCCTTTTTTTCCCCCCTACTTCTCACCAGCCTTTCACTGATCTAGGTCTGCAGCTCTTGACTCTAGATGAGCTGACACGTTGCAACGCATACAGCCTCCGCATCGGAGCCTCCTAAGAGCAGAAATTTAGCACCGAAGCCCAGTGCTGCACGAGCGTCTGGGGCTTTAGTATTCCACCTGCATTCTCAGATCTATGGCCCTTCCTTGCTGCTGCAGTGGATGCTGCTGGCTGCCATGGCAGCAAACATCCTGCTAAATTAGAACAGAAGCACGAAAGCGGCTGTCCAGCCTAGAATGCCACAGGTTTCAAAGCCAAGCCCGAACGAGAGGCTACACTATTAGCCCTCTGCACATTTAAATCACTCCTGGCCACCCAGCCCCAGATGCGGACACACACACACATACACACACACACTCTCTCACACACTCACACATTCTCTGATTCGGAGAATGACAGACTAATTCTCTATAGCTGCAGGCAGCTGAAGCAGGCAGATCTGCCTTCTGAATGTTGGGATTTGTGCTGTAAAAGCACAAATCAAATTCAAGAGTGTAAAGGACCTAAAAAACGTAGCATGACACTCTCCACTGGCTGGCAGATAATGCTTTAAAGGGAAAGACTTCACCTCATCTGTCAAGGGCTTGTTATGCTTAGCTATTTAGTAAAATCCTAACAGGACAATTAAAAAATCAAGACTTCTTCCTGTAAAAATTAGCAAAGAAAATAACTCAAGAGGATTTTCCCCAATATTTTCACTCAAAGCATAATTAAAAGTTGATGTCCAAGAATGCAGAAGATAAGTATGTGACAAAAAAATATAAAATACAAATTGTGTTTTTTGATACTGAACATTTTTCTAGTCTACTATTGCAGAAGCACTAGCTCTTTGTTTTTTAATATTTTAATAAAAGCAGACAATTTATTATATTTATCCTGTACTGATTGTGTATATTCACCAGCACCCCAAAATTCTAAATTTAGGAAAACTTTTAAAATGCTTATTAAGTTAGTAGGGACCACGTGTACTATTTAAAGCTAAGGAGAAGAGTATTAAAAAATTTTTTTGAGGTTTTCTGCCCATAAACATTCCATATGAAAAAGAGGAAAGTGGAGAAATACATAGAAATATTGGTGCCTTTCCAACTGATAAGTCCCTATCATTTTCTGAACTAATAAGATCAAATTACCTCTGAGCTTTCACTTCATATTGAGTACCTCAACTAAGGGAAATGCTCAATTTCTTAACTATATAAATTAGCATTATAATATACAGTGCCTATACCTTTACATATGATAATAACCTTCTTTGCAAAGCTAATTAATTCTTAAGATCAGCCCCAAGGAAGATCATAGCTAGATCTGTTTCACACACATATATAAAAGGAAATTAAATGAAAGGCAATTTTTTACAATTATTTGCAGAAAAGAAATTGCAATTAAGCAAACAAATCTGTGAATGTGAATACTGATTTTCAATTCTTCGGTCTTTAAAAATAAATTTCTTAATTTCTTATATGCAGTGTGCTTAAATGAGGGTACAAATGTCAAATCATAGAAACTGAGGATAGAAATTGATGATTATCCTTATAAAAACATCATCTTACAAAGTGTTTTTTTAAAAGATGAAAATGCCACTCCCCTCTGGATTCCTAAGCAATACATTTCTTTTTCATTTGGAATTACTGCGACCCAGTAAATCACCAGGTTATAAGACTATAGTAGATTTGATGATGCTATATAACTTTATTTTCTCTGACATGTATTACACTAAAATACACACGTAGCGTACTCTTGAGTCTCACAGATTCATAAAAAAGGGAATTCTTATGCTTTAGACATCAAAATTAGTGAAAACAATAATTATGTCCTCTTCTTATACAAAGGAGCTTGTTACCAATCAGCTTAAACCAGTGGTTAAACTTTAGTCTTCAGAACTCTCAGAGGACTCATTGAGTTATAGCTTGCTGGGCCCCAGCCCCATCCCTACTCATTTAGTAGGTCTGAAAGGGGCTCGAGACTGCATTCTAACATATTTTGGTGATGCAGATACTGCTGATTCTGGGACCCCACTTTGATAACTACTAGCCTGAGACTAGTGTTTTTCAACTGGGTTGAGGATATTCAACTGGGTTAGGGGACATTCAGCAACATCGGAAAACATTTTCAGTTGTTACATCTGGGCAGTGGTGCTTCTAACACCTAGTAGGTAGAGGCCAGTGGTGTTGATACCCCGACAATGACAGGACAGCCCCCCACAACAAAGAATTATGCAGACTACAATATCAGTATTGCTGAGGTAGAAAAATTCTGGCTTAGACTAAGTTATTTTGAATCTACAAATGTTTTAGAAATTCTAGTGGCTTACAAAAACAAAGATGCATTTTTGTTCACATGAACATCCACTCTGTTGGCTGCAACTCTAATCCAATTCCCCCTAATACTAAGACCTATGCTAAAAGAGGAGGAAGATTCTTCAGACATGTTCATACTATGACAAAGGAACAAGCAATGAGAGATCCAAGCAAACTGACTCTTAAAAGTTTCTGTTCAGGAATGGCCCATGTCATTTTTCCACTCACATTTCATTGGTCAAATTAAATCACATGGTCTATCCTGATTCATGGATCAGGAAATATTCAAGACAAAGTTTGATAAGTCAGAAAAGAAAACGCATGTAACCATTACCTTATCCTGCTTCATCTAAATTCTCACTTCTAAAATGATTTCCCAAATTCATTCAATTATGTTATTACCTTTTCACAAATGGCATGACAGCTTTGCTAATACCAAGGCAGTCTGGCACTTTCAATGTTTTTCAGTGAGTACAAATTTTAGATAAAGGTTAAAAAATGCATTAAACAGATGTTATACATGTTGGTAAAAAGTCTTGGGCACAAAAAAAAGGGCAAGGGTGAACCTATGCAAAAACAAACAAACAAAAAGCAACAAAACAAAACAAAACAAAAAACACCTAAAAACTTTTCTGAATGATTCCAGTGGACTAAAAAACACAGCTCACTTTACATTTGGCAAGATCTCTTGGCACATCATGAAAGGGATAGTCTCTGAGGTCACATTCTTTCTGTCAATGAATGTAAGAATGAAAGCCAAGCCATAGCAGTAAAATCTGAGCCACCACTCTGGCTGGACTTAGAGTATCGAAGTTGTGGCATGAATCTTGAAGGATAGGCAAGAAGCTCACTCACCCATTGCCACAAATTATTTAATATTTTCCACCTGACTGAAATAATTAATGGAACTCCCCCATTATTAGATAGGGTAAAAAGTCCCTAGGTTTCCCCCCTAAGAAAATGACAAGTAATAGGAAACTTGAATGATATACACAAAGAATTCTGAGGGATAGAAGGTCACCAAATTGAAAAGGTCTTGCGTTTTCTCCCGTATGCCATTTTATTGTCATTCATTTCTGATGTTTCTTCACACATTTTTTAACTCCATTTTAACTTCCACTACCATTTAATCACAAAGACAGTGTTTTTTGTAACTTCATGTGAATTACCGTGTAAATGAAAGTGTAAAGAGCTAAGCTTCCTGGCTAACTTCATGAATCTAGTAAACCCGCTTTTCAGTGTGAACCATTCAAGTCTGCTCCTTGGTATCATGAATCTTTACATGTCACACCTCTTGCAGGTCATGCAATAGGGATGCTTTTCACATTGTTTAAGCATAAAAAGGGATTTTTCCTGGGGAACAAAACAGAAGAATGCAGGGAAGAGGGATGGATAATTTTAGGCATGGCTTGTGCACAGGGGCTCAGACATGACCTACAATGACCTTGAGCTCATTCTCTCCTGCTCTTGGTTCCGTTTTTTGATGTTTATTTCACTTGAGGGTGAAGGTAACTGCCGGAAGGTCCTAGCTTCTTTTGATTAGTGTTGGGTCTACTGGAAAAACCACGTCTCTCTTCTAATAGCCTTAGGAAAAGTTCTGAGATTTATTCTCATTGGTTCTGACTAACCTGAATTGGGCCACATGTCCTTCTTGAAAGGGTCACTGTGGTTAAGGGAAAAGGTTGTTCTGATTTGATCTGCTTGTGTCAATTTTACTTGAACCACAAAAGCAGTGATTGATAGGGCAATGGTTTCCCCCACCAGAAAAAAAGAAGAAGAAAAAATAAGATTAAGGTGCCATTATTATTAGCAGATAGGGTAAGGGATGCTGGTCAGCCAAAACTATACCAGGATATCAAGGCATATTTACTATGAAGCCAATGGTTCTTAAGATACAGATCTTCTAACCAGCTTATGCTTCTTCCTAAAACACTACGTGTAATTTTATATTTCTATTTTTATATTATTTTCACGCTCCCTCAAATAGCATAGACTTCAAAAATTCTCAAAACCGGATCTTAGCCTGCCAAGACTAAATCCATCAGAGTTCTATATCATTAGGGCTACTTCTCTTGGAGAGCAGGACAGAATTAGTCCCCAGTGAGGCCCCCGCACCAACCATTACCAGCAAGAATTCAACAATAACAATAGCACTGAAATTTCTGGTTATAAAAAACCAGTGAACTACCAAGATTCCAGTGAACTTAAGAAAAGTTCCCACTTTTATAATAAAAAAACAAATGAAATTAATAAGTAGAATCTTTTTTTCAAATTGTTTTCATTGAAGTTGTTTCTTCCTGGAATATGATTTTAAGCCCTATCTAACTCTTCACAGCTAACTTAGCTGCTCCCAGGCATCTAGTAATTTAATTATTTGTGATGTTAACTTTTGTGTCTTACCCTTCCATAACAGGGCTCATGTGTTAGTCATGTTTGTTTTCCCAATCCTTGCAACGCCCAGCATGGATAAGGTACCCAGCGAAGATTACTGAAAATATGGGTGAATGAATAAAACTCTATCTCACAACAGTCCTGTGAGTTTATTAGGCATCACAGTCATCTCACACACACACACAAAGGAAACCAAGGAACAATTCAGCTAAATGATGGCTGCGCAGAGGCTGGAAATATATTTTTCTACTTCCTAGAACATTTCACTTCCCTTATTTCATCTTGTCTTTGAAGAAATATTCTGTGGGCTCAGCAATGATTTCAAGCACTTTTGTGGTCTGTGGTTTCTCTAGCAGCCAGAATACAGTAGGGACAACAGAAATCAGGAGAAGAAAGAAAGAAAGGAAGGGGTCAAGAGAAGTTCTGTTTTTGATTTCTTAAAAAATTAAAACAGGAGATAACTAGCACCCTGAGGACTACAGAGAATGATTTGGAGCAGAGGGCGATATTAAGGAGGTAGAAGAGAAAGTAATCTGAGGAAAGGTGGAAAGAATGTGTATAAATGTTGTAGATGTGGTAGCAGGGGTAGATGTGGTAGCAGGGATGTATGAAATTCTTATCTTTCTGCTTTAATTTTTTGCAATGAAATCAACATCAAGGTCATCAGTTAAGGGAGAGGATAGAAGAAGTGGAATGGTAAGTTTGAGAAGAAAATGTGGAGAGCCATGTAACAGCTGCTAGAAGTCATGTAGACGGATGTGTCTGAGGAGGCAAGGCTGTGAATGATCAACCCAAGGTATTTGGGTGCGTTCATGGGTGACGTACATTCTATACTGGGAGTCTTAATAGAGGTACATGATTAATCAGGTGTCACGGAAAAGGCACACAAACAGAGTGAACAATAAGTTTCGGGGGCTCACGTCAGTGGGCACGAGCCCCCCGCATGATATGGATTCAAGTCACCTGTATCGTTTCTGATTGGACCTTATTTACCCTTACTGATTGGATGTTATAGTGTGCGGTATGGTGATTGGTTGTTTTTCTATCCACTGTTTCCTATAACTTGGGGTTATGATCGGTGTTCAGGGTTCCTGGATCAAGATTGATAATAAAGAAGTTTGCCACTCAACCTCGTCTGCGGGTCATTCTTGCGGGTCGAGAGCGACAAGAAAAGGTATAAAATTGTCATCTAAGAGCTTGAGAGGGTTCTCAGATGACAAAAAAAAAAAAAAAAGAATGAATGTACTGAAGAAATACAAAATGATTGCTAGGCAGCACTAAATATTCTTTAAATGTTGGGGGCCATAAATATAAAGTGAATCACATCACCATGGGACGAGTTTTCCTCCAGGTTCATTCAGTGCTGATACAGAACTGGTGGAGGGTTGAACATAACCAGGGCTGTGACTTTATCAAAGGAAGTAAGAGGGGAGCAAAAGTAAAGGGTATATGCAAAAGTCAAACTGCATTCAGTTCCACAGGAGTTCAGTGAGTTGGGGTAGGGGGCAGGATGGAGAAAGAATATACAGAGTTTGATGAGGGTCAGTGAAATGCGGTGGGATCACCATTTAGACCCAATAGGAATAGAATTTTAAAATGGGATCCATATTTAAACCAGCATTTAGAAATTCTAGTAGAAGCACTGGTAGAGTTGGACCAAAAGAAAGAGCACTGAAAAGCCAGGATGAAATCAGCAAGATTGGGATGCCTCGAAGTGAGTCTGTGGGGAAGCTGCAGAGACGGATTGATGATGCCTGCATGGAGGGAAGGACCATGAGCTTAAGTAACTCAGAAGGGATTAGAAGACAAGATCATTGGAAGAAAGACCAGGGTATGCTAATCATCCTCTCATCACTGGTCTACCTGTATACTCTCACCTAGTTTCTTCCAATTACAGCACTCAATTTATAGCTTACTAATCATAAATGAATATCCTCTTCTAGAAAATCTCAAGTTTGCCTCCAAGAATTTTTTACTATTTTATCATTTTATTTTACTATTATTTTAAGATTTTATTTATGTATTTGACAGACAGAGATCACAAGTAGGCAGAGAGGCAGGCAGGGAGAGGAGGAAGCAGGCTCTCCATGGAGCAGAGAGCCCGAGGTGGAGCTTGATCCCAGGACCCTGGAATCATGACCTGAGCCGAAGGCAGAGGCTTTAACCCACTAAGCCACCCAGGTGCCCCACTATTTTATCATTTTAAACAAATTACAGAAATGACACAGATAAGACTCATTTCACCATTTATTTGCTGTTTTCTTTATTATACTCCTATCTAGATCACAGACTCAAATTTATAATTTCATATAATTAACAAAAATGCAAAGTAATATTATACCTCCAATAAATCCATTAAGTTATTATGTTGTGTTCAAGTTTAGTTTATATTTCACTTCTAAATGTTATATTTAAAACAGCAGAATATTAAATGGAAATATTAGCTGAAAATGTGAAAAAATGATCAAGCAGTGGACAGAATAAGAAACCAGAGAAAAAAATCAAATATGGATTATGTAAATAGAGATACTCAGTGATATATAAATTTCAAAGAAACAATGTTCCTTGTGAAATTCCCATAAAAATTAGAATTCAAACTGTACTAAATGCATTTCATCTTACCTAGTATTTCATAGGTATCTTGATACATAATTGAAGACATTCATGAATACAGAAATGTCTGAAGTATATGAATCTTCATGCCATATTAAGTTTTAAAAATATCTAGTCACAATACATATATCCATCATCATTCTGATTACGAGACTACCTGGAGCTATGGGAAAGCCAAAGCTTCCCGCAACGACTGAAAAATCTGCAAATACCATCCTGATTGCTATGTCTTGCCATCACCTTTTCTACCTTTACTCAGTACTGGCCCACTGTAATCTTCACACAAACTTCTAATGCCTGATGATGCCACTGATAATTCTGCAAGGACCCCTTGTTTGTGTTATCAATGTGGTCATTATCTACTGGAGGATACTGTGTTAATGACTGCAGCCTGCCAAAGTACTCAAGTTCACCAAAGTGGAGAAGCTCTTTAGTACCCAAATTTGTGATATGGTTATTTTTATGAGCTTCAGGACAATTCTTTGAATCTTTGGGGTACAATAGCAACTTTTCTTATATTAAATATTTCTTTTTTTTTTTCTTCAGAATTTACCAGGGCTGACCAGAAACTTACTGGAATAACAGATATACCACTACTTCTAAGAATTCTTACATTTAGATAAAATGTTCTTAAACTCTTTCTCCCCTAGGAGCACGTATTTTGCTAAGAGCTTTCTTAGTTGCTCATAAATATGGACCTATATAATACAATTACACCAAAGGTTTTCCACATATGCCTATGTTTACCTGGGCCCTAGGAAAAAAAAAACCTTGGACTAACACAGAAAAGTGTGTTTTATATACTTAAAAGTCTGACAAATTGTGTCTGGGTATGAAATGGGTTTTTTTTCTTTAATTATTTCTATATAATAAAATATTTCCATAATTAGATTTTTTTTCCTAAATAAACATTTGGAGCCATCATGTAAGAGTTTTCTAAATTGTATAGAATTAAAAAAAGAGAGGGTTATATTGGACATGGAATATTTGCATTAACATCTGATCCTTAACATTTTTTAAATCTCCAAATATATTCAAGGGCTGTCTTATTAACAATGGAAAGTTTTCTAGAACTTCTCTTATATTGAACTTGACTAAAGGCGAGAATGACTTAAAGATCTCAACCTCTAAAAGCACTACCATTCTTTAAAAAATTCTTCACAGAACAACAAAGAGATCACCCTGAGCAAAGTAGCCAAATATCTAAGAATCTCTGAAGTATGAGATGTACACAGACCATTTATGCTTAAGAAAAAACAGTACAGCACAATAACACTTAATAAAAACACAGAGAGATTGCAAAAATTCTGAGGTTTGACCTACCCATCAATCAGGTCACTTACCAGATATCTCCTCTAGGCACTGCTTAGCAGTTTTATTATATGATAAATCCATCTTAGTAGGACTGGTACAGGAGTCAGCAGATGGTAAAGAGGTACCTTCATTTTCTGAATGCGATCTGAAATTAACCAAAAAGACAGAAACATATAGCAATTGTTTTCACCAGTGACTCAAATTTCTCTTGTACAAGCAGAAATCAACATGTTAAAAGTTTTCTATCAAGGTAAGTAAGCATTTCCTAATGACGGAGACATTCCAAAACTATCTATTAGAGATAGTCTTTATTATACTTTTCATATACAACCCAAGTAGGAGTGAGATATTAAATCATATTTCCTAGACTTTCCTAAACTTGAAAGCTTATAATTACCAGTAGTTGTATTTTGGAGAAGTAAAAGACGAAAAGATTGAACTTTTTTTTCTGCTGTTTTAGAAAAAAAAGTCTGGCTAAGTTGTGTTCTTGTCAGAAAAACCAATAAAAGTACTGAAAGCAACCCTAAAATTATTTTTCCATGAAAATTCTAGAAAATTCTAAAATTGGAAGTATAAGTAAAAACAAATTTCAGAAAAGTTGAAGTCAATGAAAACCAAACTCTCATTAAAATTTCATCTACTGTATATTTTATGTTTATGTGTGTGTGTATGCATTGGTATGTATTTGTGTGTGTGAGTAACATGTAGAGAGTAGGTCTAACCAAATGAAAAGCACGCAACAGACCGACTGCATATATTCTAACATTCCAATCTTACTTCATACATTGCTTCTTCCTTTTATGCACAGGCAAATGTTTTAAGAAGCATGATCTTTCCTGATGCAGCTTCAAAATCTACATATATTCGATCCAAATCACCACATTTTAAAAAATCTACCTTGTGAACTACTAAGACACAGTGAAGGCAAGGCACTATAGTATTGTATGCTAGACTGTGTTCTTTGGAGACTTCTCATTTGCTGGGCATCCCATTTGTATGACCGGGTTTGGACCATGGCAAGAGCTCACTAAATAGTTCTCACTTTTAAAAACATCTATAGAGAATATTTATATGTGAAAGGAAAATGCAGTATGTTTTTTTCTGAATCAATTTTTAATTAATATGTTATTTTTATTCTATATCCTGGTGTTGTTTGAAAGGAAATAAAGCATAATCAGCAAAAATACTTTGAATTGATCTGACAGATATAAAAACTCTGAGCTCATTAGGATTTTAAGAAATCATGGAAAACTTTATGCTGTATGTATGGGTATATGTGTATATACAGAGATTGATACAGAAAAGAAAGAGCTATGTAAGAATTTATACAAATGGTTTCTGTTGATTTCTGGCAGACTATCCTTATTTTATTCTAACTTAAAACTGATTATAAAAAGCATGGCAAAATTAAGAAAGAGAATATAGTATCCAAGTGACAGGATGTACCATAAAGGCCAGTTTACCTCAATGTTGCTAAAATCAACACATCTTAGTCTTCACCTTCCTTGATGTTTTGGCAGCATTTAGAACAGAAGACCATTAGTCTTTTCATGAAATTGCCCTACCCTGGCTTCTATTACAAAAATCTTCCAGTTTGTACCCCATTCTCTAGGAATGCTACTTTTCTCCTCTTTTGTTCTCTTTTTCCCAATCATTAAATGTTTTTATGCTCTTCATTGTATCCCAATGGCTTGCCCTAGTCTCACAATATGCTGCACTCAGGAAATAGTTGATAAATAAAAAATCTTACTAGTAGTGACGATAAAATGGCATCACTGGAGCAAAGCACGTGGAAGGAAGCATGGTATAAGGGTGCATGCACTGGGCTTCAGTGTAAAACTTGGCTCTCTAACTACCTACTTACTAACTCATGTGACCTTGTTAAGGTACCTACCCTACTTGAATCTCAATTTGCTCATGTATGAAAGCAAAGAAAAATATGCTCCTTGAAAAATAATTGTGAACCCAAGCGTTATTATTACTTAGGGTTTGGAAAGGCATTCTCTTGAGGCATGTAGGATTCTGGACGACATTAAAATGTGGGGAATGTATCTGGCTCTCTGTATAGCCCATTTCTTTTCTTCTCTGGCTCCCAGGTTCTCCTATAGCCCTGTCTATTGATACCCCTTGCTATTCACTGCTGAAGCCCACTATAGTTGGCTTCTCTACATGGGCTCATTTCTCACTGGCCACTGTCCTTCCCTGACCTGATCCTTAGCCAGCTGTCTATGAATGAAGGGATAAAATCCTCTGAAGTTTTCTAAGGACTTTTATTACTCACTGAAGAAGTTTAAACGGAGAGTATATAGTGAGATGGGAGACCCCAGGGAAAGCTGACTGGCTGCTTGCCAGGAAGGCAGGGTGCCTTGGTAAACTGGCTGTGAGCCAGGATTAGCCTCTAGTCCTGCAGACTCAGTATTCACAGACATATCTCAGAAGCTGAGTCACATTAAGTAGTTCACTGTGATGGTTGTCTAAAGCCCAGTGCCAATTGGTTCTTATTAGAACAAGATCAGCAGCTGTTATTGGAGCCTGAATGCCTGTGGTCATGTTAGTTACAAAGATTCACAGTATCCCCCTCTGGAAAAATCTGCATGGAGCAAAAGCATATTCAGAACGTGTTTTGAGAGTACAAATTTTGCTTTGCTCTGAACAAACAGATCTTAAAAAATACTGCTCAGGAGCTGACTGTGGCTATCTTCCTCAGTATGTAAGACCTGGTACTCTGTACCATCAACCGTCTCCACACCCCTGTCTGTGTCTCTCTGTCTCTCTCTCTCTTTTTAAGATTTTTCTTATTTATTCGACAGACAGAGACCACAAGTAGGCAGAGTCAGGCAGAGAGAGGGAAGCAGGTTTCCCGCTGTGCAGAGAGCCAGATGCAGAACTCGATCCCAGGACCCTGAGCCGAAGGCAGAGCCTTAACCTACTAAGCCACCCAGGCACCCCGAGTCTCTTTTATAAAAAGTATGCATGCTTCTGACAGCTCAGTCTTCTCTTAGGAACCTTTGTTTTATTTTATTATATGAATCTGTCAGTGTGTGTTTCTGGCTGATTCCCTCTTTATTATCCTTTTTTATTTTAAGTCACAAGAGGCAATCTTATTTACCTTATTTTCAAGTTTTTTGATGTATTTTCCATGGTATTCCCTACATCAGCAATGCTATCATTGGAAAAAGGTTGATCAAGGAAAGGAACATAGAAAGGTTACATTTTAAATAATTATAAAAAGGACTTGGAAGTCACCTCTGGTTTGCATGGACATGTAAATGGGTCCAGATCTCTGTTTTACATACGTTATGAGCCATTCATTTCTCCAGGATTTCCACTTGTATTTGTTAGAGTAGAATCGGATTTTAACTCCAGTCTCCGGAGGGGCAATCACCGCTAACTGGTAAAGATTTAACTTTTATACAAATGATCAAAGAAGTTCAGTTAAATCTCTGAAGACTCCCAACATGTCCTCTCTTTTTGTGCATGTTTCATTCTAATAAAATAAAGGGATCTGGGGTTGCTTCATGAAACAATTTCTGAAGAGTTCAGAATCAATAGTGCTCTTCAATCAAAGGGTACATCTTGACAGATATAATAGATACTAAAGTGGCATCATCCACTGTTCACACATAAACTGATACTGCATTTTCCTCATATTGATTGGAAAAAGAAAAAGTAAGTGTCATAATGTTCCTTTAAAATATTTAGAAGATATGTCCTGTGCAGACTAATAACTGCATTTACAACATGGTCAATATGTTACAAACACCCATTAAAACTGTAAAATACAACACTGCAAAAAAACACCATTTAATTCATTTAGAGTGCTAATAAGCCAGGCTCTCAGTGTTAGTTTCTGTTGCTAAGGGGATAGTGGTGAAAAACCTAGACTTCACTGATGATTTACATAAAAGCTCTTTCCTGTCTCTGCACTTACTATGTATTAAATACTAGGCCTGGTATTCCTGTTGTTATGGAATGAATGTCTGTTTCTTCCCCCAAATTCTTATGTTGAAAACTAATCTCCAATATGATAGTATTAAGGGATGGAGACTTTGGGGGCTAATTAAGTCTTCAGGGTAGAGCACTGATGTCTGGGATTAGTGCTGTTGTAGAAGAGACCTCAGAGAACTCCATTGCCCCTTCTGCCATATGGGCGCAGAGTGAGAAGATGGTCATCTATGAACCAGGAAGCAAGCTCTCACCAGACATGGAATGTGCCAGCACTTTGATCTCAGACTTCCTGGCCTGCAGAATCATGAGAAATAAATATCTGCTGTTTAAGCCACTCGGTCTATGATATTTTTGTGATAGCAGTTTGAACAGATCAAGACACTTATAATGTAGGTACTATAGATAAATTTAGGCTTCTAGAGATTAATAATTTGTCTATGGATCAAGCTGGTTGACAGTCATTCTGTATTTGAAACTGGCTGCCTCTAAATACTGTTTTTTAACTGCTACCCTCCAGTTTAATACCATCCAAATGCCCCTGGACACTATTTTAGTACATTTAAGTTCTCCTTCGCTGACACATACCTCACTCACTAAGTTAATAACACACAATATTTGAATGTGACAATATCTATTGGTCTACCTGAAATATTATTCTCTGTTCTTTACTACCTTAAATTTTTACTCTTGAGAAAAAGAAGCTATTATACACACCACTTAAAAGAATTCAACAATAAGCCTAGATACCATTAACTGGCAAATTTCAAATTTCATAAATATGGGTGTTTACTTATTGATTAATATGAATCAAGATATATCTTCCTGGGGTGCCTGGGTGGCTCAGTGGGTTAAAGCCTCTGTCTTTGGCTCAGGTCATGATCCCAGGGTCCTGGGATCGAGCCCCACATCGGGCTCTCTGCTCAGCAGGGAGCCTGCTTCCCTCCCCTCTCTCTCTCTGCCTTCCTCTCTGCCTACTTGTGATCTCTGACTGTCAAGTAAATAAATAATAATAATAAAAAAGAGATATCTTCCTGTGCATTCATCTTAACATGGATCTAGTCACAAATATGAACACAAATAGAACTGGTCTGAGGTAGCAATATTAATTAATGTTCTTACAGTTCTTGATTTATAAATCCAACAAAGGCAAAGAAAAGTATCTTTCCAAAACCACCAATGGTTCTGCTTTCTTCTTTCCTTCCCAGTGGGAAGGCGGAATGGTGACAACCAGGGCCAAGGACTGAAATCTGTCAGGGTAAAAAGCAGTTCAGTGTGGAAGGGAGATATGTTAGATTCAGGTGGGTTGAGCAAATCAGAAAACATAGTGAGGGGGTGCCTGTGTGGCTCAGTGGGTTAAGCCTCTGCCTTTGGCTCAGGTCATGATCTCAGGGTTCTAGGATCGAGCCTTGCACGCTCAACAGGGAGCCTCCTCCCCCCCCCCCCCCGCCTGACTCTCTGCCTACTTCTGATCTCTCTCTGTCAAATAAATGAATAAATAAAATCTTTAAAAAAAAAAGAAAAGAAAAGAAAACATAGTGAGAATAATGGAAACCAGGTTTCTCAGTTGACTAAAGGAAATACAAGTAGAGGAAGGGAAAATACATATTGTCCTCAATTTATGAGTTAAATTCCGATAAACCCATTGTAAGTTGGAAATATGAAAATACCGTAAGTTGAAAATGAATTTACTAAGAGACCGAACACCATAGCTCAGCCTAGTCTACCTTAGATGTGCTCAGAACACTTACATTAACTTCCACTGGGCAAAACCATCTCACACAAAGCCCATTTTACAACAAAGTGTTGAATATCCCATGTAATTTATTGAATACTATACTGAAAGTGACACACGGGATGGTTGTATGGGGACAGAAGGGTTGTATGGGCATCAGTTTTTTTATTCCCATGATTGCTGGCTGACAGGCTGTGAGCTCCTCCTGCTACTCGGCATCACCAGAGAGAGGACCGTACTGCATATCAGTCGCCTGGGCAAAAATCAAATCCCAACGTATGGTTTCTACTGAGTGCATATTTGCTTTGACACCATTGTAAGTTGAGGGCTGTCTGTCTTTGTGTATATATATCATAGATAGCTCACAGATGCTGAGAAAAATAATGATATAAGTGTGTATGTGGGAGCATACATATATTGGGAGGAGTGAGATCTTGGTTTCTAAATATCACTCTCTACAAAAAGAAATCAGGACTCCTTAGTAGAAGCTGCTGCCAAGACAGGGAGAGGACAAGATGAGCCTGGAACTCCTTGAGCCAAAAAGAAATGAAGCTCTCAAAGAATAATGAGAGCAGAAGCCAGGTTGAAGAGGATCCCAGTAGTGACATCTGAGAAAATTTAAGCATTAAAATAGTCATGTCAATGGATTATAATCCACTGAATACAATCGGAATCCATTAGACCACGCAATTTGAAGAGAGAAGAAGGGAGAAGGAGAAAGCGTATCTCTTTCTTAAGAAAGAAAGGCAAAGCATAAATGCACAAGGAATGTGCAGGATTAGAAATCATTTGACCTCTATTAAAGTAAAATACTAATTTCCACAAGAAATCTCAATGGATGCTAAGCCTTACAGGTAAAAGTAGATCAAGGAATAGACTTTTCATAAAGAGTCTCAAAATATCTTCCCATAAAAATACTTATTAAATACAAATGAGGCAAAGTAACTCTAGAGTGAAAAACCCAGACAGACATTATCTTCATCAAGGGAGAAAATTTAACACCACCAAAATGGGAAGCAGAGATATTGTTGCTACCTTATAGGGTGCAATGGAAAGAACACAGCAGCATTTCTGTGACAAATTCTGGAAAACAAAAAACAAACAAACAAACAAAAAACAGAATATGCAGCTAAACATGAGGAAATCGCAGACAAACCCAAATTAAGAAACATTCTACAAAAGCCTGTCTTCAGCATATCAGCTTCACGAAAGCCAAGAAAAGACCAAAGGACTGCTCCAGATTGAGGGATATTAGGAAAACCGGACACCCGGATTCAATAGTCATCCTGAATCCGTCAACGGGATCTCTCTGGCACAATCAGTGAAATTGAATAAAGTTTCTGGGTACTCTGAGTGAAGTGTATGTGGGACTTCTTTGTACTGTACTTGCAAATTTTCTGTAAGCTTAAAATTTTTCCAAGAGCACATAAAATATAGAAAGAAGAAACAGCAGTGGTTCAATTGGGCAATCTGGCAGTAAACCCTGGAAGCTAACTACAGAAGGTATTTGATGAAGCTTTTCTGCTGAGAGAATGCCAGCTCTTAGCACTATCCCACACAACAGGCCTTCTTCTAGTGGTGTCTCTGTATTCCATCTTCAAAATACTGCTGTGTGAGAGAGTTTCAACTGCTACTCGATGCACCGATCTATATCGAATCTAGCAAAAGATCAGCTCGCCATGGCAAGCATTCAATAAGCTGCAGTTCGTCCTGACGACCAATTATGTCCAGTTCACATAAAACCACAATTGCAGCCTAATCTGTAATGGTAGCTGCAGGGCTCACAAAAGCTTTTACTGCATGATGGTTATCTGCTCTACATTTCAATCTGGGTAAATTCACAGCTCCTCCTACTCAATTTACTGGTTCAACAAATTAGCCAAACTTAAAACCCCGTGAGTAAGCATTTTCAAAATTGATGTTTTGCATTCTTTACCTTCCAGAACTTCGTATATTCAAGTGTCAATTTTCCATGTCACTTTCTAGGCAAATCTGAAATCTTGCAAAAACTGGTTACAACAAAAATTTCTCCTGAGAACCCATGATGCTATGGTATAAGATATCTGAAAGAAGAAAACCTCTAAACTCAGACTTTAGTGACCTAATTTTACAAATCGAGTGTGTATAGAGGATCTCTTCTTATATTTAATTCATAGCTTTGAGATGCATGATGATTTTCTTCTCTGTACAACAACGTCTTGGCTTATCTAAGGGTTGGGCTCTTTGTGTGTGTGTGTGTGGTGTGTGTGCGTGTGCGCACATGCTCACACAAGCGTGTGTGTATTACCCGCACTCCTGATTCTGCTTCCCTTTGCCTTTAGATGTTTGCTTTATGTCCAATGCACACTATTTTCCTGGCATTTCCCACGAGTGGTCAGAAAATAAGGAAAAGAATAAGCACCTCAAAGTAACAACTTAATCTGGTTAATAGCTGTTTTTATTATTTTTTTTTATTTTTTTTTAAAGATTTATTTATTTATTTATTTGACAGAGAGAAATCACAAGTAGACAGAGAGGCAGCCAGAGAGAGAGAGAGAGGGAAGCAGGATCCCTGCTGAGCAGAGAACCCGATGCGGGACTCGATCCCAGGACCCTGAGATCATGACCTGAGTCGAAGGCAGCGGCTTAATCCACTGAGCCACCCAGGCGCCCAGTTAATAGCTGTTTTTAAATTTATTGCGGGTTGCTCAAATGCTTGAGGTTTAGGAAAAATGTACAGGTCTCTCTTTTCCCCTTCTTTGCCTATCTACTTTACTATTTGACTCCATCTACCATTGTAACCATGAGGAATATAGCTCTAAAATAATGAATACAAAAGCAATGTAAGAAAAATAACACAGGGGAAGAAGGGAGCTTAGGTAACAATTTTTGAATTCCAGGAGAGGAAAATAAGTTTGAAGGCAGCATAAAGGATAGACCAAGAAGGCACACCAAGAAAGAAGGGAGAAAGACCAGGAACAAATGAAGCTTCCTTTCTTACTATTCTCCATTCTCCTTCCTTTCTTCCTGTAATTGGAACCTTTAATTCAAGTCTTAACAAAGCTATCTCTGAAAGTTTGGAAGTTTCTCCCTCCTCTAGCCATTAAACATGGTATAAACTAAGCTGTCCTCTTCCATTAACAATCTATTTTACACACTGAAGACACATCAATTTTTCTGACCATGCTTCACACACACACACACACACACACACACACACACACACACACACACACACATAGGAGTCTAAGTACCTGATATTCAAGAATTTCTACTACAATTAGGCTCCAATCAACCTTCCTTTTCCAGAAAAATCCATTCAACTCACTGACTACCCTACGCATCTGCTGTTTATCTCGTTTTTATGGTTCCTTCAGTCTTGCAATTCCTTCCCTGTACTCCTCATTTTTGCATGCCTAAATCAATCTTTCAGAACCCAGCTCAAGTGCCACTATCTCTGATTCCAACAGCTAGCAGTAATTTGCCATGTTTTGAAGTCTCAATGTATCCAATCTGGTTCACTGCTAGAGAGCTTTACACTTCCTGCTTCATTCTGTAGTGATCTTTAAGACAGTCTTTTGCCTACTGTATTATGGACAATGAAAGGAAAATGACATATGGACGTGTGTGTTTCACTCTATCCTTGATGCCTCCTGTGTAGTAGATACTTAGTAAGTAGTCATTAAAGGAAAGGAAAAAAATAAGTAAATGAATGTTCTGAAGAGAAAATATTTTATTCTTTAAATATTTCAAAGCTGTTTATATGTCAATTAAGCATCTCATTTATAGGAAGAGGTTTCAGAATTTTCCCTGTTCCACTGCACCTTTTTGTTAGCTGTTCTATTCTATTCAACCCGTGTTGATGGTGCCACATTCAACAATTTTATTTGGTGTCTCCTGTGGGTTGGGTCTATCCTGGGCCTTATGCTACTAAATAAAAAAGACAACACTTGCACTCAATGAGCTTACATTATAGCTGGAAATGGCTGAAATCATACTTAATAATAAGTTATCAAAATAATAACAGATAATGAGAAACTCCGTGAATAAAGTATAAGAGGAAGGGCACCTGGGTGGCTCAGTGAGTTAAAGCCTCTGCCTTCAGCTCGGGTCATGGTCCCAGGTTCCTGGGATTGAGCCCTACATAGGGCTCTCTGCTCAGCAGGGAGCCTGCTTTCCTGCGCTCTCTCTGCCTGCCTCTCTGCCTACTTGTAATCTCTTTCAAATAAATAAATAAAATATTTTAAAAATTTTCAAAAAATTATGAGAGGATGATGTCATATGATTTGGTGAGAGGCATACTGAATGTTTCTTTGAACCAGATGACTAGAGAGAGCTTCTGGGAAGAGGTAGCATGTAAACAGAGAGCTGATAAGAAGAAGTACCCTGCTTTGCTCTGGAAGAGAGTCATTATAGGTAGAGAGATTGCCCATGACTATGGCCCCTAAACAGGATAGGTTAGTTTGATGAGACACAGGATGAAGGGAGGGGCTCAGTGCACTACAGGGAAAATGGTATGAGTATGGCTTGTGGGCTAGACAGGGGCCAGGTTAGTTGGGCAAGGTGTTTGGGTTTCATTTTTTTTTTTTTTAAGTATAATGGATATTCAATAGATTGTCTCATGGACTGGAATGATATATATGATTTATACTTTCAGAAGGTGAGAGTCCCTGCTGTGTGAATGATATTACTGGAATAGAACAAAAGGTAGGTAAGAACTGGTGATGACGGCCTGGACCAGGACAGGGAGGGTGGAAATCGAGATAAATACCTAGTTAAGGGTAAGTTTGGGGGAAAGAGCCAATAGGAGTAGCTGAAAAAGAGATGTACAGGGACAGAGTGGCTGAACTGCAGAACAAAATATGGATTCTTTCTAAATTTTCTTCCTTAGTCTCCCACACAAAAAACCATGCATCGCAACCTCTAGTTTCTGTAGTAGCTCCGTTACTAGCGTTTGCCCAGTACTTTTTAATTTGCCTACTACTTGTTCCATAAGGCTTGGATTGTAAAATTATAGAATGTCAAATTTGGATGATGCCACAACATTGACGAATTCTAACTCATGCTGTAAACCTTGTCTCTTGTCTTAACTCCTCTGGATACATTCGCTGACTCCGTCCTCATGCAAGACTTAGGAAAACCATTCTACACTATTTTTTGCATATACTTCCATAAGAGCAATGAGTTTTTGTTTTTATTATATTCTATAATTATCTCCCATAGATTGAGCTTCCTGAAGGCAGAGGCTTTAAAAAAAAAAAAAAAGACCCTTCATAACTCTTATGCCATAGTATTGAGTATTGGCAGAATGAATGATGAGTACATAAATGAAAAAGTATTTGGTGCTTTTCCTTTACCTAAACTATGGCATTCTATCATTTCTTAAATTATCTCTGGTAGTTACCTTAATACTTACAAAGGTAGTGTATTCCATTCCAATAGGTTTAAATATTGGGAACTCTTAACATTAAATTAAAATATTCTTTCTCAAAATTTTCACCTTTGACTTCAGTTATCTCCACTCATTAAATGGATAAAGATATACTAAGTTCAAAATGACTTTTTTCACATTGTAGTGACAAATGAGTTACAAAACCTTAATATAGAACATCCTTGCATTATATAGGAAGTAGGACTAATATGAAATCCATCAACTTCCAGGACTCAACATTATATTTATAGAATTCTTGACATTCAATTTGTAAGAAAGAGTATTATGAAGCATATTTTAGAGTTCCAGAAGAAATAATTAATAACCTAGCCTGACCTCACTGGGCTATGAAAAAGGGAAAAATACTACCATCAGCCATCTATATTCCCATTTTATAGAAGTTATTTAATTATCTCTAAATGTCAAAAATATGTATATTTAAACACATACATACAAATATAGGTATCCTAAATTTATATTACTTCCAACCAATTAAGCATTTCCCATCATAAATGAATTCTTATTAGAAATTTTACAATCTATTATTCACATCTTGGCAGTCAGAATTTTTCTAGTAATAATACTTCATATTTCTATACACAGAGAAAGAACTGATGAGCAAAGAAGGGGCATACTAGAGGTCTACGTATAGTTGGGTTAACAGGCAAACCCTTCTAGTCCTGTGACTTTAAGAGATGAGTCCTGTTCTGATTTGAAATCTCTGATTCTTCCCCTCTGTAGAATGGAGATAACATTCTTTTCTCATGAGGTTATGATAAAGTTTAAATGAGAGAATGAACATAAATCTTGTAACATACAGACTTGCACTACCTACTCAATAACATTATAAAGTAGTTAATTATTATTATTATCTTATCAAATAATTAGCAACTCCTAGAAAGTCTGTCAGACATTTTGAAGGAAGAATTCTTAAATGGGCTTGGAGCAGGCAGAGTCCAAAGTACATCAGGGGGTCATATAATCCAAACTACGTGACTCTGTGATATAAATAGCTTTCACTGACAGTTAAAAAGCTTAACTGTTAAAAAAAAAATGCTTAACTGTTAACTACTCTCCCTTGAGGAGATTTATATTATCATTTATAAAATTATTTTTAATTTATAGAAGACTCCCAGCAATTATTGCCTCCTATATATCCGATATAGACTATGATATGAAATTTTCTTATTAGATGGTTTTATTTCCAACTACCTTATATTATTCATAATGACACAACTAATTGCTGATATTTGTAAGTCATTCACTCTGAACCTGGCTCTGTGCTAAAGTCTTTACATGGGGTTGCCTTACTTAATCTTTAAAACACCTAAATAAGGTGTATATTCTTAACCACCACCCTTTATAGGGTTATAAACTGAAATTTGGGCAAGACTGTTCACCATGTGGCAGGTACTGTTCCAAGCCCTGTATAAATATTAATTCAATCTTCAAAATACCGTTATGAAACAATGTCTATTATCATCCCCATTTTACAGATTAGGAATCGAGGCTCAGACTCTTTAAATATTTTGCCCAAAGTCACATGGCTAATAAATGACCAACAGAGGCAAACTGATTCCAACACAGGCAAACTGGTTCTTGGGGTCATCTTCTCAACAATGCAAGATGTTGTTTCTGAACAATGACAGAACCAACAGACTTCACAGCCTATATTCTTAGCTACTTGGCTGAATTACCTCGGTTTTATAATCCTCATTTCAAAAAGGACAAATTCAGAGGTTGGACAACCTGGCAAGGACACACAGCTGATCCACGGTTGAAACTGTAAGCTGTACTCCTTCCTCTTTTTATTTTATTTTTTGTTTTTTATTATTTTTTCTAAAGATTTTATTTGTTTATTTGACAGAGAGAGAGACAGTGAGAGAGGAAACACAAGCGGGGGAGTGGGAGGGGGAGAAGCAGGCTCCCCACTGAGCAGGGAGCTGGATGCTGGGCTCAATCCCAGGACCCTGGGTCATGACTGGAGGCAAAGGAAGATGCTTGATCATTGAGCCCCCCAGGTGCCCTCCGCTGGATACTTTATGACAAAGAAACAAACAATCCTATTGCTACTTCCAGGAAGATGCTTGCCAACCTGGCAGGTACAGTCTTTCTGCTTAGATTTGCACTTTCCTGTGAAACTCATTTGTGGTGATTTGAAATGACTGATGCTTCTACAGAATATATTAGAGATGCATGAGTGGGCTGAGTATGGCATATTTAAAACTTTGTGATTTTTTTTTCTTACATATTTGGAATGTGAATTATGATTTGACATCTTAAATTCTCATTTGTCAGATAGGGACTCCGGACTTAGAAAGAGCTGACGCCCATATGATCCAAAGACAAAGGTTTTAAATGAATCGCTGCTACTAAAGGCAGAAAAGCAGACCTAAAAAAGAGCTGAAATGCAATAATTAGAAACTTGCTTTGCTGAGTACATGAAGCACCAGAAAAGCACCTACATTTTTCATTGAAGGGAAACAAATCCTTATAATTATTTTCTTTACTTAAAAAACCCATACATTTAACAAATTTAATATGCTTTTAAGCTATATAATATTGATGCTTATTTAATTATAGCTGGTCCTACTTCCTATTCAGAAAATTTCTTTCCTGTTGTCGAACTTCCAACCTGCCCAAAGGTCAGATGTTATTCCTCCCTACACATTTCCTCACTGAAAAGGCAGTGAATAAAAATGGAGACAAAGCAGCAACTGACATGTTTCTAATCAATGAAAACAAACCACACAATAGATAAAATGTGCTATTTTTATAACTATAGAGTAGAATGAGTATTTTAAAATATAGCATATATTGACATATCTTAAACCTTATAAAATAAAGAATTATAATGCAAAAACTAATAAATTAAGCACAATTATAAGAATTATGTAGATGATTATTTTGGGCTAGGAACTTATGATTAGCTATAGGAAAGTAATATAAATTTTAAGCTGGAAGAGCAATGCCTTAAAAACAACATTTAACAAACACAGTGTACCAGAATATATAATAAACATATGCATGACACTGTTATTCTTCTCAGCTTTTTAGGTAGGTACTGTTACTCCTATTTGACAACTGTAGAAAATGAGATTAAGAGATATTAAGTAACTTGTTCAAAGTCACACAGCTGG
The DNA here is from genome assembly GCF_964662115.1 of Mustela nivalis. Classification (NCBI taxonomy): domain Eukaryota; kingdom Metazoa; phylum Chordata; class Mammalia; order Carnivora; family Mustelidae; genus Mustela; species Mustela nivalis. Next base: position 39,800,610 of record NC_139026.1, read on the forward strand.
TAAGTACCAGGGCAGGACATTTAATCCACAGGTGTCTGATTCCAGAGCCTGCCCCTTTAACCATCATGACATATTTTCTCTCAAGGGTGAAAACAAAAATATCTGTGAACTTTATAAAACTGAGAATTACTTTAAAATACTAATAATAAAAGTAGCAGTAGAAGTCATAATGGTAATAGACACAGGAGAGAATCATGGCATCTGGATTTTCCTTCTTCTCTGAGAATAAGAATAGGACTAGAGCATACTAGATTTTTTTTTCTTAAAACATTAAATCCTAGGGAAGAGGAGGAAGAATAGGACTAGAGCATACTAGATATTTTTTCTTAAAACATTAAATCCTAGCCCTTTATCTTCAGACCAAAGTGTTCCAAAATGATAAAGTAAAACACAGCTCTAGTAACCTTCATTATGATGCGCGGAGTAGGAAGAGCTGTAGGAGTTCACAACCGTGGACGCACAGTGGCCATCTTACCTGTAAATGAACGGAGCCACCGTGGCAGTGTTGGGGTGGCTGTGTTGCTGCTGCTGAGGGAGTTGGACAGCACCGTTCCCCGTGGTCTGCCCACCACCTTGTGCCACCAGTGCAGCACAGGAGCCAGTGGGAGGGGCTTGACTGGCTTCCCTTCCTTCCAAAGGAGCAGGGCAATTGGATGTGCTTGCTTTCTCAGTGGTCATGGGCTTGGGTAAGGACTGGGAAGGGCTTCCCTTGGTAGTCCTGAATTTTTCTGACTCTTTGCTCACTGCACTGCCAGGTGAAACGGTCTGCTTTGCTGTGGGCACCTTCGAGCCCGGTTTTGGAATGCCACTGGAAGAAGGGATTAAGCTTTCTTTCTTGGCTGCTGCCGTCTTGCTACCCTTTGGGATCAAGCTTGCAATTTTAGAAGTCTTTTTCGGAGCTGTCTCTGTCACCTGATCCTTCTCATCCTTGACCAGTTTTTCAGTGCAAACTTTATTTTTGTCCCTGTTCTTTTCTTCTTTTTCCTTTGGCTGTAGCAAAGACTTTTTATTGCTGAGATGTTTGCTTCCAGCTTTTGGAGGGGCTAATTTAGGGGACACTTTGGGGCTGCTGTTGGTTGAGCCACCGCTGTTCAGACCACTGTTAAAACCTTCCGTCTCACCAGATTCAGAAAAGGCATCGTCATCCTTCCCCCCATCACTGGGCCCTGAACTAGGAGGCTGAGGGGGACGTAAAGCAGTCCGGGCATTGACCAGCTTGAACTTTTCAAGCATGGATTTCTGGCCCGAGGAGGATGTTTTGACCCCTTCTGATACAGGGGGCTTCAGTCTGTCTGCCGGTGGTGTGGGGGAGGTGGCTGGGCTGGACTGCTTCACGGTCAGCATGGTGGAGGTGGCACTGTGCTTAACATTCATGGACTTGCTGCGCCAGGGCTTGCTGGAGCTCGGAGAAGGGATGGCAGACGCGGGGGGCTGCCCCGCTGTGCCAGGGGGTTGCGTGTTACCATTTACACCTGAAGATGGCTGAGGTCCTTTGGAGGAATCTGGATGTGAAAACAAAATAATAAAGAACAGGTTAATGATATTTGATCATATATATCATACCCCTGAGTACTTCTAACCACAGACACAGTTAAGGATCTCTCCTGTGAGCTGAACACAGCCCTGCTCCATGGCATCAGTCACGTTGGTGATATGGCTGTTTTCATATTGTACATCAAAAATTCAGGATCTGAGAGCCACTGATTTTGGAAAACAACTTTTGCTTTTTCCTTCCTAAAATTACTCTTACCTAGATGAACTTGGATCATAGATATCATAAATATTAGATAGATAGTCAGAGATATCTAAAGACAAAATGTTATCCTTCCTTTAAACAATTCTTTATATTTTTTCCAAATACTGCTGTACCTCAGAGCAATAAATTGATTCTGCATAGTCATATAAAATATGTTGTAAAATAAATGTTAAGATAAAAAAAAAATAAAATAAATGTTAAGAAATTATTTGACCTTATATAGAAACTACCTTCTTGTTATCTGATTGAATGTGCTTATGAATTAGGACTTAGCTCTTAGTTAATATTGTTAACTTTGATTTTTATAAAAAAATTGAAATTTAGGCTTATATGGGTCAGATATAATACATATATGTTGTACATATTATATATATGTTATGTATTTATATAAAATATACACTTATATCTAGATATATTTATATTATATATGCATCATATTATATATTATATATATTATATATATATTATACAAATCCATATAACAACCCTACAAGGTAGGTATTGATATTTTATCCCTATTTTAGAAATAAAAAACGAAGGAAAGAAAAACTGCAGAACTTGTTCAAGGTCACCCAGCCTGGATTTGAACACAAGTTAGAGCTGGTGCTCTTAACCAGCATACCTGTAGCCTCCTGAAGTGATCTGAACAAACTTGAAATACTAGTGAAAACTCAAGCTACTTTTGTGGGGCTATGGAAATAAGGCCTTTTTCTACAAGAACTTTATAATGCATGTGTTTACTTTTTGCTCAGAAATCTCATTATGGTATGAACTGTTCTATGACTCATTGGTTCTAACACTGATTGATGCCTGATTACAAGTCTCATTTTTAAGTATAAAAAACTAAATCAAAGAGGGATTTTATAACATGGGATAGAATAGAAAGAACTGAGCTTGGAGTTTAAAGACCTCAGTATAAATGTTAATTCGCATTGGGGAGCAATAGAAGCAATAGAATTCTGGTCATTTACCTTAAACTTCATCTGTTGTAAATGCCTCCTTCTTTCATCTTTTTTTTTTTTTTTTGGAAACATGAAATGATCAATGACAAAATTAGATATCTAGGTAACAGGGGCGTCATTTAGCACTGTTTACAGAATAGATATTGGTAAATAGATGCAGAGCTATTTTTTTTTAAGATTTCATTTATTTATTTCACAGAGGTCACAAGTAGGCAGAGAGGCAGCCAGAGAAAGAGAGAGAGAGAGAGAGAGAGGAGGAAGCAGGCTCCCCGCAGAGCAGAGAGCCTGATGTGGGGTTTGATCCCAGAACCCTAGGATCATGACCCGAGCTGAAGGCAAAGGCTTTAACCCACTGGGCCACCCAGGTGCCTGCAGAGCTATTTTTGATGAAATGTTCAATGGAAATATTTTATAAATAATATCCTCTCCATAATATTCAGGAATTAGAGCCAATTTAATTTCATTAAATATTCACAACGATATACTACAATGTTTTTATTTTTAAATGTTTTCTTCAAAATGCATGAAAAATTATAGGTAATCAAACCAATCAGTACCAAGTACTACTCTTAACAATTTTTCAGAAAAGGAAATTAAAAGGCTCCTGGGTGGCTCAGTGGGTTAAAGCCTCTGCCTATGTCTCAGGTCATGATCCCAGGATCCTGGAATCGAGCCCCACATTGGGCTCAAGCCCCACATTGGGCTCTCTGCTCATCAGGGAGCCTGCTTCCCTTCCTCTCTCTCTGCCTGCCTCTCTGCCTACTTGTGATCTCTGTCTGTCAAATAAATAAATAAAATATTAAAAAAAAAGGAAAGGAAATTAATACACAAAAAAGAGAAAATAAAGAAATTAGAGACACACAAAGAGGTTAAATTATTAGTTGAATATTTGTGTGAATTAAACTCTTTTAAACTAAGTGAGCCTAAAATGACATAAGATTTGTGAACTTTATGTTAACAAGAATAGACAAATGCATTTTATATTCAATAATTTATTCTGCCAAATTTTTATTTAAATTCCAGTAGTTAACGTACAGTAAAACATTAGTTTCAGGTGTAGGATTTAGTGATTTATCACTTACATACAACACCCAATGCTCATCCCAAGAGCCCTCCTTAATATTTGTTTTAAAAACTGGTATACTAGAGATTATAGATGATGGTGGAGGAGTACCCAATGAAATATCATTAGGTTTCAGGAGATCGGCTAGATAGTAATCAGTCCAATCTGACACCTACAAACTCAACAAGAGATAGAAGAGAAGAAGAGCAGCAATCCTAGGAACAGAAAATCGACCACTTTCTCGCGGTCTGAAAGGTAGGACAGGCAGAGAAGTGAATCTGAAGCAATGGGAAGATACTCCACGGGGGGAGGGGCCGGCTCACGACAAGCAGTGGAGCAATGGAGCACAAAATCAGAACTTTGACAAGTCTGCTCCACTGAGGAATGTTGCTCCAGAGGCTAAGCAAGGGTGGGGCCCTAGTGGGGACAGTCTTGTCTCAGGACCCGTGGGGTCACAGAAAGACCGGGGATGTCTGAGTGTGGCAGAGTTACCAGGTATCAGAGCAGGGAAGCCAGCTACAAAGATGGAGCCAAAGAGTGAGATCTCAACTCAGTGTTAAACCATTATCCAAGGCACACTTGGACCTCTGCTCTTCAAGTAGGGATCCCACAAGTGGAAAGCGCAGAGAGATCCCCTTCATCCTCATCAGAGAGGACCAGCACAGGAGCGTGTGAAAGGAATCTGCTGGATTTGGAGAATCCAAATGTAGCTGTGCGCCACAGAGAGAAACGCTTGGTCACAGGCGGGGTGAGCACAGAGCACAGCCAGAGACCAGGGAGATGGGAGGAACTGACTGCTTTACTCTGAGGGTACAAAGAGGAGTGGGTCCCCCAGCTCTCCGCTCCTCTGGGCCAGAGATTAGGAAGACGCCATCTTCATTCCTGTCCTCCAGAGCTTTAATGAAAAAGTTCAGGGGAGAAAAGCTCTGAGAGAAAACCAGAACAGATAACTTAGCCTGGCCCCTGGAAAGGGTGGTGCAATTCCGCCACAGGAAAAGACACTTGAGAATCACTGCAACAGGCCCCTCCCCGAGAAGATCAGCAAGAACATGCAGCCAAGACCAAGTTGACTGATAGACAAGAACTGTGGAACTCTAGAGCTAGGGGAAAGCAATGAATAGAATTCATGGCCTTTTTCCCATGATCCTTCAGTCTTGCAAAGTTAAATAATTTTATTTTTTTCTTATTCTATTTTTTAAAACTTTTCTTCTTTCCTCTTTCAATTTTTTTTTAAGATTTTATTTATTTATTTGACAGACAGAGATAACAAGTAGGCAGAGAGGCAGGCAAAGAGAGAGGAGGAAGCAGGCACCCTGCTGAGCAGAGAGCCTGATGTGGGGCTCGATCCCAGGACCCTGGGATCATGACCTGGGCCGAAGGCAGAGGCTTTAACCCACTGAGCCACCTAGGCACCCCTCCTCTTTTAATTTTTAAAACTATTTTAATAATACCTTTTTTTAAAAAAATAAGATCCTTTTAAAATATTCATTTTTATAGTTCTATTTTATCCCTTCTTTTTTTCTTCTTTTTCCAACCAACTTATCTTATTGATTCCTTTTTTAGAATCTTTGTTTAATTATCATCTTCACAATCATATTCCATCCCTTCATTATATATATACATATAAATTTTTCTTTCTTTAAAATTTTGGAAGTTAGTTTCTTCTAAGAGACCAGAATACACCCAAAATCAAGTGGGTGGCTCTATTCTACTCACCAGCCTAATACATATGTGTGTGTGTGTGTGTGTGTGTGTGTACAGACACACACACACACATATAATTTTTTATTTTTTATTTTTCTTTTTCCCCTCTTTCTTCTCCTCCTGGTTTAGTGTATCTTTTGATTTGGTTACCATATATTTTTCTGGGGTCTTTCCCACCCTTTCAGTATTTTATTCCCTTTTTCATATATTCTTCTCTGAATAAAATATTAAGGCAGAAAAACACAACCCAAAAAAAAAAAAAAAAACAGAACAAGAGTCAGAACCAATGGCTAGAGACCTAATCAATATGGACATATGTACTATGTCAGAACTAGAGTCCAGAATGATGATTCTCAAGGGGGTAGCTGGGATCAAAAAAGACATGGAAGATATTAGAGAAATACTGTCTGGAGAAATAAAAGCCCTTTCTGGAGAAATAAAAGAACTAAAATCCAACCAAGCTGAAATTAAAAAAAGCTATTAATGAGATGCAATAAAAAATGAGGCTCTTACTGCTAGGACAAATGAGGCAGAAGAGAGAATTAGTGATATAGAAGCACAAATGATGGAGAATAAAGAAGCTGAGCAAAAGAAAGAAAAACAACTACTGGGCCACAAGGGGAGAATTCGAGAGATAAATGATATCATAAGATGAAACAATATTAGAATAATTGGGATTCCAGAAGAAGAAGAAAGAGAGAGGGGGGCAGAATGTATATATCAAAGAAACACATTGATAATTATAGTAGAGAATTTCCCTAATATGGCCAAGGAAACAAGCATCAAAATCCAGGAGGCATAGAGAATTGTCCTCAAAATCAATAAAAAGAGGTCCAACCCCATCATCTAATAGTAAAACTTACAAGTCTTAGTGACAAAGAGAAAATCCTGCAAGCAGCTCAGGACAAGAAGTCTCTAACATAAAATGGTAGAAATATTAGATTGGCAGCAGACTTAACCACAGAGACCTGGCAGGCCAGAAAGAACTGGCATGATATATTCAGAGGACTAAATGAGACAAATATGCAGCCAAGAATACTATATCCAGCTAGGCTGTCATTAAAAATAGAAGGAGAGATAAAAAGCTTCCAGGATTAACAAAAATTAAAAGCATTTGCAAACACCAAAACAGTCCTACAGGAAATATTTTACAGGGTCCTCAAAGCAAAGAGAAAGTCTAAAAGTAGTAGACCAGAAAGGAACAGAGGCAATCTACAGTAACAGTCACTTTACAGGCAATATGATGGCACTAAATTCATATCTTTCAATAGTTACTCTGAATGTAAATGGGCTAAATGCCCCATTCAAAGGACACAGGGTATCAGAATGGAAAAACAAAAAACAAGATCCATCGATATGTTGTCTACAAGAAAGTCATTTTATTTTATTTTTTTTTAAAGATTTTATTTATTTATTTGACAGAGAGAGATCACAAGTAGGCAGAGAGGCAGGCAGAGAGAGAGGAGGAAGCACGCTCCCTGCTGAGCAGAGAGCCCGATGCGGGACTCGATCCCAGGACCCTGAGATCATGACCTGAGCCGAAGGCAGCGGCTTAACCCACTGAGCCACCCAGGTGCCCAAGAAAGTCATGTTAGATTTAAAGACACCTCCAGATTGAAAGTGAGGAGGTTTAAAATAATTTACCATGCTAATGAACATCAAAAGAAAGCTGAGGTGGCAATCCTTGTATCAGATACATTAGATTTTAAGTCAAAGACTATAATAAGAGAGGAGGAAGGACACTATATCATACTCAAAGTGTCTGTCCAACAAGAAGATCTAACAATTTTAGATATCTATACCCCTAACATGGAAGCAGATAAGTATATAAACCAATTAACAACAAAATCAAAGAAACACATTGATAATTATACAGTAATAGTAGGGGACCCACCTCACAGAAATGGACAGATCATCCAAGCAAAAGATCAACAAGGAAATATAGGTCTTAAATGACACACTGGACCATATGGACATCACAGATATATTCAGAACATTCCATGCCAAAGCAACAGAATACACATTCTTCTTTAGTGCATATGGAACATTCTCCAGAATAGATCCCATCCTGGGTCACAGATCATGTCTCAACTTGTACCAAAAGATTAGGATCATTCCCTGCATATTTTCAGACCACAATGCTCTGAAGCTAGAGTTCAATTACAAGAGGAAAGTTGGAAAGAACTTAAATGCATGGAAGCTAAACAGCATCCTACTAAAGAATGAATGCATCAACCAGGAAATTAAAGAATTGAAAAAATTCATGAAAATGAAAAACAACTGTTCAAAATCTTTGGGACACAGCAAAGGCGTCCCTGAGAGGAAACTATATAGCGATAAAAGCCTTTCTCAAGAAATAAGAAAGTTCTCAAGTACACAACCTAACACTACACCTAAAGGAGCTGGAAAAAGAACAGCAAAGAAAGCCTAAACCCAGCAGGAGAAGAGAAATCATAAAGATCAGAGCAGAAATCAATAAAATAGAAATCAAAAGAACAGTAGGAAAAAAAAAAAAAAGACAACAAATCTAGGAGCTGGTTCTTTAAAAGAATTAATAAGATTGATAAGCCCCTGGCCAAACTTATCAAAAAAAAAAAAAAAAAAAGAGAGAAAGGGACCAAATAAATAAAATTATGAATGAAAGAGGAGAGAACATGACCAAAACTAAAGAAATACAAACAATTATAAGAACATATTATGAGCAACTATACACCAGCATATTTGACAATACAGAAGAAATGGATGCATTCCTAGAAACCTATAAACTACCAAAACTGAACCAAGAAGAAACAGAAAACCTGAACAGACCCATGACCAGTAAGGAGATGGAAGCAGTCATCAAAAATCTCCAAATAAAAAAGACCCCAGGGCCAGACAGCTTCCCAGGGGAATTCTACCAAACATTCAAAGAAGAATTAATACCTATTCTCCTGAAATTATTCCAAAAAACAAAAATGGAAGGAAAACTTCCAAACTCATTTTATGAGGCCAGCATTACCTTGATCCCCAAACCAGATAAAGATCCCATCAAATAGAAAAATTACAGAATAATTTCCTTGATGAACACAGATGTGAAAATTCTCACCCAAATACTATCCAGTAGGATCCAATAGTACACTAAAAGGATTATTCACCACAGCCAAGTGGAATTTCTCCCTGAGCTGCAAGGTTGGTTCAACATCCACAAATCAATCAATGTGATACAATATATTAATAAAAGCAAAAACAAGAACCATACGATACTCTCAATAGATGCTGAAAAAGCATTTGACATAGTACAGCATCCTTTCTTCAACAAAACTCTTCACATTGTAGGGATAGAGGGCACATACCTCAACATCATCAAAGCCATCTATGAAAAGCATGTGAAGAATATCATTCTCAATGGGGAAAAACAGAGAGCTTTTAAGCTAAGGTCAGGAACATGGCAGGGAGGTCCATTATCACCACTGCTATTCAACATAGTACTAGAAGTCCTAGCCTCAGCAATCAGACAAAAAAAAATTAAAGGCATCCGAATTAGCAAAGGAGTTAAACTATCACTCTTTGCAGATAATAGGATACTTTATGTGGGAAAATCCAAAAGACTGCACTCCAAAACTACTAAAACTCATACAGAAATTCAGTAAAGTATCAGGATATAAAACCAATGCACAGAAATCACCTGCATTTTTATACACCAACAACAAGACAGAAGAAATAGAAATTAAGAAGTCGATTCCATTTACAATTGCACCCAAAACCATAAGATACCTAGTAATAAACCTAACCAAAGAGGCAAAGAATCTGTACTCAGAAAACTATAAAGTACTCATGAAGGAAACGGAGGAAGACACAAAGAAATGGAAAAACATTCCATGCTCATGGATTGAAAGAACAAATATTGTGAAAATGTCTATGCTACCTAAAACAATCTACACATTTAACGTGATCCCTATCAAAATAGCATCAATGTTTTTTTCAACGAAATGGAACAAATAATCCTAAAATTTGTATGGAACCAGAAATGACCCCAAGTAGTCAGAGAAATGAGAAAATTAAGCCAAAGTTGGTGGCATCACAATTCCAGATTTCAAGCTCTATTACAAAGCTGTCATCATTAAGACAGTATGATACCGGCACAAAAACAGACACACAGATCAATGGAACAGAGTAGAGAGCCCAGAAATAGACACTCAACTCTATGGTCAACTAATCTTTGACAAAGCAGGAATGAATGTCCAATGGAAAAAAGACAGTCTCTTCAACAAATGGTGTTGGGAAAATTGGACAGCCACATGCAGAACAATGAACCTGGACCATTTCCTTATACCACATACAAAAATAGACACAAAATGGATAAAAGACCTCAATGTGAGACAGGAATCTATCAAAATCCTTGAGGGGAATACAGGCAACAACCTCTTCAACCTCTTCTGAAGCAACTTCTCCCTATAAACATCCCCAAAGACAAGGGAAGCAAGGGCAAAAATGAACTATTGGGACTTCATCAAGATCAGAAGCTCTTGCACAGCAAAGGAAACAGTCAACAAAAGCAAAAGACAACTGACAGAATTTGGAGAAGATATTTGCAAATGACATCACAGATAAAGGGCTAGTTACCAAAATCTATAAAGAACTTATCAAACTCAACACCCAAAGAACAAGTAATCCAATTCAGAAATGTGCAGAGGGGGGCACCTGGGTGGCTCAGTGGGTTATGCCTCTGCCTTAGGGTCAGGTGATGATCTCAGGGTCCTGGGATCAAGCCCCACATCAGGCTCTCTGCTCAGCAGCAAGCCTGCTTCTTCCTCTCTCCCTGTCTGCCTCTCTGCCTACTTGTGATCTCTCTCTCTGTCAAATAAATAAATAAAATCTTAAAAAAAAATTGATTCTTCTTCTACCCACTTAAGCCCCCATGTTGCATCACCACTTCCTCATATCAGGGAGATCATATGATAGTTGTCTTTCTCCGCTTGACTTATTTCACTAAGCATGATACGCTCTAGTTCCATCCATGTTGTCGCAAATGGCAAGATTTCATGAAACAAGATGGAATTGGGAGGGAGACAAACCATAAGTGACTCTTAATCTCACAAAACAAACTGAGGGTTGCTGGGGGGAGGGTGGTTGGGAAAAGGGGGTGGGATTATGGACATTGGGGAGGGTATGTGCTTTGGTGGGTGCTGTGAAGTGTGTAAACCTGGTGATTCACAGACCTGTACCCCTGGGGATAAAAATATATGTTTATAAAAAATAAAAAATTTAAAAAAAATTGAAAAAGAAAGAAAGAAATGGGTGAGGATATTAATACACATTTCTGCAAAGAAGACATCCAGATGGCCAATAGACACGTGAAAAAGTGTTCCACATCACCCTACATCAAGGAAATACAAATCAAAACCACAATAAGATACCACCTCACACCAGTAAGAATGGCTAAAATTAACAAGTCAGGAAACAATAGCTGTTGGCAAGGATGCAGAGGAAGAAGAACCCTCCTATACTGTTGGTGGGAATGAAAGCTGGTGTAGCCACTCTGGAAAACAGCACGGAGGTTCCTCAAAAAGTTGAAAATAGAGCTACAATATGACTCAGCAATCACACTACTGGGTATTTACCCTAAAGATACAAATGTAGTGATCCGAAGGGGCATGTGCACCCGAATGTTTATAGCAGCAACATCCACAATAGCCAAAATATGGAAAGACCCTAGATGTCCATCAACAGATGAATGGATAAAGAAGATGTGGTATATATACACAATGGAATACTATGCAGCCATCAAAAGAAATGAAATCTTGCCAGTTGCAACAACGTGGATGGAAGTAGAGGGTATTGTGTTGAACAAAATAAGTGAATCAGAGAAAGACATTTATCATATTATCTCTCTGATATGAGGAATTTGAGAGGCAGGGCAGGCGGTCTGAGGGGAAGGGAAGGAAAAAATGAAAGAGGATGAGATCAGGAGGGAGACAAACTGTAAGAGACTCTTAATCTCACAAATAAACTGAGGGTTGCTGGTGGGTGGAAGGGTAGGGAGAGAGTGGTTGCATTATGGACATTGGGAGGGTAAGTGCTATGGTAAGTGCTGAGAAGTGTGTAAGCCTTACAATTCACAGACCTGCACCCCTGCAGCAAATTATATATTATATGTTAATAAAAATAATTTTTACAAAAATTGTATACAACTTTAATTCTAATACTCCTTGCTTTTCTACAATTCCATATTTCAACTGGCAAAAGTTAGTGTAAGACTGTACATACATACTCTACATGAAAATGTAATAGTTTACTGAAAAGTCAAAATGCTTACATGGTATACGCAAAGTGTACAGCCTATGATGATAAATTGATTTTTTCAGTATTCGTGTTAATTCTGTAATTGTGTCCTTTTCTAGAATATTTGTAGAAATCCATTAGTTTTGTACATAAACATTAAAGTATTCTGGAAAACAGTTCAAAACAAATCCAACAAGCTTCAAAGTACCCAATGTCTCAAATACATTCACTCTCTATTAATGGATTTTAATCTTTTACTTCAATTTCTTTTAAATACGGGTACTTCAATCTCTTTTAAATACAGGTAATTCTAAATTTTTTTCACTTACACAATAAGATCCCTTCCAGAAACCGGTAACATTTCATCATAATTTGAATCATTCGCAGTAGCAGAATGAACACACTGACTACCTGCAGTTAGAAATGCCTACCAGGGGCCCCTGGGTCATGATTCCAGGGTCCTGGGATCAAGCCCCACATCGGGTTCTCTGCTCAGCAGGGAGCCTGCTTCCTTCTCTCTCTCTCTCTCTGCCTGCCTCTCTGCCTAATTGTGATCTCTGTCAAGTAAATAAATAAAATCTTAAAAAAAAAAAAAAAAAAAGAAATGCCTACCAAATATGTCTTCAGAATATTTCACATTTATTGGTGAGGTCTGAACTTTGACCTCACTTGCTTCGGAAAAAACAGCAACAACCACCACCACCAAAAACCAAAAAAGAAACCAAAAGCATTATCCCTACCCCAATTTCTGATCATCCCAGTATCAAGTCCAGATTCAGTGGCTCCTTTGCATTTTTCCATAGCTTATTATTTCCTCTCCTATAACCATTATAACTCTGGTAAAATTGCCCGTTTTGTACTATACTGTAGGTTCCATTAAAGCAAAGACCATGCCTATTATGATTGTGCACAGACTGTTTGACATCCTACGTGTTCAACTTAATAGAGGTTCTCAAAGTTTACTGTGCATATAAGTGATATGAGGGCCCATGGACTACATACCACATTGTGATTCAGCAGATCTGCTGTGGGCCCTGAGATTCTGCATTTCTAACAAGCTCCAGAGGAAGAGGATGCTGCTGGTCACAAACCAGGTTTCGAATAACAAAGGTTGAATGGACTCAGAAATCCTGGCAATTGCTGACAGTATGACTCTCAAGAATGTTTCTTATGACAGTACCCAATGGGGCTGAATTTCTAAATGTTCCCTAGCTGTGCAGCATGAATATTCTTTGCCCTGTGAACTTTCAGAGCCTCATCCAGTTCTGAATTCACTGGATGCTTGACAGTTTGTGGCAAGAGGCTCTTCAAACAAAAGAAGCCCATCAGGTTTTCCTGATGGCTACCTATTTAGTGTGGAGCTTCCGTGTATCCGCAACTGCAACTCGGTTAAGAAGTCAGGAGACTCTTATCTCTGTGGGCCTGGGAGCTCTCATGGGAATGAGAAAAAGGTGGAAGAGAATGTGGCAGGAGGCTTCTGAAGTGTATAGTCATCAGCTAGATAGACTGCCACAACGGTTCAAGTGCAGAAGAGGAATTTCAACACCACTACTCTCAGAAATGAGTCAGGAGAGACTCAACATTATGACATCCACATCCAAACCACAGCCATGGTCACAGTAACAGTGTAAAAGCATTCTCAGGTGAGTACCCACATAGAATCTACTTCTGGAAGCTCCACTCTCAATCTGTCCACAGCCTGTCTTACTGAGCAACAGTGAGGTGCTTCAGGTCTCATTAAGAGGGCAAATCATAGTTGTTGTACATCACAAAGGCATTGGAATAATAAGAGTCACCTTGCACTCCTCACAGTCAAGCGTGCATGACAGCAGCGGAGGAAAAGCTAGCCCGCCAGCTCCTCGGAAGTGGGTACTGCCACAGATTCTAGTCTCTCTGATTTCCACGTTCAATGTTAAGTAGCCCGGTCTCACAGGTATTTACCTGAATTTGAAAACTCAGGTTCTGACTGAATGAGTTGTTATCTAGGTATGAGGAAATGCCCAGATATCTAATGCACATATTTTTAAAGGCATCCTAGCAATGGATCTGCCTTGAATTTGCAGAGCCTGTCTCTGCCTTCAGCCATGCCTTCTGGTCTCTAAATTTCTAAAGAGAAATTTTCTTCCACTCATTCTCCTTTCCTTCCTCCTCTTCCTCCACCTCCACATACCCCATCATCAGCTCTGCTACAACCAAATAATATTGTTTATCAACTGCTTACTTGTTCCCCAAGCACTTTGATCCACAGTATCACACTGAAAGCTCTTCATACAGGGGATCTCACTTAAACCCTTAATAATCTGCAATATACTTATTATTTCTCTTATTATAAATGGGAAAACTGAAGCTTAAAAAGCAAAAGCAACTTGTTCCAATTCACACATATAATAAAAAACTTAGAAAAGAGAAAAATCAAAATGGGAGCTCAGGTTTTTCTGACTCTAAATTTTGGAGGCTTTTCGATCTCTCTTGTTTCTATGTGTTCACTGCCTACCCAGAAATTCTGCTGGTGTGGCTCTCCAGAAAGCCACATTTTGTCACAGTGAAGTTATTTTAAGGGTAATTCCTTGAAGCACGGTGTCCCCCTTCCTCGATGAGCCAAATACAAGTGGGGAGAATATGATAGGAGACCCTTTCTACTTAGTACCTTATATACTATCTCCTTGGGCAACCTACCTGCATCATCCTTCTGAGTTGATATAGGAATAAATTTTAATTCATGCTTAGAAAATATATAAATTGACAGAGTTAAGTTTTAGTTATCTTATCACACACACACATACACACACACACACACAGTTGATGACCTGGAAAAAATGCCAATCTAGTTCTAGTAAAATTAATACACATAGACAAATTTAATAGTCACAACAGGTTTATGGAAAGTTTAGATAAGGACATTTCTCTGTGGAATGTTAGCTAGCTTTAGAGTTTAGTGCCATGTTGCCAACAGTGCCATTAGTCTGAGAAAGGACGCAGTGATGGGCTTCAACCTATTTACCTCTTCTTCCTTGCTGAATAGTATGGTGCTTGGAGGCAAGCAAACCAGCTTTCAACTTAAAAAAGTAACAACAGAATAACAATACACCAAGTAACAAAAATGATGACAATAGCACCATGTATTTTCAAGCATTCACTGTGTAGAGGACACTGTACTCCCTGTTATCTCTGATCCCTGCTAAGCACAGGGAAACTTCAGTATCACAGGTCATTGTGAAAGGAAGGAAATGATTTATTGATGTGACCATGGCAATTAGTCACCTTAGATTCTCATTTCACAAGAACACACCAAAATACATTTGAACCATTTAAAGGATTAATTTTTTTTTTAATTTAAAAAGATGTAGCATTCAAATCCGAATATGTCTTGTTACCAACTGGGCCCTTGTTCCCCTGAGCACATGGCCTTCCATGAATGATTACTCGTGCAATGTCTCAATTGTCAACTTTAGGATGACCTAACAGAAACACGGAATGGGATTACAGGGAGCCTAGAGGAGCTGTCCGTTCTGCTCATGCAATGTTACAGTGCCACTTTGTGGAGCATTGTGAAATTTAGGGAAGCTTTCACTCACCAGCCAGTTTTTGGAAAAAAATATGTAATTTATGTACAGGCATGTATAATTCGTGCACACCTCAACATGTAAGCATTTATACATAAGCAAACAACATATATTCTCATCTCTCTTTTTTAAAATTATTAACATATAATGTATTATTTGCCCAAGGGGTACAGGTCTGTGAATTATCACGCTTACACAATTCACAGCACTCACCGTAACACATACCCTTCCCAATGTCCATAACCCAGTCACCCTATCCCCCACCCCCAGCAACCCTCAGTTTACTTTCAGGTCTCTTTAATTGTATCAACTAACATACATACTTACTTACATTATCTCATGAAAATCCCTAATTTTAGCCTATAATTTTCATTTGACATTTATTTTAGGCTTTTTAAGTCTCAAGGAAATAAAGCAATATAGTAAGTAAAATATATTTGCTTTGCCTCAAAAAGAAAATAAACAGTTTAGTTCTTTGATACTACAGTAATTTCAGAGCAATTAACAACAACAGCAATAAAAAAGAAGGTAATTAAGAATCAGAAAGCTACATTTTAGCAGTCAAAGTTCCATGACTAATGCGACATTCATATTAAACTTATAGTTTTAAAATTTTAACAGCGATGTTGTCAAATTCTCAGTATCAATCCTTTTCAATCTATGTTGAGTGTAAAGGAAAGTGAACCTTCCACAGCAGAAGACACTTTCTTAGGACCCAGGAGAACAGAAAGGACATCTCTCTAGTAGATGTACAGGTACAATGTAAGAATCACTTGGAAGAAACAATCAAAAGATGGCAAAATGCCCTCCAGTACCGTGGCACGTTTCTTAGCAACATAAAAAACAACTCTCCGCTACAAACTCTGTCAAGCAACAAGTGTTTACCGAGCATAATTCAGATACTGAATTCCAAGTAAATCTAGCGATATTTACATTCCTAATAATATGAAACTGTATAGCTTTTTAAAATATTTAATACCCAAATTTTGTACAACAAGAATGATTTCTTAGGATAAGCTGCTTCAAACATGGAAAGTGTAGATATAAATGAACAAGGGCACTCTTTTCACGTGATCCCTGATTTCCAGGGAACACATATTTAATTTTTCTTTAAAGCATACATCTTGCCCATAATATATAGGCAAACTGATAAATGCTGGCATCAGAACATATTACTCGTTGTCAGTATCTGAATGGCAGGTCACCGAGAGAAGAAACTGGAGACTCTCAGAATAAATTCTCCACAAACAGCGATATCCTCACATCACCATTTCTTGTGGAAAAAAAAAAAAAAAAAATCTGTTCTGACATTCCATTTCAGCAGAAGGGTGCCACCCCATGGCCTCTGACTGTAACAACGTTTCTTTTCGGCCTTTTCTGCAAAGCAGCAGCTATGGTTCCATTCATTATATTAGAACTCATTTGGTAAAAGGGTGAAATGAACACCCTAGTTCTTGAATTGTATTAGTAACACGATGATATTAGATGGATTTTTCGAAGTGGTAGTTTGTGATTTCTCTATTTCCTTTCATCAGTCACACAACTTGAAAATAATTTAGTTTTACAATGCTATACAGGTATAAAGCTACTATACTTTCAACAGTATGTTTTTAAATAGGGAAATGAAACTGTTTTAATTGTGAATAAATCTTTATTTCCTATCACACGTTCTAGAGATTCTTCAAGTGGTTCATATAACACATCACCCAAGACTTGTTAAAGAAAGTAGAAAGTATATTTCCACGTAGAAGCATTCGGAAAACACACTGCAGACAATGTGGTTAATCCCTCAAATAAAACATCTTAATTCGTTAAATTTATATGTTATACTTTCTAATAACTAAAAAAGGAATAGCAATTGATTAGAATACTCAAGTTAGTACTTTCTGAATTCTGTCATTATAATAGTGTGACATCTGAAAACTTTGACTTAGTTTTCACCTTACTTGATCATATCTAGGATATGTACGCAGGCCAGTCTGTGACAGAGATCAGCTTGTCAGTAGAAGAATCTTCTATTTTTATATAGATTGTGCTACCACTATAAATATCCATGTCAAAAAGATTAATAAAACATTCCTATCCAAAAAGACCATTCTAATAGGCTAAAGAGTAAACTATAAATTGTTTTGTGTGTGATGTTTATTATTGTTTTGTTTGCTCTTATAATTTAAGATAATTTTTTAAAGGATTATTTATTTATTTATTTAAGAGAGAGGGAGAGAGTGTGTGTGCACATGTGGCAAAAAGGACAGAGGGAGAGGTAGAGAGAGAAAATCTCAAGCAGACTCCACCTTGAGTGTGGAGCCTGATGTGACATACCATCTCACGACTCTGAGATCATGACCTGAGCCGAAATCAGGAGCCAGATGCTTAACCACCTGAGCCACCCAGGTGCCAAGATAATATTTTAGAAATACAAAATAGCATGGTAATTTAGAAACATTGATATTGGTTGTATTGCTAAAGTTGTAACTCCACGTTAATAGAAAATGCCATGTAACAGTCATAGGATGCAGTTTATGCTTCAGTTCTTATCGGCAGTTTTCAGACACTTAATGTCTATATTGGACATATTATAAATATTTCAATTCTATTGAATTTTTAGTTATTTGGGAATTAAAAGTAATGAAAACCCTGGTATTTTGCTGTAGATGTGGACCTAAGGCAATCTGCTTTTTTGAATCAAAAACGTTATAATGTATGTTGTCTGTCTCCACCTTGTGGGTATTGTAAAGATTACTACTTCTTAATTTTGTTCATAAGAGAAGTTGAATGGCTATGAAAAAATAGAAATCCTTCTCTACCTTTAGGTTTTTACTTTTAGACACCAGAAATACAGAAAAACTTTTCACATGACCAAAAATTTCGATACATTATGAAACCAAAGTGTTAGATTATCTAAAGCATTTCTAAATCTCTTTGCCAATGTTATTAGTAGTTCTTGCAAAAATATTACATAATTGTAGAATCCTGCATTTAAACTGGGTATATGAACAGTCCATCCAGCACATTGTATGTCTAAATGAACTTTCCTTTAGATTTTCATAGCACATACAGACTTTGTATGACACTTCCTAGGAAAGTCACAAACCAAAGAAGAAAGTTTTTGTAAGTGTTGTCTCCCTTTCCCTTAGAAAAAGTATAAGTGTCCAGTAAAACTTCTTAGGTTCCTAAATCAGAGGTGTTATTTTAAATTTCAAAGAAAAACTCCTGACTTCCAATTATACATTATTTTCTTTTCCTCCCACTCCACTCAAGAACAGAGAATATTCCAGGGATCAAGACACTGCCTCGCCTTCAGAGATTTATGTTCTGTCCAATTCTGTTTTAAAGCAAGAGAAACTTTGACTAAAGTGTCTGATTCATAGATTATCTGTCAATTCATGTCTAAATTAGAGAAGGTTGTTAGATCACATCATCTGTATGAAACAATTTGAAATGATCTAATTTGAGCAAAAAAGTTCCTACCTGGTTGAATTTGCCAGCTATTCTACTAACTAAGCATGTTTGTTACTTTTGAACTTCTTGTTTTGTTTGTTGCATAGAAAGTTAAATACTATAAAGTGAAGTTAAAGTTATTTGAAGTTGAAGAAACTACCTCAAAAGCCAGCCACAGGCCTTAGTCCCTCACACAGTCACTGTGCCTACGAGAGTATAGTTTCTTGATTTTCTTATGGTTTAGATGTGAAATGCACAGTCTCTTACATGAACCCATGCTCCACAGTGTAATGTATCAAGCAAGCCACTCATTAAATGTACACTGTGCACAACACAGAGAATTGTGTATCATCTGGTTAAAATATAATTTGCCTTTAACACAGATTTTTACTAAGTGTCTTTTTTCCCCAATGATTTTGTGATCTGGTATTTCTATCCTGTACTCTAATCGAGAAAATAAAACAAACATGGATAATTTGTCTCTTTAGAGAAAACGAAGATCACATTATTTCTGTGTCCTGCTCCTATCAAAGATTAAATACCCATCCCAATTACAACTCAAGTTTTGATTCCCAGAACACTTATGGCATTTATGTCAACTGAAGCTAAAGACTCAAACAAACCTAATACAGATTTATGATTTTATAATAATTGTTCCTAAAACTTAAAAAGATAAAAGGAAATGCTATTTATATGCTACCAGGAGGAAATGTTTTGGGGAAACAGATTTTATGCTCAGGTTTATAATTAACCACTTTAAAATAAATGAGTTTACTCTCTTAAAATATTCTTCAGATAAAAAAAGCCCTGAAGAAAACTGGAATTCAGGAGGGGGCAGTTAGAAAACATGAAACCACACTGATAATAACTCCATTCCAAAAGGCATTAACACTGTTCAAATATTGGACTTAGCATGTAATTTACAAGACCAATGCGTTAGACTTGTGCCATAATGATGTAACAGGCCAACACTTACCTTTTTCATTGCCATTTGCATAATTTGGAGGCTTGTTTTTGTCAATGCTGTTAAAGCTCTGACTTCTCCTATTTAAATTAGAGGCTCCCTGGACTTTGCTGTTGCTGCCTGCTGTTGGCACCCTAGAGGGACCTGGAAGCCTGAAACAATATAAGAAAAATTACATCATTTTTGTATATTACAAAAAGATAAGGGGTAAGAGGTTCTGATCAGGTAAGCCTTAGTGGAAAAAGCACAACATATGATGTTCTAAAATCTGTTTAGTAGAAAATGGTGGTTTAAGTGATAAATAAGCTAAACACAAGAATTTAGAATCTTCAGAGAAATCTTATTTCACTTTTCAATAAACATGCCCTCAAATGATACTAAGAATGTAGAGCAATTAGAAATAAAATAACCTTTAACTAAAAAAGCCATACTTACAACACCTCTGAGGGATGGCACTTTGACTTAAAAATACTATAACAATTACATGAAAAGCAAGGGAAATAACACAAATGTATTGTGTTCTTGAGGTGTTAATCACCTATTTGCATTTGTTGTTAAGTGGTTCTTATTGATGTATGGGACATTTGTTTTCCTCTTAGATAGCTGTTTCCTAAGTCAACTTGATAATAACAAGAAGAAAAAAGTTACTGAACAAATTGCTAATAGCAAATGCTTATTGCATATCTAAGATAGTAAGCTATTCCGATTCAAGCATGATGCAGAGACCAAAGTCATGAGTTAATTTGTATTTTACAGGTCTGCCTCAAAAAAATTTTTTTTCTTTAATCATTTTGCCAGAAATAAGCACCTAGACATTAGCTAATTATCTTACAAGTGGGGCCAGCTGATCACAAAGGTGATATGACAAGAAAGGATACAGGTCTCAGAAGCAGAGAATCTCTGTTAACAGAATGGCAATGTAAAATACACCTACAGGGACAGTGACTTCAGCCAGTCTTTGGGGATGAAAGACAGGACGAGAGGAAATAATAGGCAAACTGTGTTAAAATTAGGGGAAGTTTGACGTTAGGTTGTGATCTGCAGTTATTCTATGCAGACTAAAATTAAGTATCAGTGTGGATCATTCCCGTCACTGTTTAAGCAGTTTCCATCTTGAAATTTCAAGTATCAATTATTCATGAATTGTGCCTACAATATACAATCACTGTATTTTACTCTACCCTGTTAACATATTATATATGTACAGTAAGCAATCTGGATAAATTAAGAACTAGTAATTAAGAACAAATATTGGCCTTCTAATTCATATTTAACAACATGGTACTAAAGGATGTCAGCCTCTTTGCTAGCATTTGCTGCCACCATGTGAATGTCACTGTGTACTGCTCAGATAATTTCTATTTTAAAAGAAACGAAACTCCAGGCCTTATAAATGAAGCACAGAAATTTTTACTGCTCTCTATACTAAGTTTTTAAAATGACAGAGCGTTTATATCTGATATATTTGTGCCCAATATATCACAATTTCAAGATCAGTTGTTACTATTTTCATATTTTAACTCACCTTCATAATTAATATATTATTTCCATAAATTATTAGGAAATCAAACTTTTAACACTCATAGTTATTTTTTAAAATAGTAACAGGTATTGCAACAGGGAATGAACATCAGGAAAACAAAAATTCCAACTTAAAAACAGAAGTGTTGCTTTCTTGGAATAGTTAATAGTTTCAAAATATTGACTGTATTCTGGAGTTTAAATACATATGGCTAATAAATAGTTCCTTCAGCTATTTTGCCAATTAGAAGCTGTGCCATGTACAAGATTGGAAACTTTTCCAAATGATTCCAGCATTTAACTTTTACTCAGATGGATCTACAGGGTATGTAAGTATAGCACAAAACCACAGACACCAGGAATTTTGAGTACCAATGACTGCACTCTGAAAAATGACTCAATTAATTAATTTGGCCAAATGCCCCACTCATAATAAATCCAAGAACTATCTCTGCAGACACAGCTACAGACTTAGAAAGTTCATTCCAAACTCACACGTATAAACAAATTTTGTCACAGAACTTGCCCTGCTTGCAATGAAACTTGACCTATATCTAGAAAGCAATTAAAGTGCATTTTAATCTTTATTGTGACCCATGAAGGCAAGTGATCTTTAGTTCTCAGAAGAACAAATTAAAACAAATTAAAAAATCCATTTGCTCTTCTCATTACCCTAATTTGACAGGCAGCCAGAGCTCCAGATCATTCATCAAAGTAATAAAAAGAGAAATGAGAATGAAGCCAACAAAAGACAGAGAGAGAGAGAGAGGGAGAGAGAAATGTTCTATTAAATTAATGTACTTAAAATATATTTTATATGCATGAGTCTTAGAAGTAGTAATAAAAAACTGTACAAGGCAGGTCACTGTTTTTTTGCACATTTGAATTTACATCATTTTTCCTACTTTAAATTAAATGCCCTTTAAATTTTTCTCTCCAGAATCATTTTAATTACTATGGAAATGAACATAACTTAGAAAACCAAGGCAAGAGAAAAAGCACATACCTCATGTCAAGGCATCATAAGCAGTCCCTGTGGTCAAACATTGCATAATATGATACATTATCAGAGCAGTGATTAGGAAGCCACCAGTGAGGGAGATGTCACATATAATCACATAATAATCAAGGGTGCAAAACACATATGCTGTGGCTTTACTCAGCTGTACCATCATGCCTTTGGCAACTTAACATTTTTTTTAATAAATCATACACTTTCATTATACATTTATCTATCAGTATTTTCCAAACAGTACATCATACAATCATTTCCTATAACAGACTGTCTTTAAAATATGTATGTCATAAAGAAGCAAAACTTTATACTATTATATGTAAAGGAACAATCCAGGTTAACTTGGTGACCTGGTGCTAACCTTCCCACAAAAAACTGTCAGTATTTCTCAATTCTGCCTCAAAATACGCAGTAATTAATGTATGCCCATCTCCAAAAACAATTACATTCTTGTCATATAACTTCCAGATTCTGTAACCTGGAAGGAATGGGGCCTTCAAAGTCATGTTTTCCCTGACTTTCTCTAAGCCTAGAAGCTAGACTTCAGCCCAGTCATAACAGTATATATAACAAAACTAAAACAGAAGAAGTCAGAACGCATTTAATGATCTAACACAGACATGCTCATCCCGGAGAATGCATATGGAAATCCACTTGGAGGAATTCAGTCTTCTAAACTTTTCATCCAGAAGTATGTAATTTATGAAAAAAATTTAGTATGATAGGACAAAATATCACTGGGCAGTTACTTTATCATCACTAACAAGCAATAAATTAGAGATATTAACTGACCTAGTAGGCTTTTTTTGACTGGTTGCAATTCCACTGTGATTAGACTGAGTTGCATATCTGGCTGCCAGACTGTATGAGGAGAAACAGAGAAATTGAATTAAAGAGATTCTTTGAACATGGAAAGAAAGCACAACATTACAAGAAAACTGTGAGTTAATGAAATGCGATTGGAACATGTATAAGCATGTATAAAGGATAAATTAATTAGAAAATTATGATAATGCAACATATATACTGTGACCTTTGATAAATGAACACACTATGAAACAATGCAGGGCATCCCTTGGAATTAAGTGTGTCATCATTGACTTTAAAATTATGGCCATGTGATAGTGTTCATATTATTTTGAGTAGGATTTCATTTCATAAAGAAATTCAACCTTTGTAAATAACTGGAAAAATTTCAGGAAAGCTGAAGTTTGACTTTACATAATACAACGAGCTCTTTCTCAAAGAGGTTAAAATGAACAGAAAGAGCATGAGAGTCATTATTTTCTTTAGTAAACTCTTCAAATCTGCTGCTTTCACTTGAATATTATTTCCAGAACCAAATGACTAAAATATTTAGTTTCTGACAAATGTATTGTTTGATCTCGAGTCCTGGATAGAAAGTTCTAAGGAAACGAACAAAACAAGATGGTTTTCTAAAGAAAGAACTATGTAAAAGTTAAATGGAATAAATTGGAGTCAAATTCTCCAACTGAACAACTGAACAACTATTAATGACAGTTTCTGGGCATTCTTGAGTTGTAGTTCTTAATAATTTTTAAATCAAAATCTTTGATCAAAGACACAAAAGAAAACATTATTTAAACCAAGTTCCGAAGAGCAGCAAATATTTTACAAACAAAAATGAAATTTTGCACTTAAACTAATTCCTGAATTACCTGAGTGTTCTGAAATTAGTGTTTTGAAGCATACGGTGAGACCCAATTAGATGTGAAACATGTTCACATATCCTGCGATTGGTCATGGATTGATGCCTAAGTGGAGAATCACTTTTCAGGTGAATTTGAGGGAGCACGAAGGCCCTTAAAAAGAGCCTGGACAGAAAAGAATATATCCTCATAGCTAGGAAGCTTTTCAGAACACTTATTTCTCACATTCGATATATATTATTTATTTGCATATAATAAATTCTGTATCCTAACTACATTGGACACTGAGAAAATTCTCCCAACTGCTTCAGTTAACAATGATACCAGAGAATAATGTAAAAATAAAAACCAAAGTGTCTGAATGAAATGAGATATTAATTTAAAATCTAAATTTCAAATACAAGCACATAAAGTGAAGAAATATTTATTGTGTGTGAACTTCTCAATCTATTTTGTCAATCCAGAGAAAGAGACCTACCTCAAGGTTCACTACTATGCCTTACCCTGTATTCTACAAATTGAACACAAATATTAGCTGGAGAAATGACAATGAAATAATGTACTTTCTTTCAGGGAACAGAAACCATCTCATAGCATTTTCTTGCATGATTATAAGGAAGTTCAGT